>NC_138759.1:3475414-3942914 GCF_965113315.1 Podarcis vaucheri
ATGCAAGGCAGCCTCTGTGAGGCTTTAAATGGAAGCTGTAAGTTTACAACACATACAAAGTGTGAGACACTTTTATTTTACAGTAGGGGAAGCAGAAACAACCCCAGAGTCCGTAAGGAGAGCTGGGCTACAAATACAGGTGTCTGCTCTTATCTTTCATTTCATTGTGTGCAGGCAATTAAAGAGAGTGCACCTCGCAACCCACCCCCAGGAGCAAAGTCCAGACTGTGGCCTTGAACTTTCAGAGTCTGATCCAAGATACAGGCTGGCTGAGGCACATGATTATTGAAATAATATTTGCAAATGCAGCATGTGGAGCCACACCGTGTTCGGTCTATTTCAGGAAGAGATTACAACTCATCTGCTGCCACTTTTAATCATTTATTATTTGGGATATGCTATAATTTTACAAATTGTGAAGTTCTTGTAATGATTCTGCAGATTAAGTTGGGAGGAGGGGAGGGGAGTGACATCCTAGAAACCCTCATTCTGTGATGGGAATCTGACCGTTTGTTACAGCAGGCTATTTGAGAAACCGCCACACAGGACCAAGTAATTCTTAAATTCTTAAAATTTCAAGAGACTCTAAATATTAGGTGTCAGTCCAGCCAGCTGCCTCTGTTTATATTTGAATATGGATTTCTATTCCTTCCAAGATGACAAGTCTTCATGCTCTCCAAAAGGGCTTCAAAATCACAAAGCTTACAAGATCCGCAATAAGATGAGAAAAATCTGACTTCCGACATGCAGTTAAGATCCTCTCCAAATGCAGTGGAACAGTGTTGTCTGTTCTGGGAGCATGTTCATGGCCATCAGGAACATTCTTGCTTATCCTAAATCTCTCTCTGCAGTTTCAATTCAATGTTGCTTGTCCTGCATTGAGTTGAAGCCAAATTCTGGCTGATCTGCAGATTTCTCCACAAGCATGGCAATCTCATTGAAACATAGAACATTCCCAGCACACGCATGCCAGGGTGGGGAGCTTAATACAAGTGGAATAGCAAGTTGCCATGTTTGCTGAACATTTAATTTGGAAGTTTTCAGAATCAATGAGCGCCCGTAACGCACAGGTAAAAATATCCTTACAAGCAGCAAGGTGTTGGGCAAATGGAACTGGAGACAGGTAAGACAGTGACTGGTTACTCCAGTGTTGTTCATGGATGATAAGGCAGCCCTGCTGAACAATGCCTTACCTTTAATCTGATCTGACTTTTGCCCTCCGAGACATCCAACACTTCAATTAATGGCTGATGTTCCATCTCAGACGGGCTGGAACGGGACATCCTCGAAAGACTGTCCAGAAACTCATCCACATTGTCTTCAGTGACAAACCACCTTTCCTGAAGGGGAGAAACAAGTGCAAGGATTAAACTTTCCCTTTGGTTACAAAACACTAGCCCTTAGGCACCCCAAAGCTGCCGTAATCCCCAGATCTCTGATTCTCCTTAAAGCTGGCATTCTGGTGAGCTGCTGCGTGCTTGCAGGTGATAATGCTTTTTCCATAAGCTGGCAAATGGCACAAGGGCAGGCCAGACCGGGTTGGTTTTGTTTTCTTTTTCTTTGATTAAAGCCTTTTTGCCAAGGCCCTTCTTCCTTGTGAGCATCTGTCTGAGGGATGCCATGGAACTCCAACAAAAGAAAAGTCTTTCTTGGCAGTGGCACCTGAACTCTCAAATGCCCTTGCCACACAGCCTTTAGCAATGACAAACCTAGACAGCATCTTAAAAAACAGAAACATCACCTTGCCAACAAAGGTCCGTATAGTTAAAGCCATGGTTTTCCCAGCAGTGATGTATGGAAGTGAGAGCTGGACCGTAAAGAAGGCTGATCGCCGAAGAATTGATGCTTTTGAATTATGGTGCTGGAATGAGACTCTGGAGAGTCCCATGGACTGCAAGAAGATCAAACCTCTCCATTCTGAAGGAAATCAGCCCTGAGTGCTCACTGAAAGGACAGATCCTGAAGCTGAGGCTCCAAGACTTTGGCCACCTCATGAGAAGAGAAGACTCCCTGGAAAAGACCCTGATGTTGGGAAAGATGGAGGGCACAAGGAGAAGGGGACGACAGAGGACGAGATGGTTGGACAGTGTTCTCGAAGCTACCAGCATGAGTCTGACCAAACTGCGGGAGGCAGTGGAAGACAGGAGAGCCTGGCATGCTCTGGTCCAGGTGGTCACCAAGTGTCAGACACGACTGAACGACTAAACAACAACAACATACACAGCCTTGCTTCCTTGGCACCCTCATCAGAGTCCTTTCAGCACCAGGCTAAGGTGTTTTTGCTCACAGAAGCATTTTAACCTTGTGTAGTACATTTTAATGATTAACCATTTTATCTGTTGTTTCATTATTGTGCTTATGCTGTATACACCCAACCGGTCTGAAGGTCAGGATGAAGATTCAATATATACAGTGACAGGCCAATTCTATGTTAGGCTGCAGACCTTTTTTTAAGGCCTTTGAGCAAGAATCCAGATGCAAAAGTGTTGCATTACTCAACCCCAAAAGACATTCACCAATGAGAGAGAAACAGAGGCTATGCAGATGTGTCAACCTTTTTTTCTGGCAAAGTGCCAGCGCCTTGTACAACTGTGCGGCGAGGAGAAATTCAACAGGTGAAGCTTTTTACACATGGGGTAAATGAACTGGACCATGTGGCAATAAAATCTTCAGCCAGTGAATTTTTGCTTGTCATACAGTTGTAAAAAAAAAAAAGTAGAGCAGATCCCCTATGAGGAAATGTTGCAACATTTGGGACTTTTCGGTTTAGAGAAACGGCAAGTACGAAGGCAACGGTGCCCAAAGCTGTTCTCTGGATTGCAGGTACATGCGTGCTTTGTCCTGGAGCCGCCATTTCCTCAATCTCAGGGGACAGCTGGGAGAAGCCTCTGAAGAGCTCCAGCTAGAAGAAAATACCAAATGGAATGGATGCCCCAAGGAGCTCTATGGATCTGGCCTTTAAAGCTAAAGTAAAATGTCCAGGTTCACCGATGAAGCAAACTGCCCAGTAGGGAATTTCACTTTCGTTATTTTTGCCCATGTTCCCTGTCTGCACATCACTGAAAAAGATGGCTCCGCATGCTGTCCTGGTTCACATATAATGCTGAACTGTAGTTTAATAATAACAATAACAATTACAGTTTTATTATCTATACCCTGCCAATCTTCCCTGCCCTCTCCTCCACCAGGACAACCAAGAGGAGGAAATCAGAAGTGATTGCTTCCATCTGCAGATAACCATAGTGACTCAGGTCCAAAGCTAGGGGAAACTGTGATGAATGTTAACTATATTTCAGAGAACAAGCCGCCTTCAAAATGCAGTGTATTAACTATAGTTAACACTGATCATGGTCCTCAGTTTGGACAAAATAAGTAATTACAGTTGGCTGAAAACAGAAGCAAGAGCTTTCCATTTTCTTGTGGCTTTTCCAGAGGAGAGGGAGGTGCCAGAATCTCCCCCAGACTCATTCTCATAACCTTACATCACTGTCGCCACTGTTTCAGAGTTAACAAAACCCACACATGCGCCTTGGAACATGTCACTCTCAAGAAGCTTCACATATATTAAGATACATTTTTATTTTATAACATTCATAGGATGACTTTATAAACTCATTCAACGCGGCTTACAGCCTTATAAAAATACAACTTTCGACAGAAATAAGACTTCTAATAGAACCACAATGTTAAGAAAACCTGCAATAATAAATACATGTCCAGCCCAGAAATAGCACACAAATCCATCAACCAACAGAAGGCCAATGGCAAGATGGAATATCACTCATAGGTAAGTCACTGAACCCAACTGGGCATACTGAGAATATTGCACAAAACCACAATAACGATGTATGTCTAGGACTTAACACTATGTCAGCACTATGTCACGTTGTTCATAAGGCATTAAATAAAAGCAATTAATAAAGCACATTTTGGGTTCACAGTAGTCTTTGGAGCAATTGCCAATGGTAAGAAATAAAGCTAACAGATCCATTTTTGCCCCTTTATCAATAATACCCAGTGCTAAGTTATTAGAATTGAAAGTTTCTCTCCAGCAGACTGCAGGCATTTTAAAAGTAGGTCATGCGCTGGATCTAAATTAAGTTAAGGTGCCTTTATGGTGAATTCAGGAAACAGGTTCAAAAGAAACTCAGATCTCAGCGCCTCTCTGCCTTTTTGCAAATCCTGCTGCAGAGGAGATCAGCTAAAGTCAGAGTCTCTACGGCAATGGAAGATGAAAGCCACAAAGGGGTGAGTCTCCTATGTATAAGGTATTAGCAATGGCCAGAATTAAGACAGCTCCAGAAAGGCTTTCGGAAGCTTAATCAAGAGGTTAATAACTTTGGTGACACAAGTTTCCTATACCAGGAAGGCGGCAAATGAAACTTAAATATTAATGGCTTCTAGAAAATGATGGTGCTTTTTATCAGCGATTAAATCAGTAACAATTTTGATGGGTAGATTTTTCTTTTCAAAACGTATTCTCTATTCTTTATTCTAGTTTCTGTGATGTATCAAGATGGCAAAATGGCTTGAAACGGCCCTGGGTTTATTTCCTCCTGTCATTCCCATTTTCGAATACCATGTTACAATAAATATTCTAATCCCGGTTCTATATTTGTTACGCCTCTGCTTTGACAAATAATGCTTAGATAAATAGAAACTTCCAAAGCAAAGGTCAACAACGGCACCAAAGCAAACATCTATAAATCACTGAAAATTAGTATGTAACAGCATGTGGGGGCTCCTTTCTTTACTTTTAGAACTGCTTTGTTTACGCAAATTTTTCAAAACACTGTTTTGCATCTTACAATGTTTTTGAACAGTTTTATGTGCTAATGGGGTGTACTTTTAGGGAGTTGTTTGTTGGATGCTCTGAGCATTTTCAAACAGGAAGGCAGGATTAAAAGAGCTTTGAAATAAACTGAACAAATAAAATCTGGTGACAAATGTGGAAATGTGGACTTAATTTCATCAGATATTTATAAAGGATAGGAAATGGAAGAACTGACTACTTTGCTCCACATTAGGGAGGACACTAGCTAGACAAATATATTTATTTTGGGGAAAGGGCGTGGCATTAAGAGAGGTGTGTTTTTTGCTCTGTGATTGTCTAAGAGTTGCTCCTTGTTACACTAATTCGCTGTAGAAAAAAGAAGAGGGGAAAGAACTGTTTAATAGTCTGCGTGAAACCTTTGTAAGTTGTGCATAATTGCCCCATCCCAGTGTTGCTAAAGAGAGATCTGTCTGTTTATGCCTTCTCTCTGATTCCTGTTCCTTAACCATTTACTTACTTTTAAGAGGACCTCTCCTCTGATCCCACGACAGCTAAGCTTACTCAGGAGTCTAATGCTCCTGTCTATCTGAAGTATAGACTAGCCTAGAGCAAAGCTGCCACCAAATACTTCCATCCTAGCAACCCACTGCAAATCCATTCAGATGACTAAAGCTGATTTGGGGAACTGGGCATTAAAATGGAATTAACGCTGTGGACATAGTTTTATGGGGAAAGTGTGTATTATTAACTAAGGGGGGTTTATTGCTTACACCCTGGCTTCCAAAATGGCTTGGAACCCATTTGCCTATTACATCATTGCTGAAATACAAAGAGATGGAGGGAACATCTTTTTTTAATCAATCTGAATATCTTTCAGTTGGCATTCTAAAGGTTTGGTTTGCATAAGATCCTGGATGGTTCGGTTGGTAACAGCCTGGTGCTGATAATGTCAAGATTGCAAGTTTGCCTCTCCGTATGGGACAGCTGCATATTCCTGCACTGCAGGGGGTTGGACTAGATGACCCTCAGGGTCCCCTCCAGCACTTCAATTCTATGATTCTACGGTTGTACCCTGATGTGTGAGCCTCCTTCAGTTCCAGCTGGAAGAGTAAACACACAGGAATTCCTCCCAGGTGAAGAAGAGTGAAATACGGTCTCCAGTCTGTTAGTGCCACCATGTGTAAGCGAAAAGGAATCCCGCTTTAAAACATTTATGTAGGTTGCCTTCTCACAGCACTAAAAACCAACCCCTGCTTCTTGGGGGAAACATAGAGCGAGGAACTCCACTGCCTATCTGCTGGTGGTGACGACGAGAGCAACAATTTCCCCCCTCTGAAAAGCAAACCGCGTTTCACCATGGCAATCCCCTTAAACGTCCACGTGCCAAAACCAATTCTAGTTGGCATTTCTCCACTCATTTGGAAAACATCAAGAACTGGCAATTTTCCGCTGTTGCCAGCAAAACATGAAACTAACTGCTCAGTTTTGGAAAGGAACAACTAGGCAAACATGTAATCTGTGGATTGACAAAAACAAAGGATCCCAGAAGAACCCCAGCACCACAGAAAAATACCAAGGTATGGGGAAACCCAAGAGATTTCACAGTAACATGTGTGCCATTTTAGAACATGCAAGATACAAGTAAATGAGTATAAAACTATTTATGTGCTTATTGCTAATGGTATCAGCTTGGAAATACTGGAAACCACAACTGTATGTTACTCACAAAAGTGTGGTGTTAGGAGAAAGGTCGTTTCTCTTTTCTGTGGGTTATATTTTACATAGTTTTTCATGTAGATTAGCACAAACTTTTATTTTAGTCTGTATTTCTTAGCTGATGTGCAGTCATGATTATTGTATCATACAGTAACGCAGGGGGCAGCAAATTGCAAGAGCAGGCGCAGGCAAAAATCACGATGCAGGAGAAACCGTGAAGCCAGCCAGTGCCTCTACCTAGCTCCATCCTTATTTCAGACATTGTCATACATTGGTATATTGTGATGCTGGAAACCAGGTATCGCCCAGCCCTGGCTTACACACTCTGCCTCCACAGTCATGGGGACATTTGAAGCTTCCACTTCCATTTTCTATTTACCACACAAAATGTAATTAATCTTATTTATGGTTTACTGAAACAAGTCAGCTTCATAAACCATGTTTTGAATTGGGTTTGTTTGATTAAACCAGACGTCATCAACCTTTTAAACCTGTTGTGAGCACCAAATACGAACAGCAACCAAGGACAGAGCTCAATCTATCCCACTGACTAGCACAAGAGAATGCTTCTTTCAAGTTTAATTTCAGTGAGTGGAGGAGACTCTGTAGGCACAAGGGAAGGTCTCTGTGGGTGCTGGTGAATGGAAGGAGGAGGAGGAGGAGGATTTTGGATTTGATATCCCGCTTTATAACTACCCTAAGGTTATGGAGAGGGACGCGGGTGGCGCTGTGGGCTAAAGCCTCAGCGCCTAGGGCTTGCCGATCGAAAGGTCGGCGGTTCGAATCCCCGCGGCGGGGTGCGCTCCCGCTGCTCGGTCCCAGCGCCTGCCCACCTAGCAGTTCGAAAGCACCCCCGGGGGCAAGTAGATAAATAGGTACCGCTTACCAGCGGGAAGGTAAACGGCGTTCCGTGTGCGGCTCTGGCTCGCCAGAGCAGCGTTGTCACGCTGGCCACGTGACCCGGAAGTGTCTGCGGACAGCGCTGGCCCCCGGCCAATAGATGTGAGATGGGCGCACAAACCCCAGAGTCTGTCAAGACTGGCCCGTTCGGGCAGGGGTACCTTTACCTTTACCTTTAAGGTTATGGAGAAAGCTAGAGAGTTCCAGAAAGACATCTACTTCTGCTTCATTGACTATGCAAAAGCCTTTGACTGTGTCGACCACAGCAAACTGTGGCAAGTTCTTAAAGAAATGGGAGTGCCTGATCACCTCATCTGTCTCCTGAGAAATCTCTATATGGGACAAGAAGCTAGTTAGAACTGGATATGGAACAACTGATTGGTTCAAAATTGGGAAAGGAGTACGACAAGGCTGTATATTGTCTCCCTGCTTATTTAACTTAGATGCAGAATTCATCATGCGAAAGGCTGGGCTGGATGAATCCCAGACTGGAATTAAGATTGCCGGAAGAAATATCAACAACCTCAGTTATGCAGATGACACAACCTTGATGGCAGAAAGTGAAGAGGAATTAAAAAACCTTTTATTGAGGGTGAAAGAGGAGAGCTCAAAATATGGTCGGAAGCTCAACATCAAAAAAACGAAGATCATGGCCACTGGTCCCATCACCTCCTGGCAAATAGAAGAGGAAGAAATGGAGGCAGTGAGAGATTTTACTTTCTTGGGCTCCATGATCACTGTAGATGGTGACAGCAGCCACGAAATTAAAAGATGCCTGCTTCTTGGGAGGAAAGCAATGACAAACCTAGACAACATCTTAAAAAGCAGAGACATCACCTTGCCAACAAAGGTCCGTATAGTTAAAGCTCTGGTTTTCCCAGTAGTGATGTATGGAAGTGAGAGCTGGACCATCAAGAAGGCTGATGGCCGAAGAATTGATGCTTTTGAATTATGCTGCTGGAGGAGACTCTTGAGAGTCCCATGGACTGCAAGAAGAACAACAACAAGGAGTCTCAAAGTGCCTGACATTCTCTTTTCCCTTCCTCCCCCACAACAAACATAAGAGGACCCTCCTGGATCAGGACAATGATCCATGTAGTCCACCTTCCTGTTCTCACAGTGTCCAACCAGATGCATATGAGAAGCCTGAAATCAGTTAATATATCAGTTTCTTGTAGGGCAGTGGTTCCCAATTGTAGGTCCGCAGACCCCTGGGGGTCTACATAACCCACCCAGGGGGGGTCAGTGGCACCATTCACATAAAAAAAACCTACCATAGAGATATCAAAATTTTCAGAAGTAGGGGCTCCATGGCTTGTCTTTTGAAAAGCAGGGGGTCTGCAGTACTAAGCTAACTGGGAACCACTGTTATGGGAAGTAGAATCCCTTCCCTTCTTGACTCATGCACATATCAACACATGATTAGCACAAGAGTTATGGAATGAATAGACAACAATCCAGACTAATTTTCCCAAGAGTCATTCTAATATTGAGCAAATTGTTCATTAAATAATTAGTGTTATTAATCCTTTCTTGCAAGGGTTGGCATTCATTTCAACTACCTCCAGTTTGTTCTTTAACTACAGTCAGCAGCTATTGGACAGGATTTACAGTGTTTGGGAACTAATGGTGCTGACTAGGGCTGATGGGAATTGTAGTTCAAACTAGGTTGGGGAAGGATGACTTATAAAGCCACCAATATATTCTTAAGCACACCTCTGTCAGTTAACCAGCTGCTACAATGTCAGTGTATAACCTGAAAATATTTATTTTTTCTAAGCATTCTCCTATGAAAGTATTTTCAGTTGCTAGCTGGAGGTCAAGCAAGAACTAATTCCACTGGCTAATTCCAAAAGAATCTAGATATGTGGGAAGGCTAGAAACAGGAAAACTAGAGCTGCTGTTAAAATTGTTTATACTGTAACAAGAAGGTATCTGGTTTCTTGGACCAAGACGTGGGTAATCTTGAATCTCTCTCCACGAGAAGGTCACTAAATAAACCCGTTTTTCTCATTCTAAACAGTGCATCTTTGCCTGAAGGCTTCATGTCTGGAATTTATGCTTTCCTGCATGCCTATTTCTCATATCTCTCTATCTTCCCTGGAGAAAAAATGGCCAATTGTTGTCCATACTGCAGGGGAATCACTGCAACCAGGCCCCATCCATGGGCTGCGGAAGGCAAAGACCCATGAGCACAGCTGAGCCAACGCTGGCAGTACAGATCTTGCTCACTGGGACACACCTTCAGCCTCCAGGTGTCAGCTGTTCTGTATGATGGAAAACTTATTTGCTTTTGCTGTACTACTTGGCTGAAAAATCTGACGAAATGAAACCAGTCACCTGCAACTGAACCTTCTCCCATTCGTAGTCCTCACACCCAGCCAGCGGCAATGCCTGACATAAGGAGTTAATGGTTTCTGCAAAGCATTAGATTAATGACCTTTCACCAGCCTCTGAGAGAAATGCCACAGTTATTTTTTACCTCCTTGCCATCAATGATCCATACTGAATGAGATAATATAATTTTAAAAATTTTAATCAAAAGGGCATTTGATCTGTTAAAACCCTATTTAACAAACTGCTGGCCTTTAAGGAACTTCAGAACGAAAGGTCACATTACCTCTCTCAGAGATGCAACCCTTGCAGGAATAGCAGTGGGGAAAGTCCAACCGTATCAAGGGCTCAGTCTCTTTCTTTAAAAACTGCCGTGGTTTTCCAATCCGAGGGTGTGCATTTAAGATGGGAGCAGAAGGTGAACACAACTAGCACTCCAGCACAAGACAAGATCCTCCACAAAGTGGCGGGTTGAACTCCAGAACAGGAGGGAAATTACTCAAGGCCACAACTGAAACACCTGAGAAAGGATAAAGATGTCTCTGTTGCCAGGAGACAGAAGCCCAAACACCATCCCCAAAAAGTAACATGTTGCAGAGTGCCCTCATCTGGTTCTAGAACCAGAGCAAAATCACAGGGGAGTTTGGTGATGGTTTAAAGGTCACTATATACTTATAAGCTCTTCTTCGACATGTTTCTGTTTAACAGAAGAGAGCCAGTGTGGTGTAGTGGTTGAGAGTGGTAGACTCATAATCTGGGGAACCGGGTTCGCTTCCCTGCTCCTCCACATGCAGCTGCTGGGTGACCTTGGGCCAGTCACGCTTCTCTGAAGTCTCTCAGCCACACTCAGCTCACAGAGTGTTTGTTGTGCGGGAGGAAGGGAAAGGAGAATGTTAGCCGCTTTGAGACTCCTTTGGGTAATGATAAAGCGGGATATCAAATCAAAACAAAAACAAAAACAAACCAGCAGGGGCTTGATTTGATCAGTTTACTCTCAACTAAACCAAAAGCAAACAGCAGCTAGTCTGGATTGCACCCCACTTTAAAGTTGAGTTTTGCACCCTGAACCTGGATGTTCAGAAGCTGGCTGTGGGCAAAAGTGTCTTTGCACAACTTTGCTTGGTACGCTGGGTGCACCTGTTCCTAGAAAAGTCAGATCTGGCCAGGATACCTCACGACCTGCATTACAGCCGAACTAGCTTTTGTTTGAAAGCTTCAGCTGGCACAGTATGCTGTGGCCAGACTGCTGACTGGAGCCAGTT
This sequence comes from Podarcis vaucheri, assembly GCF_965113315.1. NCBI lineage: Eukaryota > Metazoa > Chordata > Lepidosauria > Squamata > Lacertidae > Podarcis > Podarcis vaucheri. Next base: position 3,486,401 of record NC_138759.1, read on the forward strand.
ATCAGGAACGTGTGGCTCCACTATTACAAGAGTTTCACTGACGGCTGGCCAATATCCAGACCCAAATCAAAGTGCTGGTTAGGACTTTAAACTTCTATTTCAGGAGCGGCAAAGCTTTCTAGCCCAGCAGACCAAGCCTGACAGGTGAAAAGGTCCTGCAAAACACCCCTATATAAAGTACAGAGCTTATTTTAGTCATTGCTAGTATACAGGACTCAGTAGCTTCAATATGTCATTTGTACTGGCATATAATTAATATTTATGTGAGTTTGAATAATTAATTATATGTCAATGCAAGTGATATTTTGATGCTACTGAGTCCTGACATACATGGGTTCTGCCTTGCCAGAATGCAACCGTAACTCTAATAGTATCTCATGTTGATGAGAGCTGACTCAATGCTCCAATTAAGTGGTAAAAAAAATGTGTGTGTGTTCTTCAACAGAGAAAAATGTATAGCCCCAGTGTCAGCAAGAAGACCAAACCTAGATCCTCTCTTTCCTCCCCTCTGCAATTTTAATATGAGGGTTTTTTCCCCCATGCAAAGAAACATTCTAGGCAACAGAACTCCAGAGAATCACTCTACAGATTCATGAGCATTCAGTCTGGAATGTTTATTCACAAAGGTGGAAGCTATAACAAGAAATGCTGTCTTCAAGGAGCAGAACTGCAAATTAAGCTAGTTTGAGTATTGAAACAGAGAGGAAGCATACTTTACTTTGCCTCTTCAGTTTCTAAACAAACATGATGACGAAACTGCAAATGGCCACACATTTGTTTACTAAACAGGTGTCAGAAGGAGGATGACAGTTTCAGCTCCCTGCTGACATCAAATAGGAGAAACTTTATAGCATATTACACACCGGCAAGTAGCAAAGCAGAAAAGCAATGACAAACCTAGACAGAATCTTAAAAAGCAGAGACATCACCTTGCCAACAAAGGTCTGCATAGTTCAAGCTATAGTTTTCCCAGTAGTGATGTATGGAAGTGAGAGCTGGACCATAAATAGAAGGCTGATCGCCGAAGAATTGAGGCTTTTGAATTCTGGTGCTGGAGGAGACTCTTGAGAGTCCCATGGACTGCAAGGAGATCCAACCTATCCATTCTTAAGGAAATCAGCCCTGAGTGCTCACTGGAAGGACAGATCCTGAAACTGAGGCTCCTAGACTTTGGCCACCTCATGAGAAGAGAAGACTCCCTGGAAAAGACCTTGGTTCTGGGAAATATGGAGGGCACAAGGAGAAGGGGACAAAAGGACGAGATGGTTGGACAGTGTTCTTGAAGCTACCAGCATGAGTTTGACCAAACTGCGGGAGGCAGTGGAAGACAGGAGGGCCTGGCGTGCTCTGGTCCAGGGGGTCACGAAGAGGCGGACACGACTAAACGACTAAACAACAAAACTAAACAAGTAGCAAAGCAAGTTCAGGGGACAAGTTCTACTGTGTAGGGTTAGGCACACACTACTCACTTCAGTACTATGAGGTGCTTGTGTTTTGACAGCGCCTTCTCCAGTTCAGCCCAAAGGAGGTCAGGTGCAATCTTGAGGCAAAGCCCTGAACAGTTTGGGACTTAGGTTCCTGAATGACTTTTTCTCTCTCGCATACAAGCCTACTCAACTACTGCCAAACATCCACAGAGGTCCTTCTCAAGCCTTCGGGGGCAAGGAGAATGGGAAGAGAGCAGTGGATTGCCATACTAAAAGGGTGTACGTAACAGTCACTACTTACTATGGAGGTTATTTTCTTTTCATCACTGTGGTAGGGAAGGAAAATGTTCCCAACACCCCAATAGCTATGGGCAATAAGAAAACAACCACAGCACTTCAGCTTAACATCACATGCATCTAGTTGGCCTTCAGGTAAAGGACTAACTGGGGCCTCACTTGCTATAATAATAATAATAATAATAATAATAATTTATTATTTCTACCCGCCCATCTGGCTGGGTTTCCCCAGCCACTGTGGGTGGCTTCCGAACTGAACATTAAAAACAATACAGCATTGGACATTAAAAACAATACAGCATTGGACATTAAAAACAATACAGCATTGGACATTAAAAACTTCCCTAAAAAGGGCCGCTTTCAGTTGTATTTTAAAAGTAAAATAGTTTATTGCCTTGACATCTGCTGGGAAGTCATTCCACAGGGCAGGCACCACCACCGAGAAGGCCCTCTGCCTCATTCCCTGTAACCTCACTTCTCGCAGCGAGGGAACCACCAGAAGGCCCTCAGCGCTGGACCTCAGTGTCCGGGCAGAACGATGGGGGTGGAGACGCTCCTTCAGGTATACAGGACCGAGGCCGTTTATGGCTTTAAAGGGCTTTACTACTCCCACAAATCCTAAGAATGGAAGAACCACCTTGCTGGATCAGGTCAAAGACTCATCGAGTCCAGCATCCTGCTGTCCACAGTGGTCAACAAGATGCCCAGCAGCAAAACATGAGCACAACAGCACTCCTTATGCTCCTTGGCAATGGGCATAAGAAATAGCCTTATACTCCACATATTTGTCTAGTCTCCTATTAATGCTATCCAAATTGTTGGCCATCCATTCCATCGTTTAACTATGCACTGTGTGAACCCAGACGCCTTCCTGTTGCTCACACATTTAGCAAGGAGCCTAGTGGGGAAAGCTTTGGAGACCCACATTCAAATCCTGCTCAGCCATGAGGGTCACTGGTGATGTGGGGCCTATCACATTATTAGTCTCAGCATAACTTCAAAGTGTAGCTGTGAGAATGTATGGGATAACAAGTGAGTCCACAATGCCCCAAGTAGAAGAAGAGCAGAATAAAAACGAAATAAGGGCCTCAAAAATATACCCTTGATTCTGCTACACCCTGAGGGTGAGAGTAATATGAAATGTAGTTTTACCTGCAAGGAATCACCATTTGGGCCAAAATACATCTTTCTCCAAAGTCCAGTGGTCTCGAGAGACTTGGTGAGGGAAATAACAGCATTATCGGGGGACACATCAAGTCCAAACTCAGGGGGACTCAGTCTATTTTCTGGAGGAAACTGCAAGAGGAATGTATAAGAAGCAAAGTCTTTGCTGGCAAAACTAACTCTGTAGCAATTTGTTCCTACTTCCCCCCTGAGGCTCTGGGGAACAATGCCTGGCACCTGCAAGATCAGCCTCAGAGAGTTTTCATCCTGAGTGCACTGGAAAGGGGGACACCGGGCGGCTGTGCTTGCAGGGGGCACTGGAGAGTCAAGGCAGCTAGCGGGGCTTTTGGCAGAATCTGGATCAACGGTGGGGCCCTCCGTGGACGGCAGAGAAGAACCAGAGGTTATGTTTGCAGGACCCAGAGAGGCAGGTGCAGAAATCTGCACGACGCTAGTGGTACTAGGGCACCCTGGTGGCGCAGGAAGCTCGCTTCTTGTCGAGGGCATCGGATCCTCATCTACACTAGAGCAGTCCAGACCCGACAGGGTTGCCACGGAATGGTCCAGGCCGTCACAGCGGGACACACGTGGAGGAGCCAGGATGCCACCGGGGCACGAGGAGGGCACCACGTCGCTGGTGACATGGGTGCTTTCGTTCAGATCCATGTCGGCGCAGAGCAGCCCCTGACTTACTCCCGCAACAGGGCCGCGTAGCTCCACGGTGCTGTCCACGCACGGATCTTCACGCGGCGCGGCAGACAAACCCGCGGCGCGGCCAGTGCCGGCGCACGTCGGGACGGTCGGACGCGTGTCAGCCGCCGGGTCGCTTTTCGCGGGATCCTCCGTGCTGCTGGCCCCGGGGCTCCGAGGATCGTCGGAATCGTTATGACCCGGACACGTGGAGAGGCCGGGCTCGAGAGCGGCCGGAGCGCTTTCCGCGGCGCACCCCGGCCTCGCCTCCACGTGGGCGGCAAGGGGCGTTTGCTCCGCGTCGCTCGCGGCTTGGATCGGGGCGCAGCCCGGCTGCGGTTCAGCCGAGCCTCCGGTTTCGGAAAGCGGCGGCGGCTCCTCCTCTTCCTCCTCCCTTCCTTCTTCCTCCTCCTCCTCCTCCTCCGGCCGGCCTTGCTCGCCGCAGCCGGGGCTCCCCTGCTCTTGCCCGGCCGGCGGCAGGACGGGCAGCACGACCACCAGCTGCCTCTTGGCCTTGTTGAAGGTGGCCTTGCCGGCGGCCTCGTCCACGGCGTAGGGCAGCGGCAGGCGCAGGCTGTAGGCGGCGGGGCGCCGCGACTCCAGCCGCAGCTCCCGCCCGCGGACCTCCAGCTCCGCCTGGGCGGCCGAGCTTAGGCAGGGCAGCTCCACCGTCACCACCAGCTCGCGGGGCACCGGGCTGGGCGCCGAGTCGCGGCAGCAGCGGTAGTCCTGCAGGTCCACGTAGGAGCGCTGCCGGAGGCTCCAGCGCGGCGTGGTGGCCGCCGGGGCCGGCTCCGGCGCCGGCCTCGGGGGCTGGGCTGGGCGAGGCGGGTAGGCGTAGGGCGTGGGGAAGGGCTGCAGCGGCGGCGGCGAGGGGCTCTCTTCCTCCCCGCTTCCCTCCGGGGCGGCCCCGGGCAGCGGCGTCCGGAGCAGCGTGGCCTGCGGGACTCCCTTGTACTTGACGCCCCTTAGCGGCACGGCGTTGGCGCGGTCCAGGCCGGGCGAGAAGTGGCTCTCCAGCGCCTCCAGGGCCGTGTCGCTCACCAGGCGGCGGAAGCGGGCCGAGCGGGCGGCCAGGCGGAGCGCGTCCGGGTGGAAGAGCACGTCGTAGACCAGGCGCGGCGGGCCGCGGGGCTCCCCGGGCCGGCGCCGGCTGCCCAGCTCCTCCCGGGCCGGCGCCAGGCAGTGCGGCAGCGTCCAGCGGCTGCCCCCGGGCTCCGGCCTGGCCTCGGGCCTGGCCACCAGCGCGTTGCCGCAGACGTTGACGTAGCAGCGGCGGGAGCCGGCCTGGCTGGTCCGCAGCACCCAGCCGGGCTGCGGGTGCAGGAAGCGCGCCTCGACGCCCCGCTGCCGCTCCAGGGCCGACACCTCCGCCTCGTACACGGCCCGCTGCGCCGGGTCGCTCAGCTCGGCCGCGTAGTCGGCGAACAGCTTGCGGAAGCCTTCGTCCTGGAAGGCCTTGCTCAGCCGCTCCACCTCGTCCCCCGTCAGCTCCAGGGCTTCCAGGCTCGAGCGGGCCGCCATGCCGGCCCTCGGAAAGCCGCCGGGGAAGGAGGAGGAGGGCGGCCGTTGCTATGGAAGCCGCCCTAACAAGATGGCGGCGGCGAGGCCCGTCGCTATGGAGACGGGGCCGGCAAAATGGCGGAGGCCGCCGTTGCTATAGGAACGACCCCGGCGGAATGGCGGAGGCCGCTGTTGCTATGGAAACGACCCCGGCAAAATGGCGGAGGCCGCCGTTGCTATAGGAACGACCTCGGCAAAATGGCGGCGGGGATAATGGAGGCCGTCGTTGCTATAGAAACGATCTCGGCAAAATGGCGGCGAGGCCCGTCGCCGTGGAGACGGCGGCAAGCAAAATGGCGGCCGCCGGGATGGCGGAGGCCGCAGTCGCTGACCTAGTCGCTGAACCGTTCCTGACCTAGGTGACAGGTATTTTCGCACCGTCCAATGAGATATTTGGGGGTGACGCGTACCCCGCAAGTGTCTCTCGCGTCTGTCCGAGCGGCCCGGAGGTTCCTGCCGCTTCGTCCTGAAAGGGTTAACAGCGGTAATTGAGCTGCCGGTCCTAGAGCGGAAAGGAAGTGTGAAAGAGAGGAGCTTCCGTTCCCCGTCTCGCTGCCCTTCCTGGCGGAGGCGCTGGAGGCGGGGAACTGGGGAGGAGCTGCCAGATCGTAGGAGCCAATGTCCCTTCCTCTCCCCCCAATAAAATATTTGAGGGGGCCGCCCCCCAAGTTGATGGTTGTTGCCTTTCAGACGGGGTGTGCCAGGTCAAGAGGCAGAATCGGAGGGGTTGCTGGGGCAAAGGGCTGCAAATGGGACTTCCCACCCTGAGCACCTAAAAGGCAATGGACAAAAGTTTTCTCTTGCATTTAATAATAATTTATTTATTTATATCCCGCCCTCCCCAGCCGAAGCCGGGCTCAGAGCGGCTAACAACAGGAAAATAATACAACATTTTAAAATCGGTTCGTTATAAAATCAGCTCAAATCAAATTAATGGCAACCTCTGGCCTGATTCTGCAGGCTCCTCTGTTCAAATAAACCAGAATGAACACTCAAGTTTCCCCAGCAGCTTAATAAAAACCGCAGAAGCCCTTCAGTAACTTGCTAAAACCAATGGTACAGTTCTGTCTTCAGTTGAAAACCAATAATAATAATAATAATAATAATAATAATAATAATAATAATAATAATAATAATAATAAATAATATCTTTATTGTCATTGCCCCCTTCGGGGACAACGAAATTACTTGAAACAGCAAGTGTGTGTTGGGTTTTTTCTTTAAAAAGAAACCTAACCATAGCGAATCCTTAAGCATAAATCTGCTGGGAGAAAGAAAAGCAGGATGCTGCTTGGCTGGCAGTCAAAACCTTGCCGCTTCCTTTCCTCCTGCAGCGCCCAGAATGGCATAGTCCACAATGTACTCTGGAAACTCTGGCCATGTGCAGAGGGAAGGGTGGGCATCGCTTTCTGGGATGCGTAGTAGGGAGGTTTGGGCTCCACGGTACTGAGGTTGCTGCAGTGCAGGATTACCCAATAAGCAAAGGTAAAGGATCCCTGGACGGTTAAGTCCAGCCTAAGGCGACTGTGGGGGTTACAGAGCGGCTATCATACTACAAATATCACAGTATACATAAAAACAGGAATCAATTAAAATACATCTTAAAATTAATTCAGACAAATGAAAATCTGGACAAATGGCAGTTGATTGAGAAGAGTTAATACTTGCCAGGACCTATTGTTTTCACTGATCATACAAGGACCTGTGAACAGGCTGGGAGGCCTCCTTCATGCTTGTTCTTATACAAAGGAAAATAGGTCAGACTGCCCCTTGGCCAAAGGCCTGGCAGAACAGCTCCGTCTTGCAGGCCCTGCAGAAAGATGTCAAATCCTGCAGGGCCCTAGTCTCTTGTGGGGGAGCGTTCCACAAGGCTGGAGCCACGGCCAAGAAGGCCCTGGCTCTGGTCGAGGCCAGTCTGATTTCCCTGGGGCCCAGGATCTTCAGTGTTGTTTGCAGACTGTAAAGTCCTCCGTGGGGCATATTAGAAGAGGCGGTCCTGTAGGTACGAGGGTCCTAGGCCATATAGGGCTTTGAAGGTTAAAACCAGCACCTTAAACCTAATCCTGTACTCCACTGGGAGCCAGTGCAGCTGGTATAGCACCGGGTGAATGTGATCCCGCAGCAAGGTTAGGCTGGCCTCAACTAGAGCCAGGGCCTTCTCGGCTGCGGCTCCAATCTGGTGGAATGCTCTGTCACAAGAGACTAGGGCCCTGCGGGACCTGACATCTTTCCGCAGGGCCTGCAAGACAGAGTTGTTCTGCCAGGCCTTTGGTCAGGGCGCAGCCTGACTCCCTCCTCTGGCAACCTGCACAGAACTTTGCTTAATTGGTTGCCATCAATTTGATTTAATTAATTTTTATAATGAAATATTTTTAGATTGTGTGACTATTTAACTGTTTGATTATTTGATTGTTCCAGTAGTAGATAGGTAGCCGTGTTGGTCTGCCATAGTCAAAATAAAAAAATTTCTTCCAGTAGCACCTTAAAGACCAACTAAGTTAGTTCTTGGTATGAGCTTTCGTGTGCATGCACACTTCTTCAGATATCTCACGAAAGCTCATACCAAGAACTAACTTAGTTGGTCTTTAAGGTGCTATTTGATTGTTGTTAGCCGCCCTGAGCCCGGCTTCGGCTGGGGAGGGCGGGATATAAATAAAATTTATTATTATTATTATTATCCTCCAGAGGAAAATGCTTGCAAGGAAGTTTCAAATGCAACCACCGTTATTCCCCCATCTCCTACAAAGCTCATGTATCAAGGGCAGCCTTCCTGGTCATTAACATTTTAAAGTCATTCAGACTTCCACTGTGAACAAAAGTACTTCCCACAAGGTTGCTTCATGGAGAACGACAGAGGGCATGAATTGCTAAAGCACGTGTAAGGTATTAATGGAAAGTCAAACGGGTCTGAACTTTCAGCAGTACGCACTTTAATTCAGAAGTGTAGCAGCAAGAGCTAAACCAATTATTTTAATTTTACTCCCGCTATCCTTTGAGACTAATGAAATTGCCTTGTAAGATGAAAAGAGCAACAGCTCCTGGGCATGAACTTCAGGGCTACAGACTTCCTTACTTGGTCACAATGGCATGTTGCTCATGCTTGGTTTTGGGTATAAAAACACTATTTTAGTATAAAGACACGGAAATATTTGGAGCAACAAATGCAGAGGGTATGATTGGTAGCTGCCATCAACACTGGTTCCATAACGAAACAGGATGACTAAAAATGGTAGGATATGTAAAATGAACCATGGAAAGAGAAGAAGGGAAGTAATTGGACATTATAAACTTTGTAAAATGTTTATTTGAAATTGTAAAACAGAAAATATAAATTATATGTATATAAAAAATGGTGAACAAGCCATAGGTACACATTTCCATATGTTGTGGTGGTGTGACCTCATCAAATCTTTCTGGAGTGCTGTAAACAAAGAAATAAACTTGATGTACTTGTGCACTAACACTACTTGGGCTTGGGGTGCCACCTGCTCAAGATTACGCCAATGATGACATCTTAGCCTTTCTATTGACCTCTGTTGGAAAACTGGTGTTGGGCTGAACACTGATTCTTGGTATACCATAGTATGGTCAATAGCATTGGCTGAGAAACTAACAGGTTAGGTCAGAGCAGCAAAGGGCAGACACAATCCCTATTCCTTTTATAACATATGGCAAATGTTTAGCGAATACATTAATTGTTCAGACTGTGGCAGGAATCCACCCAACACTCATAGGAAAATGTGGTGTGATCTCTTAGAGGAATCAAATGAAACTTTATCACACAGCATGACAAAAGTCTGTAATTCTATCAGGACAGCTCTGTTGTTTACTGTTGTAGCAATTGTTTTCTCAAAATGTATCTTCTGTACCATGAAAAATAAATAAAATCATCCAAAAAAAGGTGAACAAGCCCACACATTTCAGTGAATTCTCTTCACAGTTGTTGTTTTTTAAAGCGTTTATTAATTTTCCAATAAGAACATCTAATCAACATATCAAATCAAATCCAATAAAAAACTGAAATTAAAAAAAGTCCAATTGTCTTCCAAATTGTGATAATTTTGGTTTTGGCTTCCCACGGTCTGAATTCCGAAGCGCTTTCAACATCATAGTCCTGCCTCTCATCATCGATGTTTTTCATAATTCCATATCCTCCACGTTTTGACTCTGGTTCTGCAATCCTCATTCATGTCAGAAAACACATACTTTTCTTTCCTATGGAATGCAGATTTATCCGTATAGTGTACTCTTTCAGCTGTTTTTGTTTTCTCATCGCACCACTTCTTTAATTGCATCCAATTCCAGAGTTCTGTCCAGCTCTTTGAGAGTTGTTATTTTGGCAGCTCCCAGATTGTTAATCTTTCCCGTCCAGGTGTTATCAAAGAAACAGAGAGAAACCACCTTCTGAAATTCCTTGCTGATTTATTCTTGAGCAGACTGTTTGCAATGTAGCCATATATCAGACAGTTAACAATTAGCCTTTGGAATCCACCCAATTATATATGAAAGTCCATCTGTGCTCACTTTTTGAAGAACAATTTAGGTTCTTAATGAGACTTGGCATGCAATACGGATTGTTAAAGGAAGTAGAAAAAAACATACCAAGCCCCTCCAAATTCAAAACGTCATGATGAGGATCTCTTTGAAGTTCGATCTTTTCCACCAGAGACTGTACATACCGCAGGTTTTTCCCCAGCTTCATCAGTTCAGAGCGTGTCTGTTTGTTTTTCAAATATTTATATTTTCCCAAACAGATGCGTCCGGCTATGGAGTGGCGTTGAAGGAGTGTCAGTCCGTCCCTTGCTCCGTGACCCAGTGCCCCTGCTGTCTGCCACATCGGCAATCTGGGGCAGACCGCGGGTCGTTGAGACAGTCCTCCCCTGCCCTGGGGAGGCTGCCAGGGCTAATTACCCCCATATCAGCCCTGAATTATCGGAACGGCTGAGGTCCGATCGTGTGGGATCTGCCTTTTTCCACTGCCGGGAACAGGAAGACCCACTTAGTTATTTTTTAAAAGGGCACACACTTAAGATTTTAAAAGTATCAAGTCCCATCCATCAGTTGCGCACAACCTGAGTAATACTCCCCACCAAATCTTCTTTCTTATGCTAGAACATACCTTTTGATATGCTACATGAACCAGTACATTAGCTGCATAGGTCCTAGAAACTTGATGGGACATCTTGTTTCTTATGCTATCAGTCTTGGCTACCTTGTTTTGATGAGGCTGTGTAAATTCAGAAGTTATAATCCCATTATCAGTCACTGCGTATTCTGAAAACTATCCTGAAGTGCTGTTGCTGGTGTGTATTCTCAGGACTGGGATGTGGGCTGAAGATACATACAGTAGCAACTTTGCGGAAGTGATCAATGTCTGGATGGTAGACTGCCTCAAGGATACGTATGCTGTGTCTGGTATAATGGAAGACTGGCAGGCAGGATATTAATGCAATAAACCAACAGGGTTTGGTGTGGGGCTTCTTGCAGCTGTAGGGAGAACTGTAATTGTTCCACATTATACAGTGGTGCCCCGCAAGACAAACGCCTTGCGAGACGAAAAACTCGCAAGACGAAAGGTTTTTTCGTTTTCGAGTTGCTTCGCAAGACGAATTTCCCTATGGGCTTGCTTCGCAAAACGAAGCTTGCCCCCGCACCCCGGACCTCTTTTGAAGCAAGGGGCGGTGGGGAGAAGATCGCTTCTCCCCGTTGCCAGCCCCGCAATCTCCGGGGACAGAGGAAGGCGCGCGCACGCCTTCCCCTCTGTCCCCGGACCCCTTTTGAACCAAGGGGCGGCAACGGGGAGAAGCGATCTTCTCCCCTCCGCCCCTTGCTTCAAAAGAGGGGACAGAGGGGAAGGCGCGCGGCGCTTCCCCTCTGTCCCCGGACGGTCTCCATAGGAACGCATTGATTGATTTTCAATGCATTCCTATGGGAAACCGTGCTTCGCAAGACGAAAAACTCGCAAGAAGAAAAAACTTGCGGAACGAATTAATTTCGTCTTGCGAGGCACCACTGTAGAAGAGCTTTTAGCAGAATAGGCATAGGAGAGCTAGTCTTAGCAACTGCCTAATAAATGGGAGCTCCGTACATCCATCCACAGCAAAGTTCCAAAACCTGATATGCTAAATATTTCAGCCAGTTTGTGGTTAGGTAGGACCATGATATGACGCCAACCCCCTTCAGTTGTTAAGAGACCCCAGTTTTGGATAATGTAAAATGAGCATTTGTCTGCTTAGAACTGATGTTTCACGTATTGGAAGGTTCTCAAGCCCCTTTGGAGAGGTTCCCCCATCCCCCCAAATTCAGAAAAGCCACCCACAAATAGTTGAACTGTTATGGCAGCAGAAGGCAAAAGGGCACACATTTCTCAAGTCAGAATCCGGCCACAATTTTTTTTGTCTGAATAAAAATCACTTAAGAGAAAAAGTTCTTGGGCCATTGCGCCATTGCTGTTTCAAGTAGAGCTGTGAGACTTATGCAAGTACGCCACAAGCCTATTCCATCCATTGCTTGAAAGTTTATTTACAAGACGTTCAATATCTGTAACAGCAGCATATAATAAAATCCATGATTCCAGAAGTAGTGCTTCCATGGTATTAAGGTCAGAATACTTGATCTACTGCTATTTCCTGAGATTCAAATATCTTGAAGTTTGCTGGGGGGAAGGGGAAAAAATCAAGTTACCATAACTACATTGGTGCTTCTTGAAACTTAACTTCTTATCTTCTTTCTTCGGCCTTAATGCTTGCTTTTTAAAAGTTTGTAAAATAAGCACTAGCAACTTCAAAGGAGTTTGCCATACTAAGATATCTCTGTTCCTATGGTTACATAGAATTAAACCCTCTCATTTGATTAAAGTTACGTGAATATTCTAGATCCAAGATTAGTGCACTTGATGGGGACACAAAGAGCCCACTTCACACAGATTTGTAATGCTTTGTCCCAGGCCTTGAGGATTAAGTTCTGTTTAATACAACAAAAAAAGGTAGCCCTTTACACTTCACACGGAAGGCTACCGAGATTGCCTCTGATTGCTGAGTCTTAATGCTTCCATATTTAATTCCCTTAAAACTCAGTTTGGCTGTCTTCCAGATGGCTGGGGTCGCTGAAAGTTTACTAGCTTAGTTATAAAGGAAAGGTTTTAAAAGCCATAGCTTGGTCTGAAAATCACAAATGTACCTAAGAGAATAACTGCCAGTTACGCAGAATAAGGTTTCAGGGTTGTGTTACAAATATGTGGGAAGGTGGGGGGAATACCAATTTTGTAATGCCCACTCTTAACTGAGTGCACTAGCTAGCGTGTCACTGCTGCCTTTCAGCCTTAACTTTGTGGTAAGGATACAAAAAAAGCATACAGTCTTTTATATTCTAATATATCTTGTATCTACATTTTATATAGGCTATATTTTATATCCATCTTTTATAGCGTACATTCTGTGAATAAAAACATATGAATGAAAAACCCTCTTACTAAAAATGCTCATTGAGAATTCTACACAGATGTATTCACAAGGCAGACTGGTCCAAATTCATGTTGTTACCCAAGGGCAAGAGTTCCAAAACAGGAACTGAGATTTATTTGTTTCTATTTAACAAGACTGTATTTACCACTTACCAGAACAAAAAAAAAGCCCCCAAAACAGTTTAACAACAAAACAGTTAAAATACCAAAAACACCAACAGAAAACAGGTATTAAAAGCAGGTGACATGAAAGTTTAAAACAGACTTAAAACTGGTGAACAGCTAATGTACTCCTGTTAAACTGAAATGCTAGAATTATATGCCTAGGCAGGGCTTGCCGAAAACAAAGTTCTTAGCAGGCACCGAGAACAATTCACTGAAGGCACGTGCAAAATATTAATGGGCAGGAAGTTCTCAAAAATGGGTGGTGCAACACTAAAGGACCCGTTGCCTACAAAAGCAGGACAAGCATGACGTGGCACTTGCAAAAGCACAAGTCCTGCAGAGCAAAATAGCAGAGAGGGCACATTTTTGGGTCATTTCCTTTTGGTATATAGAGGGTAGACAAGCTTCATAATTCCCTCCCTGGAAAGGTTTATCTGAATCTCAATCTTCCTTTGAATAGTATTAAAAACCCTTATATCCAGACACCTTGTTAGCCACTATGGTGCTATGGGGCTGAAATTCTTGGGTATGGATTTTTCCTTGCGAGTACAGTAACCCCGCAACTCATGCAGGGGTTACATTCTGTGGAATGCACCAAAAGCCAAAATCTCGTATAGTTAAGACACACTAGGTTCAATTTTGGGGGGGGGGGGGGATTGCCAAAGCCTTCTTACCCAAACATCCGTCCACTTCTTAATTTTTTACTTTTTTTTGCCAAGCACATAAAGCTGAATACGCACAAATTAAATGTGCCTAAGTTGCAGGCTCACTGTAGTCATGCTTTATATATTGAACAGTTTATTTTTATCCTAGTCAAACACCAAACTCTTTGTTCCACCAAACAAAGAGTTTACAACAGCAGCCCAAATAACGGTGAAATTTGTATTGCAAAAGCAGGGAGGGTCAAAACATCTCTCACACTTACTATTTGATATGAAAAAACAAGACCTTACCTGTCCTCCACTGTTTTGTTAGATGGGTAGAATACTTTGAATGAAAAGCCACTTCTTGGGAAAGATCCCTGGAATGAGGGGGTAAGAAAGGATTTTAGTTTTTAAAGCTCATCATTTGGATTTCTTAAGAACTTCTGAAGGGCTGTAGCTCAGCAGTACATCATCTACTTTGCATACAGAAGGTTCAGTCCTCTGCATCTCTATAAAGGCTTGGGAATATCCCATCTGAAACCTAGAGCAGTGTTTCCCAAACGTTTTTGGGCAACGGCACACCTGTTTACCGGAAAAAAATCTCGCGGCACACCACCATTAAAGCCCCGCCCCGTGACGTCAGCGCGCAGCGTCACGCCGGGAGGGCGCACAAAAGTGAACGTTTTTTCCCTTCCCCTTGCCGGGGTGGGAGGAGGCAGCAGAGCGAGGGACTGAGGGACGGCGGCAGCTGAGGCGGCGGCGGCTTTTGTGGTGGTGGCGGCGATAGCGGGCGGAGGAGGAGCCGTCGCCGGGAGTTGCTGCTGCTGCTGTTGCTGCTGCTGCCCGAACATGCCGGCCTCCTCCTCCTCCGCTGTCTCGCTCTCCTCCCTTTTGCGCGCGCTGCCCCGCCGCTTGGCACCACCACCGCGGAGCCGCCCCCGGCTCGACGCGGATCCTCGCCGCCGCCGCCTCTCGCCGCCTGACTCGCCCGCCTCCCTCCCACGGCACACCAGCCGGTGTCTCACGGCACACTAGTGTGCCGCGGAACACCGGTTGGGAAACACTGACCTAGAGAGCCACTGATAGTCAACATGGACAACACAGACCAAATCTGACTCAATGTAAAACCAGCTTCCTGTGTTCTTGTCGCCACGGCAATAGAACCTTGATAAAATAGATCTGATGAGCAGGTAATGCCCCATGGCTGGGCTATCGCCTCACCTTGTCCCAGGAACTCTCTACACTTGCCTTTTGTTTTGAAACGCCAATTGCGTACCTGCCTGGATCTTTGCAAAAGGACCTAATTTAGATTCTGGAAAGGCAAAATCAGTAGCTTTCCCTGTAACACAAGGCATCTCAAATTTGTTCAGCTTTACGGGGACACCTCCAAGAGGCCAATCCATGCCACTCTTTTCAAAGACACATTGTTCTAGCACCAGACTAAAGTAGAATCTGAAGCTCCAAATTAACAAAACAGTGCGCTGCTTGCATAAGAGTAAGTACTAGTCACCACCACCTGGCAGCATTTAATTTAAGAATAATAATGGAAGGAAGGAATGGAACTCAGGTACAATAACTTTCAGTTAACTTGCCATTTTTTTGTTTTGGAAAAACTAAATAAATGTTTAGTTCAGAATGAGCGGTGCTAAGTAGGAACAATGCCAACTAAGAGTGTGTACTAACAATACATTAAACACATTTTTTTTTCTTACTAGAGACTGTTTTTCATCATGCTTACAGAAGGAAGGAAAGGGTGGATAGAGAGAAAGGATCTTACGGGATTTATGCAGAGGCAATCAGTGTTGGTCACAGTGAACGGGTCATATTTGTCAGCAAAGACAATGAGATCCGGCAGAGGGTAGATTCTCAATGTATAGTCATAAGCCCAGTAGACAGGACTAACATTAAGGGGCAATGGAGTCAGATGCCCTTGTGATAAAATAGTCTTTACAAACTGCAAGGCAAAGAACAAGGGCACACAAATTACTTTGGTTTCCATTTGAAAGCAAAAACCTGTTTTTCAAACTCCTATATAAATCACAAAACCATCTTCCTTTCCTGATGATTAGCACATGTTAAAAAGAGCACTATATGCTTCATTTTGAGTTCTAAATCTGGTAAACTAAGTCAGAACTGAGACTCATTCAAATCTCTGCAGTCTTGTGCGGTGACTTGGGGAACACTAAGGTAAAGGTAAAGGGACCCCTGACCAAAAGGTCCAGTAGTGACCAACTCTGGGGTTGCAGCGCTCATCTCGCTTTATTGGCCAAGGGAGCCGGCATACAGCTTCCGGGTCATGTGGCTAGCATGACTTAGCCACTTCTGGCGAACCAGAGCAGCGCACGGAAATGCTGTTTACCTTCCCGCCGGAGCGGTACCTATTTATCTACTTGCACTTTGACGTGCTTTCAAACTGCTAGGCTGGCAGGAGCTGGGACCGAGCAACGGGAGCTCACCCTGTCGTGGGGATTCAAACCGCTGACCTTCTGATTGGCAAGCCCTAGGCTCAGTGGTTTAGACCACAGTGCCACCCGCGTCCCTGGGGAACACTACTGTGGCCCAATGAAATTCCCATGCTACCAACAGCATCTGAAGTGATCTCTGAGGACCATGCTTTGGGGAAGCTATACTTTTCCAGAGCAGAGCAGCTGCAAGGCTTCTTGTATAGAAGATGAACCATTTGGAATCCAATTTAGTCATCAGAATCCATCCACACATTCCATTAACTATATTAAAAAGTTTCTACAGAATATACAGAAGATGGAATTTCAGCTCCTCTCTCTCTTTCCAATGAAGACTACTTCTCCCTCGGCAGAACTCTTGTATACGTGTCCCATATTATTTTCACAGAAATGCACTGGAACAGAAAAGAACTTCGGGTGTCTGAAGATTAAAATAAGGCAGCCACTTTAAACATACTGCATTCTTCAGGACACCCAAAGTTCCCCTTCTGCTCCTGCCCCGGCAGATTTGGGAGGGCATGCGGGGGGCAGCAGAGAAGGGAAGGTCTCATTGTTTGAGCAGAAATCTCCTTGCACAGTGTTGAATATCACCCAGAGTACAAGTGGGAGTCCACTCCGCTGGTAATCAGACACAAACGGCCTCAGTTCAGTATACCTGAAGGAGCGTCTCCACCCTCCTCGTTCTGCCCGGACGCTGAGGTCCAGCACCGAGGGCCTTCTGGCGGTTCCCTCAAGTTACAGTGAACCAGGCAGAGGGCCTTCTCGGTGGTGGCGCCCGCCCTGTGGAATGCCCTCCATCAGATGTCAAAGAGATAAACAACAACCAGACTCTTAGAAGACATCTGAAGACAGCCCTGTTCAGGGAAGTTTTTAATGTGTGACATTTTAATGTATTTTAAATCTTTGTGGGAAGCCGCCTAGAGTGTCTGGGGAAACCCAGCCAGATGGGCGGGGTATAAATAAATAAATTATTATTATTATTATTATTAACATTATTAGATGGTTTTCTCTGGGTGAGATCCAAATGTGGCAGTCCACTTGCACAGCCCATTTATTTAAAATGGCCCTGTGATCCTTGGATGAAGGGTAGTATAGGAGTTAAATAAAAAATAAAAGCAATGAAGAAATCTGCTTGCATATACTGTAAGGAGTTCAGTTTTCTCTTCTTCCCTCTCCAGCCCTCCCCATATGCTCCAAATCTGCTTCCTCCCCACCCTTCAGAGCAGGTGGAGGTGGGGGAGATGCAGAGGTAAGGAAAGGAATGAGAAGCAGGTGCCCGATCACATCACACTGGATCTCTTCCTCAATTTCTTACTCTATTACTAAAAATAACCATGCTAGAATAATAGTAACGACCTAACCAGCAGAAGCTTATCCTCAAATGTTTCATGCTTTTTTTGCCTTACGTGATTAGAAATATCCAAGTTGCTGTTAGGAAAACGGACACAGTTCCGGCACATCTTATTTACCAGGTCTTCTCTAAAGATTATTATTTCCTGAGTGCAGTACTGGACTCTGGAAGGAAGAAGCACAATTCTATTTTTTCAGGGTGATTAAACAGGCATCCAGGAAAGACCATCAGCAAGGCAGAAACACACACAGACTACTCCCCGGATACCCAGAGTATTAACCCTACACAAATATGTAGTATTATGTGTACTATTAATCTGACACGTATTAAAGTTCTCAATTTAAAACATCCCTTTTAAATTGGGACGTTTACCTGCAAGGGTTTGTAGTGAAGACTGAAAATGGCACCTGCTGTTTGAACTCTTCAGTGATGTATTCAGGAAGTGGCGGCCTGAAATAAATTTGTGTGGTATGTATTAGAAATAAATGTGTCTATTCTCAAAGTTGGATGTTTGAATGAATCACCTTAATTGTCAAGTCACAAGCATACCTTGGCAAAATTGAGCCTGGGCCAGGGTCTTCAGAGCCAGGAACAAACACAAATCGACTGCTATAAATAGTTGAATACATATACTACATTTAACACAACTGATAGGTAAAAATCAAAGCATCAGTAAAGTAAATGGCAACATTACTCAAATACAACCAGAGTTTTAGAAGTGGATGGCAGGCCACATAAACCTCCAGTTATGACAGGTGAATGAAAGGCCTTTTGGGGATTTTGTAGCTACCTAGGGATGCAGGTGGCGCTGTGGGTTAAACCTCAGAGCCTTGGACTTGCCGATCAGAAGGTCGGCGGTTCGAATCCCTGCGACAGGGTGAGCTCCCGTTGTTCAGTCCCTGTTCCTGCCAACCTAGCAGTTTAAAAGCACATCAAAGTGCAAATAGATAAATAGGCACCGCTCCATCGGGAAGGTAAACGGCGTTTACTGCAATACGGACGCATTGCTACCTCCAGCTTGAGTCAGAGCAAACTAGTAGCCATTGATTGCCCTCTCCTCCACAAATTTGTCTGTTCCTTTCTTAAAGGCAGGGACGCGGGTGGCGCTGTGGGTTAAACCACAGAGAATAGGGCTTGCCAATCAGAAGGTCAGCGGTTTGAATCCCCGTGACGGGGTGAGCTCCCGTTGCTCAGTCCCTGCTCCTGCCAACCTAGCAGTTCGAAAGCATGAAGTGTAAGTAGATAAATAGGCACCGCTCCAGCGGGAAGGTAAAAGGTGTTTCTGTGCGCTGCTCTGGTTCACCAGAAGCGGCTTAGTCCTGCTGGCCACATGACCCGGAAGCTGTACGCATGCTCCCTCGGCCAATAAAGCGAGATGAGCGCCGCAACCCCAGAGTCGGCCACGACTGGACCTAATGGTCAGGGGTCCCCTTTACACTTTACCTAGGAGTTTCTAGCTAACAAAGGTACAGTCCCCATTGTCTCCCAAGACAGACAGGTTGCCAACAACAACAAAATATTTAAGTGTGGCTGAACGAAGGAGAATGAACTTTTTAGTAGCTGTTATCAAAATTCTGAATACAATACTTGGTGTGAATGGACCCAGTTTTTCTTTCTTTCTTTACGGGGGACTAAATTCTGCTGGGTGGAATGTTTTCTCTAACTGACAAATCTGAAGAACATCTTCTTCAGTAAGATTTTTCACCAAGCAAATAAAAACACAGCACATACCTCTTATGGATACTAGGGTATTCACAGATGATATTTGCAAGGGCTTTCAGTGAACCTAAAGGTACAACCATAAAAGCTTTCCTATGAAACTGCATAGTTATTCCTACATTTTCTCATCTTATCCACAGGTAACCAATATGCATCTTACATCGACAGCTGAACAACAGTTACGCAGAACACCTCTTATTTCCCCCCACCTTAAGTAACTAAACCAGTTGGTTATATTGTAAATGGCTTTGTGGAAGCTGTTTCTCACAGTGCCAAGATCACTAAGGCAAGTATTTTTATTACTGAACCTAAGCAAGTTTAAATTGAGATATCAATTATAGCTGGGCAAAACTGTAGTTCCATTTCAGCCACTTCTGGGTGAAAAGCCACACTGAGAACCCTAGTAAGGGGGGCGGGCTCTGCATATTCTAATAAACATGGCATTCTCTAGGATATGAGCCTGCTGCCATATGCTGCCCTCCCGCTTCAATCACTATTGAAATGGGTAAACTCTTCTAACTGGGAGTGGCTGCCAAGACCACATAACACTGATCTTGAAAGACCTACATTGGCTCCCAGTCCGTTTCCGAGCACAATTCAAAGTGTTGGGGCTGACCTTGAAAGCCCTAAACGGCCTCAGTCCAGTATATCTGAAGGAGCATCTCCACTCCCATCGTTCTGCCCGGACACTGAGGTCCAGCTCCGAGGGCCTTCTGTCGGTTCTCTTCCTGCAAGATGTGAGGTTACAGGGAACCAGACAGAGGGCCTTCTTGGTGGTGGCGCCCGCCCTGTGGAACGCCCTCCCACAAGATGTCAAAGGAAAAAACAACTACCAGACTTTTAGAAGACATCTGAAGGCAGCCCCGTTTAGGAAAGCTTTTAATGTTTGATGCATTACTGTACAGTGGTGCCCTGCAAGACGAATGCCTCGCAAGACGGAAAACCCACTAAACGAAAGGGTTTTCCGTTTTTGAACTGCTTCGCAAGACGATTTTCCCTATGGGCTTGCTTTGCAAGACGAAAACGTCTTGCAAGTGTTCCATTTTTTTTTCGCTCCCCCCCCCCTTTTCTAAGCCACTAAGAGCCTTTTAGCCACTAATCCGCTAATCCTTTAATAGCCGCTAAGCCTTTAATAGCCGCTAAACCGCTAATAGCGCTAATCCGCTAATAGGGTTGCTTCGCAAGACGAAAAAACCACTAGATGAAGAGACTCGCGGAACGGATTAATTTCGTCTTGCGAGGCACCACTGTATTTTAGTATTTTGTTGGAAGCCACCCAGAGCGGCAGGAGAAGCCCAGCCCGATGGGTGGGGTATAAATAATAAATTATTATTATTATTACTACTACTACTATATTATAATGGAAACAGCTCAGTTGCCACTACATTCTACCAGCTTCATTCAAAGCATGTCAAGTTTGCACCAGTCACTTACTTACTTTATTTTATTTTATTTTAATTTTAATTTAATTTTTTGATGGAGCCCCTTATATGGGATTTTGTATATAAATTTTCCCTTGGCTCTTTTTGCTGGCCCATGTAGGACCAGCATGGATAGTTGGCCCTGGTGAATATTTGACATTTTCTCCCCTTGTGATCTTGATTTATGGGCTACCACTAAAACGAGGCTGTATTTTAAACAGTATTTTAACCTATATTTTAATCAAGTGTTTGTTTGTTTTTAAAAAGTTTTTACTGTGTTTTGTACTTGGTGTCAGCCACCCTGAGCCCGGTCTTGGCCAGGGAGGGCGGGGTATAAATAAAATTATTATTATTATTATTATTATTAGCCTTAGCCCTCCCATTCATGACAAATTCCCACCATGGATCTCTCTACAGAACGGTCTCTCAAATGTTTAAATAATACACAAACAGAAAAAACCACAAACTATTCACAATATGCAATACAGCAGCTGACTCCAAAGTACCTTTTAGCGACTGAATTTGGTTTTTTCCGTATGGGGCAGAGGAAAAGTTCCCACAGAAGAAGAAGCAAGTTGGCGGCATGGAGGAGTAACCTGGTTAGAGGAACAAGGAACGTCACTGACTTTTGGTTTGGTAGCACGCATCTTTTTTGTTTTTACATTCTGCTTCACATTTCAACCAAAACCTTTAAGCGATTGACAAATATGGGTCAACAGAGCTACCTGAAAACATAATACGCAGCTTCTCCAAAACTTCTGCTTGGTCCAGCCAAACGTCCGAAAGGAACACAAACATGGCGTCCTCATTTTCTTCTTCCAGCTGTTTCAATTTCGCAGAAGATTTCACAGAGGTCGAAGAAGGCCCTCCAAAGAAGTTTGTGTTTCCATAATACGCCCTACAGCATGAACAGCAAATGCCAGAAGGCTCCATTTAATAATAATAAAATAATAATGTCAGGGAACTGCCATCGGAGGGACAGGTGGTGGAAGGGCTCACAGAGGTTGGGAGGGAGTCAGCAGCGAAAGCAGGGACCAGCAGGGGGAGAGATGGGTCTCTGGAGGAAGGTCTCATGAATGCGGAGAGAGACGCAGCAGCTAAAGCAGGAACTAGCAGGGAAGAGGGAGGGATCAGGGACACGTCCAGCGAGAACAGCGGGGAGGTGTCAGAAGCTCCCATAGGGAGACCCATTCTTCGCCGGAAGCTGCCACGTCGTGAGTCCAGAAGACGCGTTTCCGTTAAGGAGCTTCTTTGCTGGAAGCGCTTCCGCAAACAACCACTGTCGGAATCTACGAGTGACTAGGGCAGACATGTTTGAGGAGCTCTGTCACACACAGAGGTTTGTGGAGTGGCACAAACTCTGAGGGAGCACGATTTTACGCACAAGCAGCTAATCATCCCATCACAGCATTCCGACAGTCTCTGTACGCTGCCTGTGCAGGAGAAGGCATCATGAGCGACCCAGCCGGAACCGAAGGAGCAGGGGTTGGAGCTGGTCCAAGCTTGGAAGAAAGATACCGAGCGTTGGAAATCCAACTTGCGCTGCAGACGGCGAGGCTTGAGGAGAGAAGGGCTCAGGATGCAGACAAGAAGGGGAGAGCCACCCAGTTCCCCAGAAAGGTACCAGGATTGGTGCAGAAGTTTGGGGGGGACCCCAAGGACTACCATGCCTTTAGGACAGAGATGCAATATGCCCTTAATGTGCAGTTTGATGAGTTCCCTGATGAGGAATCGCGAGTTGCTTTCGTGATTGGGCATCTTGAGAGGGGGGCGAGGGACTGGGTTACACCCCTGATGGCAACGCACAATGACATCCTAAAGGACACTATGAAGTTCTTTCGTGCAATGGATATCATGTTTTCCAGCGATATTGAGGAGGGAGTGGTGCGCAGACAGCTAATGGCTTGCAAGCAGGGAAGCCGATCTGTCCGTGAGTACTGGACTGAGTTTACCATGCTGGTTCACAGATTGGGGTGGGATTTATCGGCGGCACCCATTCAGATGCTATTTGAAGAAGGTCTTTCTTCGGCTGTGAAAGACGAACTGTCCCGGAGCCCCAGGGCGGTGTCTATGGATCAGCTGACCAAATCTGCGCTGACCATAGGAGCGCGCCAGGAGGCAAGAGCTTTGGAGAGGCGGGAAGGTAAAGGGGAACGTTGGAAGGAGTTCCGCATTCCAGACATTCCTGAGCCAGCTTTCCCGCCGGCAGAGCCGATGGAAATCGGAACAGCGCGCGCGCGCGCAGTTTCAAAGCCCAGCGAAGGGGGTAGGAAGGAGGGAAAAGGCGCCCGGAAATGCTATCTCTGCCAACAGCCAGGTCACTTTGCCAGAGTCTGCCCCCAGAGGAAGGAATGGCAAGGAATGGTGGGAGCTGTTGAGGGAGGAGTGGAAGAGATATCGGAGCAAGTAAAAGCCAACGCCTGGCTGGCACCATCGGGGCACAGCAGCCAGGCCAAAGAGCAGTGAAAGTGCCCACGCCAGAACCTCCCAAACCTGCCCTAGTGATAGAGGGGTCACTAGAGTTGCAAAACGGATACCCCCTGAAGATTAAGGCGCTGTTGGACTCAGGCAGCTCCTGCAATTTCATGAGCAAGGAGTTTGCAGCTGAACACCAGATACAGACGATCCCTTTAAGCAACCCCCTACAGGTGACCACGATCGATGGCAGGGAGCTGTTGGGAGGGGAAGTCAGCTTGCAGACCGTCCCAATG
Organism: Podarcis vaucheri; assembly: GCF_965113315.1. Classification (NCBI taxonomy): domain Eukaryota; kingdom Metazoa; phylum Chordata; class Lepidosauria; order Squamata; family Lacertidae; genus Podarcis; species Podarcis vaucheri. Next base: position 3,509,477 of record NC_138759.1, read on the forward strand.
ACAATGAGGGTGGCAAGGCACACGGAACTGATAGCGTTTAATGTGGCCACCTTGGGAGGGGCTCCCATTATTTTGGGGATGAGCTGGCTGGCGTTACATGATCCACTGGTGGGCTGGCATCAGAGAGTGGTTTCCTTTGGTTCTGCACATTGCTTAGAACACTGCAGGGAGGGAAAGGGTTCAGCAGGAGCCCAAGCTACCCTAGCAGGGACGGAAGTAACGGAGAAGGTGAAGGTACCACGACAATACGCAGATCTCAGCGATGTGTTCAGCGAAAGGGAAGCTGACCAACTACCCCCGCATAGACCCTTTGATTGTCAAATCAATTTACTGCCTGGGGCGCAGCTCCCCGCAGGCAAGTTGTATGCCATGTCAGACAGAGAAACGCAGGAGTTACGAGAATTCATTGACAAGAACCTGAAGAGGGGTTTCATCAGAGAGTCAAGGGCAGTGGGAGGTAGTCCCATGTTTTTTGTGGATAAAAAAAACACGGACAAGCCGAGACTTGTGTGTGATTTCAGGGCCTTAAACGCAGTGTCAGAACCATTGGCCTTTCCCATGCCTAGAATAGATGACATTTTGAACAGGGTGCGGAAGGGAAAGATTTTTACCAAGCTGGACCTAAGGGGGGCGTACAATCTGATACGTATAAGGAAAGGGGATGAATGGAAAACCACCATGTTCACCCCTTTGGGGGCATTTGAATATCTCGTCATGCCATTTGGATTACAAGCAGGCTCAGCATGCTTTCAATCGCTGATGAACCACGTACTAGGGCCTTTGCTTTACAAGAATTGTGTGGCCTTCCTGGATGACGTGTTGGTGTATTCTGAGAATGAGGAGCAGCATGTGAGAGACGTCAGGGAAGTGTTGCGCAGGCTGCTAGACAACCGGCTGTGGGTGAAACTGGAGAAGTGTCAGTTTCATACCAAGGAGGTGGAGTTCCTGGGGTACCGCCTGTCAGACAAGGGATTAGCTATGGATCCCGGCAAGGTCCAGGCAGTGCTGGAATGGAAAACTCCCAAAACAAAGAAGGATGTGCAGAGGTTCCTAGGGTTTGGGAACTTTTACCGTAAGTTCATCCGAAACTTTGCCCACCTGACGGCGCCCATAATGGACTGTCTCAGCAGTAAGAAGAAATTTGTTTGGACTGAGGAGGCGGAGCGAGCTTTTGAGGAGCTAAAAGAGGCCTTCGCCTCTGAAGAACAACTTCTGCATGTGGATTTACAAAAAAAGATGAGAGTCGAAACAGACGCATCAGACAGAGCCATTGGGGCGGTGCTTCTCCTGCAGCCAGGGGGGGAGGAGTCAGAGTGGAGACCGTGTGCGTTTTTTTCGCGAAAACTGAACAAATCCGAGAGGAACTACACGGTGTACGATCGAGAACTTCTTGCTATCCATGAGGCTTTTCGGAGATGGAGGCACCTGCTAATTGGCGCACAACATAAGGTGCAAGTGTGCACTGACCACAAGAACCTAGAGTATTGGAGAACGGCACGAGTGCTCAACCAACGGCAGTTGAGATGGGCCCAGGAGTTCTCCAGATTTAACTTTGAGATTTGTTATGTGCCAGGCCCAGAGAACGTTAGGGCGGACGCTCTCTCACGTAAACCTGAATATTTGGAGGGGGAGGGAGCACCCGAAGAGAGACATGTCATTCCAGAGGACCGCTGGGTGTGTGGGGCGGCATTGGTGGGGCAAAGAGAACTGGTAGAGGGAACGGAGAACGATGAATACGCACAGGACAAACTCAGGGGACTCAGGAGGGAGGGAGATAAACACGGAGGTTTTGAGGAGAGAAACGGGGCGTTGTACTACAAGGGAGCATTATATATACCGGAAGGAGAGTTGAGGGGGAAGGTACTCAAGCAGCTGCACGATAGCCCCACCGCAAGGCATTTTGGACAACACAAAACCATGTGGCTGGTTACCAGGGAATTTTGGTGGCCCAAGGTCAGGGAAGATGTGCGGGAGTATGTGAGAGGGTGTAACCAATGCCAGCGAGCCAAGGGGGAGAGGCGGGCACCGGCAGGGTTATTAGAACCACTACCCACACCTGAAAGACCATGGGAAACAGTGGCCATAGATTTTATCACTGATCTGCCAAGGTCCAGAGGGAAAACAGCCATCATGGTTGTGGTAGACCTGTTAACCAAAATGGCCCACTTTATAGCCTGCTCACATGCGGTCACGGCAGAAGAAACCGCTAAATTGTTTGTAGAAAATGTGTTTAGGTTGCATGGCGCCCCCTTGAGGGTGGTTTCAGACCGAGGGAAACAATTTACTTCCAGGTTCTGGAGGAAGCTCATGAGCTTGCTGCATGTAGAGGTTAATTTCTCAACTGCCCGGCATCCTGAAACCAACGGGCAGGCGGAAAGAGCCAATGGTGTCCTCCAGCAATATTTGAGGTGTTATGTGAATGATAGAGAGAATGATTGGGTGGAGAAGTTGGCATTGGCAGAATTTGCCTACAACAATGCAGAGAACGTGTCCACGGGGATGAGCCCCTTTTTGGCTAATTACGGGTGCCATCCCCGAGCCTTCCCAGGGGGGGAAGGGGAGAGCTGGAGCGTTCCAGCTGCAGAACAGTTCGTAGAAGAAATGGAAGCGATCCATCGCCAGCTCCAACTTAACTTAAACAGGGCCAAGGAGGAATATAAGAGGCAGGCAGACAAAAACAGAAGAGAAGGTGAAACCATTAGGGTGGGGGACCAGGTGTGGCTGTCAACCCAAGGGTTACCATTCAAAGGGGGTTGTAAGAAGTTAAGACCCAAAAGACTGGGCCCATTTGAAGTCACGCAGCAGGTCAACCCAGTGGCTTTCAGACTCCGGTTACCGAACCACATGAAGTTGCACCCAGTTTTCCACAGGTCGTTGCTGTCACCGTATAAAGGGGACAGAGAAGGGAGGGTCACTAGGGGACCAGCAATGGAGGAGAGGGAACACAGCTACCATGTAGCGGAGATTCTCGATTCCAGGTGGAAGGGAGATCAAGTAGAGTATTTGGTAATGTGGGAAGGGGAACCGGAGTCGGAAAACACCTGGGTCATGGCAGAGGATGTCGACGACGAGGTTTTAATAGAAACTTTTCATCAGAGGTTCCCACGTAAACCTCAGCCAGTGGCGAGGTTCCGGAGGGAATACTTTGCCACCACCGACGAAGAAGAAGAGTTGGAGGGGTTCCCTGATTCCGAGGAGGAGGAGGATTCAGCGAGCCGGAACGAAGACCGATGGAGGGAAATGTTCGAGACGTCTGAAGATGAAGAGGATCCGTTCGAGAGCCAGTGTGGTGTAGTGGTTAAGAGCGGTAGTCACGTAATCTGGGAAACCGGGTTCGTGTCTCCGCTCCTCCACATGCAGCTGCTGGGTGACCTTGGGCCAGTCACACTTCTGTGAAGTCTCTCAGCCCCACTCACCTCACAGAGTGTTTGTTGTGGGGGAGGAAGGGAAAGGAGAATGTTAGCCGCTTTGAGACTCCTGAAGGGGAGTGAAAGGCGGGATATCAAATCCAAACTCTTCTTCTTCTTTTCGGGGTTTTACCTCCTCACCGCCCAGAGGAGAGGGAATGGGCGGGGGTGAAGGGGGCCCTGGAGGGGAGGTGGATGTCAGGGAACTGCCATCGGAGGGACAGGTGGTGGAAGGGCTCACAGAGGTTGGGAGGGAGTCAGCAGCGAAAGCAGGGACCAGCAGGGGGAGAGATGGGTCTCTGAAGGAAGGTCTCATGAATGCGGAGAGAGACGCAGCAGCTAAAGCAGGAACTAGCAGGGAAGAGGGAGGGATCAGGGACACGTCCAGCGAGAACAGCGGGGAGGTGTCAGAAGCTCCCATAGGGAGACCCATTCTTCGCCGGAAGCTGCCACGTCGTGAGTCCAGAAGACGCGTTTCCGTTAAGGAGCTTCTTTGCTGGAAGCGCTTCCGCAAACAACCACTGTCGGAATCTACGAGTGACTAGGGCAGACATGTTTGAGGAGCTCTGTCACACACAGAGGTTTGTGGAGTGGCACAAACTCTGAGGGAGCACGATTTTACGCACAAGCAGCTAATCATCCCATCACAAATAATAACAGTAATAATAATAATAACAACAACAACAATAATAATAATAATTTATTTATACCCCGCCCTTCCCGATTCAGGGCGGCAAACAACAAATCTAAAACACTTAATTAATGCAATAAAATACAGTATAAAACATGAATAACAATAAATTCAGAATTCAAAAATCAATTTAGGGGGGAAATCCATCCAATAAACATTAGATGATCCCCAGGGCTAGCTGGCTAAATTAGTCCTATTTGGGCCAGCGAGGAGACCAGGGGAGAATTAGCTGTGGGATCCCAGAGTGGGGAATCTTCATAAAAAGGGGAGGGGGAGGGAAGGAAGGGGAATAAAAGATCGGGCTAAGTTCAAATTGAAAGCCAGGCGGAATAGCTCCGTCTTACAGGCCCTGGGGAAGGAAGTTAAGCTCATTCCTCTCCCAGATCACGTCCTCAGTTTGTCACTTGTTGGTTGCAAAGAGTTTGACTTTAAATGAGGGTCTGTAGCTTCCAGCACAACATTGATGGCAGAAAGTGAGGAGGAATTAAAGAACCTTTTAATGAAGCTGAAAGAGGAAAGCGCAAAATAAGGTCTGAAGCTCAACATCAAAAAAACGAAGATCATGGCCACTGGTCCCATCACCTCTTGGCAAATAGAAGGGGAAGAAATGGAGGCAGTGAGAGAGTTTACTTTCTTGGGCTCCATGATCACTGCAGATGGTGACAGCAGTCATGAAATTAAAAGACGCCTGCTTCTTGGGAGAAAAGCAATGACAAACCTAGACAGCATCTTAAAAAGTAGAGACATCACCTTGCCAACAAAGGTCCGTATAGTTAAAGCTATGGTTTTCCCAGTAGTGATGTATGGAAGTGAGAGCTGGACCATAAAGAAGTCTGATCGCTGAAGAATTGATGCTTTGAATTATGGTGCTGGAGGAGACTCTTGAGAGTCCCATGGACTGCAAGAAGATCAAACCTATCCACTCTGAAGGAAATCAGCCCTGAGTGCTCACTGGAAGGACAGATCCTGAAGCTGAGGCTCCAAGACTTTGGCCACCTCAGGAGAAGAGAAGACTCCCTGGAAAAGACTCTGATGTTGGGAAACATGGAGGGCACAAGGAGAAGGGGACGACAGAGGATGAGATGGTTGGACAGTGTTCTCGAAACTATGAACGTGAGTTTGACTAAACTGTAGGAGGCAGTGGAAGACAGGAGTGCCTGGCGTGCTCTGGTCCAGGGGGCCACGAAGAGTCGGACACGACTAAACGACTAAACAACAGCAGCAAGCTTCCAGCACTGATCACTGACTCCCCAACCCAGCTCACTATGCCCCTCACCTGCATAAAGTTTCTGAAATGCAAATTTTTGCTGATAATAATCCACATTACAAAATCCATCCCAACATCAGTTCCACAAGAGATTAAATAAACTGTATACTGTTACACCCAAGATTTTCCTTCAGAACAGTGGAGCAGAATGAAAATTAATAGTTTTATAGTTTTTTACCTAGTTGTTGTAGAAGGCTCCGTAGGGGGGAAGCCAAACGCATTGACGTGAAATATTTCATCTTCATACCAGCCTAGGAAATAAGATTAGCATGTTTTTTTTTCCAAATTCAAAAAAAAACCATGGTATGCTTTAAACCAGTGTTTCCCAACCTTTTTTGGGCAACGGCACACCTGTTTAAGGAAAAAAATCTCGCGGCACACCACCGCGGCACAGCCCTGTGACGTCAGCGCGCAGCGTCACGCCGGGAGGGACGCACGAAAGTGAAAGTTTTTTCCCTCCCCCTTGCCGGGGAACCTCCAAGCTTTGGGGGTGGGAGGAGGCAGCAGAACGAGGGACTGAGGGACGGTGGCAACTGAGGCGGCGGCTGTTGTGGTGGTGGCGGCGATAGCGGGCGGAGGAGGGGGCGGCGGCGGGGCTTGAGGAGCCGTCGCCGGGAGTTGCTGCTGCTGTTGTTGCTGCTGCTGCCCGGACATGCCGGCCTCCTCCTCCTCCGCTGTCTCGCGCTCCTCCCTTTTGCACGCGCTGCCCCGCCGCTCGGCACCACCACCGCGGAGCCGCCCCCGGCTCGACGCGGATCCTCGCCGCCGCCACCTCTCACCGCCCGACTCGCCCGCCTCCCTCCCACGGCACACCAGCCAATGTCTCACGGCACAGTAGTGTGCCGCGGAACACTGGTTGGGAAACACTGCCTTAGAACAACACCTAGGCAGTGTCCTCTGGTACAATTCTCTTCTCTCCACCCACCCTTATTTGTTCAGATCCCTGGATTTATCATGCAAACAGAGCCAGTAGTTATATCAGCTGAACAAGTCTGACCTTACTGAGAAGAGTGAAGCTTGAGAAGAAGAAAAATGATCTGGCTTACCTTCTGTTAAAACAAAACATGACTCTGTGTATAAGCCACTGTGGAACTGGTACAAAACAGTTAAGGAAGATATTCTTGCTACGTAGGCAACACTATAGAAATGATTCTAATTATTCTAATCAAAGCAAATGAACAGCTGTGGCTCAAAACACAGACTTTAGGCAAGGCTGTGAATATTCTTTGCACCTTCATTTCTCCACATGAAAGCCAACAGTCTAAATTTTTTAATGTGTTGGTTAAAACAGAACAATAACATTTAGGCCTTCATACTGTTGCAAATTGGGAAGGGCCTGCAGAGAGCTCATATACAAAAATATTGGGGTTTTTTGTCTGCTGAGCAGCAAGTGCAGGATCAGAAAACTTCCATTTCTAGGTGAATCTCCAGGAAGACGGTTATGATGACTACAGCTGTGTGCGATCATGGCAAGTTGATAGAAAGACAAAAAGACAGCTGTGTAAGCACTGTTGGGTGGGAAGAACTATGTTTTTAATTAAACCTTTCCAGCTGTTTGGCTGCAAAAGCAGCAACACTCAGCGTCTGGCCATTTGAAACAGAGGAGACAAGTGAGGACTAGGTACTGTACAGGAATGAAATGCCCCAGTGAAAAACGAAAAGGGCGTTGGAGAAAGGAAAACTTTGTAGCAGCTGGATGAGAAAAAAGAAAGCAAATTATTATTATTATTATTATTATTATTATACCCTATACAACTACAGGTAGGAAAAAAGAATTGGGGGGGGGGACAAGTAGAAAGTCCACAGAGAAATGCAAAAGGGGAAATATGAGTTTATCTCACTGTTCAGTCTCTTTTCTTACTTAGGATGCATGTAAAAGGATATTGCTTTACTAATGTCCAGCTGGACAACTCCTGTTGGATCTTCCAAGAAAAATTTTCCCTTAAAAATATGGATAAAATAAATTAGGGCCAAGCCATTCAGCTTCAAAACACTCCCCTTAAGGTCATGCAACTGTAAAAAACTACACTTCTGCTTATATTAGTTGAATATTTTGGACCATTTCCCTGGTCACATTTTAACACAAATCATGTGCATCGCCACCAGAACACTGAACAGCAAAGTCATCTTAAGAGCCGTTGCTGCGGCCCGGCTTACCTCTTTCAGCTGGGTTATCATCCCCAGAACGATAACTTCCTTAACTTTAGCTGAGTTCCCCAAGAGAGTTTCTATAGTTTTGAGCTACAATCAGAGACAAATAAATGTAATTAGTTAAGGCCTGCATTTCCCAGATTCAAAAATTAGCTACACAGCCTTTAGAGCTACTTTACCCCCTTTGAATGTCAGTCCCTGGTGCCCTACTGCAAACGGCTTTCAGCGGTTTTTAAAGACTCCTTAGTTTGTCCTTAGTTTGCTCTCATGGGATGTGGGTGGTGCTGTGGTCTAAACCACAGAGCCTAGGACTTGCCAATCATAAGGTTGGCGGTTCGAATACTTGCCACGGGGTGAGCTCCCGTTGCTCGGTCCCTGCTCCTGCCCACCTAGCAGTTCGAAAGCACAAAGTGCAAGTAGATAAATAGGTACCGCTCCGGCGGGAAGGTAAACAGTGTTTTCATGCGCTGCTCTGGTTTGCCAGAACCGGCTTAGTCATGCTGGCCACATGACCCGGAAGCTGTACACCGGCTTCCTCGGCTGATAAAGCGAGATGAGTGCCACAACCCCAGAGTTGGCCACGACTGGACCTAATAGTCAGGGTTCCCTTTACCTTTACCTTGCTCTCAGGAAAAATGGGAGCTGCTGTTTGAGAAACGCATGCCCAAAGTCTCCAAAAGGCCTTTGTGTTGCAAGGTGCAGGATATAAATTCTGTAAATACTGAAGTAAGTAAGTAAATGAAAACATCTTAAATTTTACCTGGAATTTACTTCTGCTTTCCTCTGCAGGTGCGCCAATAGCAGATGGTGTGAACAGTTCGTGCCTATGCGTTCTCTGCACAGTGGGAAACACAAGCCAGGTAGCAAGGGAAAGCACAGTGCAGTTAGCGTTAAAACATTTCCCCCCGTGCAATGATGCCCTCAAGCTGTTATCCCACATTAACCACGGTCCTGGCCTACTATGGTTGGGATATGTGCTTTACAAGCTTGGTGGTAAAACGAAACGATGTTCCACAGCTACAAAATTAATTATTTGGAAGGAAACTGCAGTTGCTTGCTTAACATATACCGTATTTTTTGTTCTGTAAGACTCACTTTTTCCCTCCTAAAAAGTAAGGGGAAATGTGTGTGCGTCTTATGGAGCGAATGCAGGCTGTGCAGCTATCCCAGAAGCCAGAACAGCAAAAGGGATCGCTGCTTTCGCTAAGCAGTGATCCCTCTTGCTGTTCTGGCTTCTGGGATTCAGAATATTTTTTTTCTTGTTTTCCTCCTCCAAAAACTAGGAGCATCTTGTGGTCTGGTGCGTCTTATACGGTAATCAACTCATGGAATTCGCTGCCACAGCATGTGGTGGCAGCCACTATTACAGATACAGTGGTACCTCGGGATGCGAACGGGATCCATTCCGGAGCCCCGTTCGCATCCTGAACAGAACGTAAGACACGACTTCGCATCTGCGTGTGCGCGGGTCACGTTTCGCCGCTTCCGCGCATGATGTCATTTTTACCGTCTGCGCATGCGCGAGCGGCGAAACCCGGAAGTAATGTGCTCTGTTACTTCCGGGTCGCAGCGGAGCGCAACCCGAAAATACTTATCCTGAAGCGTATTTAACCCGAGGTATGACTGTAGTTTTAAGATGGGAATAAGCCAAATTCGTGAAGGAAGAGGAAACTATCAGCAGCTGTCAGCCATAGCAGCTAAGTGGAACTTCCTTGTCCACGGGGAAGCATACCTTGCAAAATCAGTTGCTGGAGGGCAAACAGCACAGAAAGGCTACTGCTCTCAAGTCCTTCTGGGGGCATTGGGAGCATCTAAGCGGCCACTGTGGGCATAGGATGCTAGGCTACATGGGTCCTTGAGTCCGATTCAGCAGCACCCTTGTCATGTACTTATGGCATTAATACGTATCTGATGGAGTATTTCCTCCCTTTACCTTACCTGCTGCAAGATGATGTAGCGCTCACGAAACAGTTCTGCTTTATCCCTGGCAGAGCCAAATAAATTTGGAGCCGAATGGCCGGTCATTGAGAGGCTGAAATCAATTTTTACAGAGACTTGTGTAAAGGTGGATTTTAAGTGAGCACAAAAAGTGTGCGCTAATAAAAATACGGGACTGCCTCTCCTGGTCTGCCCCGTGGAGGACCTTCAGGTCCACAAATGACAACATTTTGGAGGTCCCAAGTCGCAAGGTGGTTAGGTTGGTCTCAACCAGTGGCGTAGCATGGGTTGTCAGCACCCGGGGCAAGGCAAGTAATTTGCGCTGCCTAACCCGTGGATTTTAGCACTGCGAGTGCGAGCGCCCCCCCCCAGATGTTGCGCCCGGTGCGGCCGGCCCCCCCCCCGCACCCCCCACGCTACACCACTGGTCTCAACTATGGCCAGGGCCTTTTCAGTACTGGCCCCGACTTGGTGGAACGCTCTGTCCCAAGAGACCAGGGCCCTGCGGGACTTGACATCTTTCCGCAGGGCCTGCAAGACAGAGCTGTTCCGCCTGGCCTTTGGCTTGGACTCAGTCTGACCCTTATGTTTCCCTCCCCTTATGGTTTTGATCTATGGGCTACTATTAAAATGAGGCTGCATTTTAAATTGTATTTTAACCCGTATTTTAAATTGGGTTTTATTCTTTTCTTTTCCCTCCCTCCCCCTTATGTTTTTATTGTGATTTTACTGGTGTCAGCCGCCCTGAGCCCGGCTCTGGCAGGGGAGGGCGGGGCAGAAATAAAAAAATATTTATTTATTATTATTAATAATAGTAGTAGTAGTAATAATAATAATAATACCCTGCCCATCTGGCTTCCCCAGCTGCTCTGAGTGGTTTACACAATATATAAAACATAATAAAGCATCAAACATTAAAAACTTCCCGATACAGAGCTTCCTTCAGATGTCTTTTAAAAGTTGTATAGTTCTTTATTTCCTTAACATCTGAAGGGTGTTCTACAGGGAGGGCGCCACTACCGAGAAGGCCTTCTGCCTGGTTCCCTGTAACTTGGCTTCTCGCAGTGAGGGAACCGCCAGAAGGCCCTTGGAGCTGGACCTCAGTGTCCGGGCAGAATGATGGGGGTGGAGACGCTTCTTCAGGTATACTGGACCGAGGCCGTTTAGGGCTTTAAAGATCAGCAGCAACACTTTGAATTGTGCTCGGAAGCACACTGGGAGCCAATGAAGATCCTTTAGGACCGGAAATATATGGTCTCAGCGGCCGCTCCCAGTCACCAGTTTAGCTGCCGCATTCTGGATTAGCTGATTAGCTGCAGTTTCCGGGTCACCTTCAAAGGTAGCCCCACGTAGAGCGTATTGCAGTAGTCCAAGCAGGAGATAACCAGAGCATGCACCACTCTGGCGAGGCAGTCTGTGGGCAGGGAGGGTCTCAGCTGGTGTACCAGGTGGAGCTGGTAGACAGCTGCCCTGGACATGGAATTGACCTGCGCCTCCGTGCTAAAATAGGGAACTAGGAAACCTTTGCATATTGTAAGTCAAACCTGGTCTGAGGAAATGGGGAAACTTTGGGATTGTTGGGATGCCAGCTCTTCCGAAACTGCAAAGCAAGAACTTACGGGAGAAACTTCTTTCTTTCAGAATTGTAAACGTATCTGGGGATATCAAATGCTCCAATAATGTTGAAAATATGTTCCCTGGGGGTTAAAACAAAGACATACATAGTAAGGCACATACATATGAATGCATTTTAAAGGGGGGGGAATCACTTTTAAAACAATTTGATTCATTATCCTACTGTATCTTATTAATGTATTTTCACATTTACAAGAAAATCACTTTACATTTGCTTGAACAGCGAGAATAGTTACTTTGATTTTCAATTAATTCTAGCAGACACAAATAAACGGCTTCCCTCGGGGTTCAAACACTCCCCTGGCACAGCTCAAGGAGTTCAGAAGCTTTCCCTTATGCTTTTGATTACAGTGGTGCCTCGCAAGACGAAATTAATTCGTTCAGCAAGTTTTTTCTTCTTGCGAGTTTTTTGTCTTGCGAAGCACGGTTTCCCATAGGAATGCATTGAAAATCAATCAATGCGTTCCTATGGAAACCGCTTGCCAGGCTGGCGGTGCGGAGAAGGGCTTTTCTCCCCACCGCAAGCCTTCAGGACAGGTACGGGAACAGAGGGGAAGGGGCGCAGCGCTTCTCCTCTGTTCCCGGGGCTTGCGGTGGGAGGAGGGTTTTTCCTCCCCACCGCCAACATTCAGAACAGCATTCTGAATGTTGGCGGTGGGAAGGAAAACCCTCCTCCCACCGCAAGTCTTCAGGACAGCCATCCGAAGGCTGGCGCGGGGAGAAGGGCTTTTCTCCCCACCGCCAGCCTTCAGAGGAGCCTTCCGAAGGCTGGCGCGGGGAGAAGGGCTTTTCTCCCCACCGCCAGCCTTCGGAGGAGCCTTCCGAAGGCTGGCGCGGGGAGAAGGGCTTTCTGCCCCACCGCCAGCCTTCGGAGGAGCCTTCCGAAGGCTGGCGCGGGGAGAAGGGCTTTCTGCCCCACCGCCAGCCTTCGGAGGAGGTCCGAGGACAGTGAGGAAGACGCGCTGCGCTTCCCCGCTGTCCCGGAGATTTCCCTATGGTCTTTCATCCTGCGAAGGAAGCCCATAGGGAAATTCGTTTTGCGAAGCGCCTCCAAAACGGAAAACCCTTTCGTCTTGCGGGTTTTCCGTCTTGCGAGGCGTTCGTCTTGCGGGGCACCACTGTACCCAGTTTGTTGCATCCTAAGAAAATCAAAAAAGCCCTGTTGCATGAGAGCAAAGGCCTATTTTCTCACAGTAGCAAACCATTTGCCTATATACGAAGCACACAAACTGAATTATTAGCACAACAGCACTCTCTGATTCCCAGCAAGTGACCAGGAGCATGCCACCTCTGAGGCAATACAGTGGTACCTCTGGTTGCAAACAGGATCCGTTCCGGAGGCCCGCTCGCAACATGAAAAGAACGCAAGCCGCAGTGGCGCACGGGTTGTGATTCACCGCTTCTGCGCATGTCATTTTGCGAGTCTGCACATGTGCGAGTGGCAAAACCCGGAAGTAACCCTTTCCAGTACACCCGGGGCGCCGTGGGACGTAACCTGAAAGAACGTAACATGTAGCAGACGTACCATGAGGTTTGACTGTACCAGGGGTCTGCAACCCACGGCTCCGGAGCGGCATGTGGCTCTTTTACACCTTTGCTGCGGCTCCGGGGTGAATACTAGCGAGGGGAGGAAGCGCATTGTGCGCCCCGACACTCCCCACTGTGGCGGGCGCTGTACTGGCTGTGACGTCGCATGGGGGCGGTGCGTGCGTTAGTCACGCACCATCCCGACGTCACCTTCCCACTCGCCCGCCCGCTACATTGTAAGTGGCATGTACGTTGGTCACTGCATTGAAAGGGTGCATGTACGCTGGTCACTGTTTTGAAGGGGAGTGAAGAATACACACACAAAAAAAGGGTAACTTGTTAATTTAACGTTTATTTCTATGAGGAGGAGTAATTCTGAGGGGTCAAACAAAGAAATAATAAAAAGTGACAAAAAAGTTGTTTTTATAATGACGAGTTTTGCGGCTCCCAGTTTTTTTTCCCTTTGGAAACGGGTCCAAGTGGCTCTTTTTGTCTTAAAGGTTGCAGACCCCTGGACTGTACAGCCACCCTGACTAGTAGACATTGATAGCAGTATCCTCCATGAATTTGTCTAAGACTCCTTTAAAGCCATTCAGGTGGATTACCATTACTGTCTCCTATGGCAGCAAGTTCTATAGTTTAAGTGTGGATTGTATGAAGAAGGACTTTCTTCTTCTCCTTCCTAAATTTCCAAACATTCATCTTCTTTGGATATCCCCCAGGTTGCAGTGTGATGACTGACAGAGGGGATGTTTAGTTCTCCACTCCTGGACAAACTGTGATTTATCTTACTGAAACTAAGCCACGGTTTATGAAGATGGCTTGCTTTCGCTAATCACAGCTAAATGAGCCATAGTTTATGGTTCAGATTACAAGCTTAGTGCTCTCCTACCTGCCCTCGTATTGATTTTACACGCAAGTAGAACATCTGAATAGGACTTTAAGTCAAAGAGCATTCCAGACTTACTGGGCTGTATTCAACTGAGTCAGAGGTAGAATCTACACACATATAAAAACTGTCCTGAAAATGCTTTTTTCAAAAGCGTTTTTAAAAATACATCGAATTTTCCTTAAGGCTCATCATCGCGATCTAGTGTCACCTTGTATACCGCACTTAAAACACACTTAAAACTTTTTTATTTGCGGCTGTATAGCTGAGTCCTCTATCTCATTTAAATAACTGACAGTCAAGTTCATGGATTTTTAAAAAATATATATTCTTTTTTATTATTATTTGCTTTTCTGTATAATCATACCATCAATGCATACTGTGTTACAGTCAAGCACAAGGTAATAAGAAAAGAAAAATAACTTAAATATAACACGTATGTATATGAGCAATAATCGCAACATAACTTATTCCTCCACTCTTATATACATTGACATTAACTCCCCTTTCACTCTTTCCCTGGTTTTCTATCTGGTATCTTTTCAAATTGCATTTTCTTACTCTACTAAATTGTTTCCATTGCCATACACTATCCCACTTTGTCACGTCTACTGCTGAGTATTTATACAGCCTGTTGCACTTATTTTCTTGTTATAGTATTTTTCCATATAACCTATATATATTGTCAAATCTTCTTATAGTTTCTTATTGTCCTTATTTCCTAATCTGTTTGTCATGCTGGCGAGTTCTAAATAATCTAATATTTCAAGGTGCCATTCTTTCCGTGATGGTACCGCATCTGTTCTCCACGTTTGTGCTACCAGAGTTCGGGCCGCTGTAGTCACAAACATCCATAATGTAGTGGGATTTCTGTTGTTATTATTCCCAGAAGGAAAGCTTCTGGGTTGTTAGGAAACGTTCTTTTAAACATTTTCTTCCCAATGCTATCAGCTAATGATCTCTGGTAAAAGCCACACAGTGCCCTAGACATGCCATTTTAATGTAAGAACAAGATTACAATTGCTCAGAGTCTAAATAAGGGGCTAGCGCTAATGAGTTTCAAATCTGAAATATCAGCAGGGAGGGCTACAAATGGCAATTAACTGAATTTGATGGCAGAAATGTTCCCAGTGGTTTGTTTACTCCTCTATGTGAATTGATGCCGACTTACATGGTCTCATCTAGGGACTGGCTGCACTCCAGGACTGCTGCTTCCACCATGGCTCTTTCAATCATATTACATGTCACTGAAGAGAACAATTCAAAAGATTAAAATGGTTTACAGATTGTTCCTTGTTGAAAAAAAATTATATGAAGATGATGTATAGATGGTATATGACACCAGTGTAGTTAGGAAAAATGTACAAAACTATCTCAATTATGTGTTGGAAGTGTAAGGAAAAGGAGGGGACCTTTTACCATATGTGGTGGGATTGTAATGAAATTTAAAAATTTTGGGAAATGACATACAATGAATTGAAGAAAATGTTCCATCTAACATTTGCTAAAAAACCTGAAGCATTTTTGTTAGGGATTGTAGGGAAAGACCTGCCAAAGAAGTTGAAAAATATCTTCATGTCTGCGACAACGGTGGCCAGAGTCTTAATAGCACAAGGATGGAAGACTGAGGAAATCCCGACTAAAGAATTATGGCAAGGGAAACTGATGGACTATGCAGAATTGGCAAAATTGACACATAAACTATGGGGCAAGGATAACTGACTTTAAAGATGAATGGGAACCAGGCAGAGGGCCTTCTCGGTAGTGGCGCCCGCCCTGTGGAACGCCCTTCCAGCAGATGTCAAAGCAATAAACAACTACCTGACATTCAGGAGACATCTTAAGGCAGCCCTGTTCAGGGAAGTTTTTAACGTGTGATATTTTACTGTATTTTTGGTTTTTATGGAAGCCGCCCAGAGTGGCTGGGGAGGCCCAGCCAGATGGGCGGGGTATAAATAATAAATTATTATTATTATTATTATTATTAATGGGAACCTTTTACAAAGTATCTAAAGATCCAACAAAGCGAATTGGACTCCTTGGCAGGCTTTGAATAAACACTCACAAATTATTGATAATAACCAGTTGGATAAATTAGGGATTTATACAGTTTTGTAACATGCAGAGAATAGCATTTATAGAGAAACCAGAGATTGGAACTGAGGGAAGTCGGGGGGGCAGGGAGGGGGGGTTGTTTTGTGGGGGGGATTAAGGAGTATATGTTTTAAGATAATATGTTTTGTTTAAATTCCTAAAAAATTTTTTTAGAAAGATTAAAATGGTAACCTATGCATCTGCAGGCTACAGAAGTATTTCACAAAGCATTTTAAAATACCGTATTTTTCGCTCTATAGGGCGCACTTTTTCCCGTCCAAAAATTAAGGGGAAATCTGTGTGCGTCCTATGGAGCGAATGCAGACTCCTTGGCTTCAGCGACAGCAACACGAAGCCTCCAAAGCGCAAAGGGGACACTTCGCAGAAGGGGCGCTGAGCAGAGATTTTTTTTTTCTTGTTCTCCCCCTATAAAACAAGGTGCGTCCTATGGTTGGGTGCGTCCTATAGAGCGAAAAATACGGTACCTTTGCTTCAAGAGAAATCATAATAGAATTGCAATCTTATTAGCAATGAGAAGCTAACTGGAACATAATGCTCTATTTGCTGGTTGCACATGCAGCCTTCTGACCCAAAGTTCTGCCCCTGCCATTTATTGTGCCAATTATTAGATCCATAGTAACACATTTGATTATCATGAGCATCACATCCACATAAGGACGCCACAAAACTCATAAGAATCCAACTTTCTTTTCTCTTCAAAGCATTTAAGATGACCAAAACTCTACTTACAAGGCTGCTTTTCAACAGCATCAATTATATTTTCTATCATGTCTTCAAGCTCTGCTTCATTAACTGTCTGAAGAGCTTCTGTGAGATACTTGGTAGCTTCTCTGATTAAAGAACAAAGAACAAAATTAGTCAAGATGTGATTGAAACAATCATAATAATGCACAAGACGATGGTAAACAGATGTGAACCTGATCACGAGAACGGCCCCCATTGAATCATTAGTTTGTCAGCTAAAATACAGTCATACCTTGGTTCTTGAATGTAATCCGTTCCGGAAGTCCGTTTGACTTCCAAAAACATTCAAAAACCAAGGCGCAGCTTCTGATTGGCTGCGGGAGCTTCCTGCACTCAACTGGAAGCTGCAGAAGTCGCGTCGGACGTTGGGCTTCCAAAAAAGTTTGTAAACCAGAAAGCTCACTTCTGGGTTTGCAGTATTCGGGAACCGAAATGTACAAGTACCAAGGCGTTCGGGAACCAAGGTACGACTGTATATTGCTAATTTCAGCAGAGGGAGGGGACCTGCAGGCAGGGCCAGATTTAGGTTTGATGAGGCCCTAAGCTACCAAAGGTAATGGGGCCTTTTATATGTCCAGCTGTCAAGAACAAATTGTCGCTGCTTTTTGTGTTGAGTATATGCTATATGGTCATTTATAGACCTAATAGGTATCTAAAGTGGAAGACAGGAGTGCCTGGCGTGCTCTGGTCCATGGGGTCACCAAGAGTCAGACACGACTAAACGGCTAAACAACAACAAGGTTTCTAAAGCCATTTACACATAACAAAATATGTACTTTATCAAAGGAATTGTTGAACTGAAATTCAATTTAGAAGTATATTAACAGTGAAATACAATTAAGTATATTAATAGTGAGATTTTTATTAAGCTCCAAGTTAAAGTGATTTTTTATTCATAACAAACACTTTGGCATTTGGCAATAATCTAGTCTCTAGAAACTTGCTATAACATGAAATAATAATTGTAGGTTTTATTTGGTTTTTTATCTTATATTTTGGAAATGTACATCTGGGTTTGGTTTTTTTCCTTTAATTTTTTGGGGGCTATAGCTATAGCTAGTTTAGCTTATACGTAAACCTGGCACTGCCTGGGGGTGCCCAAGGAAGGGCTTTGTGGGAGCGTGTGCCCTGGTGACCTGATTTGGAGCGAGACTTCTTCCAGAGACTTCATTCAGCTGGTTTGCCAAGTAGTCATCGGCTGGACCTCTCTCCTCCGTCCTGAATTTGCCTAGCTCAGGCATCCCCAAACTCTGTCCTATTGTCACTGACATATCTAGCTTGTTATCAGGGGAAACCATTTTACCAGCCCTCTCCAATCCCAATGCTTTCTGGGAGGGAGCAGTTTTGCAAGAGTGACATCTATGTCTAAGGAAGATGCCAGGATTGGTGGCAGCGGGTGGGGGCGCCTTCACAACTGACAAGTCTAGATTGTCATCAGAAGGAATGATTGTCATGAATCCTTTGGAGCAGGCATAGGCAAACTCGACCCTCCAGATGTTTTGGACTACAACTCCCATCATCCTTAGCTAACAGGACCAGTGGTCAGGGATGATGGGAATTGTAGTCTCAAAACATCTGGAGGGCTGAGTTTGCCTATGCTTGCTCTTGGCCATGGGGTGGAGTCCCACAACATCTGGAAGAAATAAAAATAAAAAAAATTGTCCAGTAGCACCTTATAGACCAGGCATCCCCAAACTTGGCCCTCCAGCTGTTTTGGGACTACAACTCCCATCATCCCTAGCTAACAGGACCAGTGGTCAGGGATGATGGGAATTGTAGTCCCAAAACATCTGGAGGGCCGAGTTTGAGGGTACCTGGCCTAGCTCTTTTTTTCTGAAAGCTTTCTAACCTAGTACATAGAAAAATTTCTCTTATCTTTCAGCACCAAATTCCCCACGGTCCTTGCAACCTGTGGCTGATGGTGGGCCTTCCAGATGTTAGATTCAGGTAGTTAGCCGTGCTGGTCTGATGCAGTCAAAATAAAAATAATAATTAAAAAATTGTCCGGTGGCACCTTATAGACCAACTAAGTTTGTTCTGGTATAAGCTTTCGCGTGCATGCACGATTTTAATGTTTTTTGCTTTTAATGTTTGATGCATTACTGTATTTTAATATTTTGTTGGAAGCCGCCCAGAGTGGATGGGGAAGCCCAGCCAGATGGGTGGGGTAGAAATAATAATAATAATAATAATAATAAGTATTATTATCATCTTCATCATTATTATTATAATATAGTTGGTCTATAAGGTGCTACTGGCCCATTTTTTTATTTCTCCCAGATGTTGTGGGACTCCACCCTCATCAGCTCACATGGCCAAGGGCAGGCATAGGCAAACTCTGCCCTCCAGATGTTCTGAGACTACAATTCCCATCATCCCTGACCATTCCTCCTGTTAGCTAGGGATGATGGGAGTTGTAGTCCCCAAAAAAACATATGGAGGGCCGAGTTTGGCTCCGTGTGAGCCGCCCCAGCTTTCGACGTTGCCTGTCCATTTCACACGAGGAGACGACCCCAAGTCCTCAGATATGGCGAAAAAAGACCCATTCGTTGGACACCCCCTTTCTCATCTCTTTGTCAGCCACCTGAGGAGCCACAGGGGGGGAGCCGGCGCCCGCGCGCGCCTGCGTTCACACGTACACGTGTACACCCACCCCTTCATGGGTTTGGGGGGGCAGCGCCTGGCTTCCCACCCCGGGGTGTTTCTGCCCCCTTCTTTGCCTGCTACTCACGCGCGGAGCAGCAAGCCGTGCATCTTGAAGGCGGCGCCCACTTTGCCCCTCAGCTTCTCCGCCGCCATCTTGGGGGGGGGTTTCCCGCCAAGGCCGAGGCCGCCGCCTCCTCCTCGTCCCTCGTCAGCCCGGCCCCTTCGCGAGGAGGGAAGGCCCGCCGCGGCGCCGCCTCCGCTTCCCTCACCCCCGAAGGGTCCTCTGCGGAGGAGGCTGGCTGGGCTGGCGCATCGCCATCATCCGAAATAATTCAATGTAAATAATATATATATATATATATTTTATGGGAAGCCAGACGCTGCCCCCCCAACCCATGAAGGGGTGGGTGTACACGTGTACGTGTGAACGCAGCCCCAGGCGCGCGCGGGCGCCGGCTCTCCCCCCTGTGGCTCCTCAGGTGGCTGACAAAGAGATGAGAAAGGGGATGTGCAAAGAATATAAAATTTTATTATTATTATTATTATATTTATTAAAGTTTCATAAACAATCAAAAACTTCAAAATTTAAACATAGAGTGCAAAAACCAAAAAAAACTACAAAAATGAGAAAATACAAAACAAAACACAATAAAGAACAGTTAACAAAATAGAAGAAGAAAAGAAGAAAAAAACACCAAAAAACACAACAGAATAAAGATTAGTATTTTCATATCATATACTTCATTCACTAGTTTCTTGACCTCCTCACACCTCCCTTTTTGTATTCCAGTTCAGAGATTTAGTTCAGCAAATCCTTACCCTCTATCATTTATCCTTACTCAGCATCTTAACCTGTAATAAATATATATTTTCCACCATTATCAATCCATATTTACATATTCTTATTGATCTTTTAACCAACACCACTTGTTTTCATTCCAACATCCCTTTAACACTCATTAATTTTACAGTATTTCTGTAGATAGTCTTTAATTTTTTCCCATTCTTCTTCCACCGCCTCTTCTCCCTGGTCTCGGATTCTGCCAGTCATTTCTGCCAATTCCATGTAGTCAATCACCTTCATCTGACATTCTTCCAGAGTGGGTAGATCTTGTGTCTAAAATGTAAATAATAAAAATAAAAGGGAAGTCAGCATCGTCCGGTGCAGAAAAATATATGCATTTCCAAGATCTGCATCTGTTGTTGTTGTTGCCGAGTCGTTTAGTCGATTCCTGCGTTGCAAGGGGGGGTTAGACTAGATGACCCTGGGGGTACCCCTTTCTACTTTACAATTCTATGATTCCCTGAATGAGCAACACACAAGTCATGGATGCTTTCGTTGGGACTTCTGCATTGCAGGGGGTTGGACTAGATGACCTTTGGGTTCCCCTGTTGTTTAGTCGTGTCCGCCTCTTCGTGACCCCCTGGACCAGAGCACGCCAGGCCCTCCTGTCTTCCACTGCCTCCCGCAGTTTGGTCAAACTCATGCTGGTAGCTTCCAGAACACTGTCCAACCATCTCGTCCTCTGTCGTCCCCTTCTCCTTGCGCCCTCCATCTTTCCCAACATCAGGGTCTTTTCCAGGGAGTCTTCTCTTCTCATGAGGTGGCCAAAGTACTGGAGCCTCAGCTTCAGGATCTGTCCTTCCAGTGAGCACTCAGGGCTGATTTCCTTAAGAAAGGAGAGGTTTGTTCTTCTTGCAGTCCATTGGACTCTCCAGAGTCTCCTCCAGCACCAGAATTCAAAAGCATCAATTCTTTGGCGATCAGCCTTCTGATAGATCGATCAATCAATCAATAGACTTTATTTGCGTAGCCGACAGGCCATAGCATCGAAGGACAAACATAGACAAGAATACATTACAAATATAGATACCATAAAATCTTATGACCTATTAAAACCTTAGGTAAAAACTGGATTATCATTCATCAATGACCCTCTGATAGATTATAGAGGGGTTTGCTTCTGATAGATTATAGAGGGGTTTGCTTCTGATAGATTATAGAGGGGTTTGCTTCTGATAGATTATAGAGGGGTTTGCTTCTGATAGATTATAGAGGGCTTTTTTATGCAATCACATATATAGTCATATTTACTTGAAGCGATTCTAAATCATTTAAAAAAAAACAAAAAAAACCCCCTCTGCATCTATTACAGAGGGTTTTTAAAAATGATTTAGAATCGACGCGAGTCGCGTTCTGCTCATTTTGTGAACGGGGCTCCGGAACAGATCCCATTCACAACCAGAGGTACCACTGTACCGCTAGTAAGTGTTAGGATATTTCCGTTCCACCTTAAAAGGGAGCAGGCTGTGAGTCACAGAGTCTGCGTATTTCCTGTTCACAGGATGTTTATGTTTCTATTGCTTTCGTTTCTCTCTCTGTGTCGAGACACTGATGCAGGCAGTCATGGCTTTCTTTGTTCTGATCAACGCTGAATAAAACTTGTAAATAATGCTCTCCTGCGTGCAACTTCTGCTGTGAATTATCTGCTGATAAGAGTGTGCATGAGCTCTAGAATGTGGCAAGCTTTTTTCTAGAAACTCATGTCGCCAATTGCTGATACTGCGTGCCTACGGGAGATCGATGGATCGTCCGGCAGACAGCTTGGGGCCATGATGGACTTTATCTCCCTGGCAGTATCCCAACAGTAAGACAGGTGTCCCCCATCCTATATTTGTGCATCTGGTTTTTCCTGCCTAAGTGCAGAAGCTGACATTTGTCCCTATTGAAATTCATTTTGTAAGCTTGCACCAGGTTCTCTGATCTGTTCTCATTTTGAATTCTGATTCTGTCTTCTGCGGCATTAGCTACCCCTCCCAGTTCGGTGTCACCTGCAAATTGGATGAGCATCCTCAGGACGAAACATGCTAAGAGGAAGGCACGCTTGGCAAACCCTCACTGTGATCAACTCCTGCCCAGAAACCAATGTCTCCACTGTGGAAGGACGTGTGGATCCAGACTTGGCCTCCATGGTCACTTACAGACTCATGGAAGACAATTTTACTCTGCTTTGAGTGATCGCCGAAGGAGGATGAGCATCCCAACTCCTTCATCCAAGTCATTTATAAAGACATTGAAAAACCTGTCCAGGACAGAACGCTTCCACTTTTCCCCAGGATGACGAGGAACCCTTACTGGACACTGGGTTATTTATTTAACAAGATTTATATACTGCTTTGAAATAGATCGCACTCCTCTTCTTCCCTTTGGCAAACGACTGTACTGTTGAAATGGCTACGAGATCGCACTGGCCTATTTATTCTGAATGTTTGTGATGCCAATAAAGGTTTGATGATGATGATGATATACTGCTTACTTAAAAAAAAAATTAAAAAGTTACAGTGGTACCTCGGGTTAAGTACAGTGGTGCCTGGAAAGACGAAATTAATCCGTTCTGCGAGTCTCTTCGTCTTGCAGTTTTTTTGTCTTGCGAAGCACGGCTATTAGCGGCTATTAACCGCTTAGCGGCTTTAAGAAAAAGGAAACAAACTCGCAAGACGTCTTGCGAAGCAAGCCCATAGGGAAATTCGTCTTGCAGAACGACTCAAAAAACGGAAAACTCTTTCGTCTTGCGAGGCATTCGTCTTGCGAGGTACCACTGTACTTAAATTCGTTCCGGAGGTCTGTTCTTAACCTGAGGTACCACTTTAGCTAATGGGGCCGCCTCCTGCTGCCGCCGCACGATTTCTGTTCTCATCCTGAAGCAAAGTTCTTAATCTATGGTACTATTGCTGGGTTAGCGGAGTCTGTAACCTGAAGCGTCTGTAACCCGAGGTACCACTGTACTTGGTTTTCATAAAATAATGCCCTTTCCATGTGTTACTTCATTAACTTCCATCATGTTGCCTCTTACGCGCTATTTCCAATCTGAACGAAAAAGCTTCAAACGTCACACCCTTTCTTCATAGGGAAGCCGCTGCAGCCCCTCGGTTCTTTTGGGTTTCCCTTTTCTGGCCCTTTTCCCTGTTGAATGGTCTCTTTCAATGTGAAGGTTCGTTATTGTTCCACAAGATGTGAATTTCTTTAAGGGCTAGAGCAAATAACAAGACCCAGTTTTACAGCTGTGAAACAGTGTAGCAGGTGCTGCTAAGTTGTGTTAATTAAGCTGTGTCAGCAATTGGGTATACAGTGGTACCTCAGGTTCAGTACTTAATTCGTTCCAGAGGTCCGTTCTTAACCTGAAACTGTTCTTAACCTGAAGCACCACTTTAGCTAATGGGGCCTCCTGCTGCTGCCGCACCACGATTTCTGTTCTCAACCTGAAGCAAAGTTCTTAACCTGAAGCAATATTTTTGGGTTAGCGGAGTCTGTAACCTGAACTGTATATAACCTGAAGCGTATGTAACCCAAGGTACCACTGTAGTATATAAATAAAGAGCAGCACCTAGCTCTCTCAGTACCCTGGGGGATGGGTTGGTGGTTGGGTCATGTTTGTTGATCTATCTAGTGTGAAAGGAGTTTTTGCTTTTGTTACTAAAACCTTGTTAAAGTTATTTTTGAGTTCCTTGTAACGTGTGGTCTCCCCAGCAAGCTTTCTGCAGCGCAACTAAACTGCAAATAGCCAACATTCCCAACCTCGCGATGCCCTTTTTCAGATGAGGCGACCGCCATGGCGCCGGTATTTCCAACGCGGCCGCGCCAGAGGCCATTTCGTTTTCAATTCCTTGGGAATGAATTGCCTTATCAAAGTGCCGTTTTACGAATAGACAATAACGAAGACACCAGCCCGTCAGTTTATTGATCTTTATTCTTCTTCTCTCCCCCCGCCCTCCCCGGCGTATTCCGCTTTTCCCCCTCAAACGGCGCTCGGGGCAGTTGGCGCGAGGCGAGTCCTGCGCATCCGCGCCAAGGGAGAGAGGAGGCGGCGGCGGCGGAAGAAGCGGCTCCGCGACGGCTCCCCTCCCCAAGGCCAACGGCGCCGCGCTCCCGACCCAGGCCCGCGTTCCGAGCGGTCGGTCGGGCGTCGCGCGGTTGCTGAGGGGACGACGCGAGGCGACGGCAGCCTGCCTTTTCACCCCGCGTCAAGATGGCGGCGGCGGCGGCGACTCCTCCTGCTGCTGCTGCTGCCGCCGCTTCCCCACCGCTTCAGGAGTTCTCCGTGGCCGAGGAGCGGAGCGGGCACTGCGCCGTGGTGGACGGCGGCTGCCTCTACGTGTGGGGGGGATACGTGGTAAGGAAGGGGCGAGGGAGGCGGCGGAGAAGCGCGGCGGCGGCGGCGGCGGGAGGCTCCGGGCGGCCGACAACAAAACATCTCGTGAGGCGAAGGGGCGCTGGCTCCGCCCACTCGGGCGCTCGCTGAGGAGAGCAAAATGGGCGGGAAAGCATAACAGGGCGAGAGGCCTCGGAGGGGTGGGGGTTTGGAGGTAGCGTTGAAGCGGGATTGGAGAGAGGGGCCGTCGTTTACCTAAGCGACGTCGCCTATTGGTCGCTGGTTTTTCGAGGCGCGGCGGCCGGCCTATTTTCCCGCCCCCTGCCCTGAGGAGACCTTCTGTTATAGAGCGGTGTATAAATTTAATAAATAAAAGGGCGACTTGGTTCCCCGTCGCTCGCACTCTTTCGCCAATAACATTTCATTTCATAAGATTCAAACACCGCTTGGTTGTGGGAGGACGGGGACACACAAAGCCTCAAAGCGGTTTACAAAATATAATAATAAAACAGTCAAATTGTCAGCAAGAAAAGTTAACACTGGTTAAAAACTTTCCGAAAGCTGAAATGGCAGTCGTCTTAAAGCATGAAAACTCGAAGACAACATCTGGGCGGGCTTGTGTAAATGAATGATTTTAGTGTGGTGTACCCCTACTTGATGTCAATAGGCAGGGAGTTCCAATGCTTAGGTGCCGCCACATGAAAAAATCGAATTATTACAAATGTGGAACAGATCTCATGGGACACCTGTAACAGTGCCAGTTCTGTCAGGTGAAGCTGCTGGGTGGGCAATTATGGGCTGAGGTGACCTTGCAGGTAAATTGTCCCAGCCTTGTTGGAGCCCTAGCATTGGGTGGCCTTCCCATGCCCTCCAGATGTTTTGGGCTACAGTGATACCTTGGTTCTCAAATGCCTTGGTACTCAAACAACTTGGAACCCAAACACAGCAAACCCAGAAGTGTTCCGGTTTGCAAACTTTTTGTGAAAGCCAAATGTGCTCCGTTTTGAGTGTTATGCTGATGATTTGAGTTTTACGCTTCTGTTTTGAGTGCCACTCTTCCGTTTTGAGTGTTATGCTGAGGTCTTATCTGTTTTTGCTATTTATTTTGCATTTTTGTTTTTGTGGCTCTCTTTGTTTTTGTGACTGTGTGGAACCCAGTTCAGCTACTGATTGATTGATTGATTGATTGTGTGACTGCAGTACATTGTTTATTGCTTTAATTTTATGGATCCGTGGTCTCGTTAGATAATAAACTCCATGTTAAATTGATGTTATAGGGGTTGTTTTTAAAAGTCTGGAAAGGATGAATCCATTCTGCATTACTTTCTATGGGAAAGAGCACCTTGGTTTTGGAACAGGCTTCTGGAATGGATTAAGTTTGAGAACCAAGGTACCACTGTCCTTCCTTGTCAGCCCCAGCCAGCCCAAACATGCCTGCATGGCATGGGTGCAAGTCTTCCAGGATTCACAGCCAAGATGGTCCTGAGTGACTGGTGACTGGGAGCGGCCGCCGAGACCACATAACACCGGTCTTGAAAGACCTACATTGGCTCCCAGGACGTTTCCGAGCACAATTCAAAGTGCTGGTGTTGACCTTTAAAGCCCTAAACGGCTTCGGCCCAGTATACCTGAAGGAGCGTCTCCACCCCCATCGTTCTGCCCGGACGCTGAGGTCCAGCTCCGAGGGCCTTCTGGCGGTTCCCTCACTGCGAGAAGCCAAGTTACAGGGAACCAGGCATAGGGCCTTCTTGGTGGTGGCGCCCGCCCTGTGGAACGCCCTCCCATCAGATGTCAAAATGATAAACAACTACCTGACATTCAGAAGACATCTTAAGGCAGCCCTGTTCAGGGAAGTTTTTAATGTATGATATTTTAGTGTTTTTTGGTTTCTATGGAAGCCGCCCAGAGTGGCTGGGGAAACCCAGCCAGATGGGCGGGGTACAAATAATAAATTATTATTATTATCATTGTTATTATTATTTAGAAGAGGATTGGACATATTCCTGGAGGATAATAGGCTTGATAGCTGTACTCTGCCTCCATGCTTCTGAATAACAGTTGCAGGAAGCCACAGGAGCATTAGCCAGGGACCTCTGGCAGCAACCACCACTTCTCATATGCAAAACTTCATCGTTCAAATAATTATTTACAGTGCCATTAGTTGGATGATTCTGGGTGTGATTTCTCTCCTCTGGCTTTGCTAGCAAACTGGAGGGATCCCATTTCAGTTTCACAAATACAGTTCTTGGTTCTGCATGGATATCACACGTGCACATCCTCCCAAATACGCCGTTTGTGTGCAGCTAAATGATTACAGAACAGCAGTGCAGAAAGAGCAGTGGCTGACCTTTTGCTGAGATCTATGGGAGTACGGGAGAAGGTTGTGCCTTGCTATGGCTAGTCTGCCTTTCCCTGCCTTTTTCAGGCACAAAGATCTTACAATGATTTTAGTACAAAATAATAATTCCACATGAGTGGCATAGTCTCCCCCTCTCTAGCTCCAGAATCCTGATTGCCTTGTGCCATGAGATTAGGCATCAAATATCCCAGTTTATGGTGGCTGGTTTTAATGCCTAATGCTTCCCGAAAGTCTTGATCACCACTAAGACTTTTCACGATGGGCAACTCTTCAAAATAGGAATTTCTTTATTACATTGCTTTTAACAATACTTTGGAGTGCCTCGATTTCCCTGCTTCCCATTTGCTGCTGAACCAGACTTAATTTAATTTCCCAAGAGACCTTGGTGGAACTCTGAGCAGAGTGGATCTTAGGTAGCTAGCAAAACTCCTATATACAGGAAGATAATTCCATGAGTGTCCATTATTACAGCACTGCTTCCACAATCCAAATCACTTGATGAGAAGCTATAATTGGAAATAAAAAGTAGCTTGTTAGTAAAAAGGAGAAGATTTCCAGTGACCCTGATGAAACATTTGTATGCCTGTGATTTTCTTTCTTATTTTGGTTAGTCAATTGAAGAAAATGAAGTTTACTTACCTAACGATGAGCTGTGGATCTATGAAATTGACAGTGGATTATGGTAAGTCATATTATTTACTGACAATTTTTAACAAGGCCTTTATATCACAAGCCTTCATAAGTTTCAAAAGGCATGATCCTAAATTCCCTGGGTAAAAGTAAATCCCATGGATTTTTATGGACTTTCTGCATAATATGTGCTGGAAAATAGGTATCAGTGTTTCTCCTTCCTTTTTATTGTATTGCTGCGGCTAGTCCTGGAGGCTTTCAGCATGTGACAGTGGACACACCCCAGGAGTGGCTTTGACAGGCCGGCCAAAACGGGTGAGGGTAGCTGATGGGTGAGGGACTTCCTCTGCATGCAAAGGCAGGCTCTGGCGGATTGAGCAGACGAGACCAACAGTGGGTCCAATAGTCATAGAATCATAGAATTCATAGAGTTGGAAGAGACCACAAGGGCCATCGAGTCCAACCCCCTGCCAAGCAGGAAACACCATCAGAGCACTCCTGACATATGGTTGTCAAGCCTCTGCTTAAAGACCTCCAAAGTAGGAGACTCCACCACACTCCTTGGCAGCAAATTCCACTCTCGAACAGCTCTTACTGTCAGGAAGTTCTTCCTAATGTTTAGGTGGAATCTTCTTTCTTGTAGTTTGGATCCATTGCTCCGTGTCCGCTTCTCTGGAGCAGCAGAAAACAACCTTTCTCCCTCCTCTATGTGACATCCTTTTATATATTTGAACATGGCTATCATATCACCCCTTAACCTCCTCTTCTCCAGGCTAAACATGCCCAGCTCCCTTAGCCGTTCCTCATAAGGCATCGTTTCCAGGCCTTTGACCATTTTGGTTGCCCTCCTCTGGACACGTTCCGGTTTGTCAGTGTCCTAGTCAAGAAGGCGGTTTCTGCATATGCTGTAGTGTAGAGCATGGGTCAGCAAACTAAGGTCCGCGGGCCGGATTAGGCCCAATTGCCTTCTGGATCTGGCCTGCGGATGGTCCGGGAATCACGGTGTGGATCGCCAGCACGCGCGTTTCTTTCCCTCTCCCTCTCATGGCAGCGGCGGCGACGCCTCCTCCCTCCCTCCTCCTGGCTTCTCCCCACCCTGCCTAGAGAAGGAAGGGGGCTGGGCTTTGTTCGCACACTGCTCATCGTCGCCCTTCCATCGCCGCCTGCCCCTGCCGCTCACAAGACACAGGTAAGCAGTCACCGGGGCTTGTGATGCTCTTGCATCATCCCCCCCCAATATAGTCCAGCCTCCCACATGGTCTGAGGGACAGTGGACTGCCCCCCTGCTGAAAAAGTTTGCTAACCCCTGCTGTAGAGGGAAGTGAGGAGCAGCATGGGAATGTAGCCCATCCAAGAGAAGGAAAACTGACCCTAAACCTCTGCTGCCTTGTGGGATATCTTCAGGAGAAGAAAAGGTTAAGGAGTAAACCTTACACAAATCTGGAGAGGAGTCCATAAGACAGTTGGCTTGAACGTATTGCTCTGCTTTTCTTTGGACCGTAGCAAGGCGAAGAGAAGGCTTCAACCAGAGCCAGGGCCTTTTCCACACTGGCCCCGGCCTGGTGGAACGCTCTGTCTCATGAGACCAGGGCCTGCAGGATCTGATTCCTTTCCGCAGGGCCTGTAAGACAGAGTTGTTTAATGTTTCAATATTTTAATGTTGTATTTTAATCTTGTTTTTAAGTTGTATTCATTCAACTTGTTTTTATTATTGCTTGTTAGCTGCCCTGAGCCCGGCCTTGGCTGGGGTGGGCGGGGTATAAATAAAAATTATTATTATTGTTATTATTGTCATCTGGCCATCCCAGGACCTCCATACACACTGCCCAGGGTTGCACCCCAGGGAGGTCACTTTGATGCTCCTAACACAGCAGTTTGACTTCATCCCCAGAGGCACACTCCATTGTCTCTTGAGACAGAGATACATGCCAATACAGTGGTGCCTCGCAAGACGAAAAGAATCCGTTCTGTGATTCTCTTTGTCTAGCGTTTTTTTCGTCTTGCGAAGCAAGCCCATTGACGGATTAGCGCTATTAGTGGCTTTTAGCGGCTTATCGGATCAGCTGATAAGCGGCTTAGCGGCTTAGAAAAAAGGAGGGGAAGGGGAAAAACCCCGCAGGAACTCGCAAGACATTTTCGTCTTGCGATGCAAGCCCATAGGAGATTCATTTTGCGAAGCACCTCCAAAACAGAAATCTCTTTTGTCTAGCGAGTTTTTCGTCTTGCGAGGCATTCGTCTTGCGGGGCACCACTGTAGTAGGTTGTGTCTAGGGATGGCACCAGTGGGGTCTGGTCCATTAGGGCAAATGGGGCACTGCCCAACCAGCCTCAGTCTACCCTTCACTAATTACTACCTGTATTTTATTACATATTTCATTCATGAATCGCTTCCCATGAGGGCTCCTGAAGGAATTTACTCCTGAATCTGTGGGCCAAATTATGGGATTTCTTATGCTCGCTGATTTACAGGTCGATGCATCTGATGGAAGGTGAATTGCCTCCATCCATGTCTGGAAGTTGCGGAGCATCTGTTAATGGAAAGCTGTACATCTTTGGAGGATATGATGACAAAGGATACAGCAATCGGGTAAAGGGTTCCTTTATTTTTAGAAACTTTCGGATAGAATTACTAAGCATGTTAAGGATGAAATAGTATAGTAGTGAGAATTAAACTGTTCAAGAAATCTTAACATGATGTTTTGATTTTATTTTCACACAGATGTAACTCTGGCCAGAACCAAAAGAACAACTTTAGCGTACTGTATGTCCAAGTATTTGAACCACAGAACCTATCACACACACACAAAATCTTTTAACCCTCCTCCTAATTTCCAAAATGGTTTGCCATGTGATGTGGGGGCTTATGTTTGAGAAGCAGCCTGATTGGGTGTGTGTAATTTGTTTTGCAGTTCTGTGCATTTTATGCTGCTACCAAAAGAAGGGCAGCAACTCATTTATGTCAGTGTAAATTTGATGACCTGTTTGTTATGCTGCCATTCAAAATTTATATAAGCTTGCAGAGCTGCCCTTTGATGTCAGAGGGACTCTGCTTGACACCGATGTTTAGGAACTGATCTTGACTAGATTCTGTGGAATAACTAGATTCTATAACTCTTTATGACGGGGCATTACAGTAATTAATTTTAGTAGAAGTTGTGACCAAACAAATTGAGAGGTTAAGCCTTTCTGCTTCCTTTTATTTCTTTGGAATTTATGTTGCTGTTGTGGAAAAGGTTAAGGACAGTCTGACTTTCAACAGTTAAAATTAGAATACGGAAGCCCCCTGCAATGAGAAGTGTTGCTCATTATTAGCAGTGAGGAAGTGGAGGAAGAAGATTTTAAGCCTTTTCTATTAAAACTATAAAGGACTAAATATTACTGGTTGTTCTCTCCAGACACCGCTTTTGCCAGTTGGCACTTCATTTTTCCCAGAATATTGCTGTGTGTTGAAAGTGTCTTAATTTCCTTTTAAGCTCTATTATGTTAATTTGCGAACAAGAAATGGAACCTATTTGTGGAAAAAAATCACAGACTTTAAAGGTCAACCTCCTACACCACGTGACAAACTTGCCTGCTGGGTGTATAAAGACAGGTAATTGTTATGGGCGATTTCACAAATGGGGAGGTGGCATTAGCTGGTGAAGAGACCAGGTTGTAATTCTGTGTGGCTTGATGACCTTTGTCTTCCCTTAATTCACTTGTGCTTCTGTTCCTTCACTTATAAAATGAGAATTGCGCTGATGTCAACAGCAAAGTATGTGTGAGGCATGATACTGGATAGGATTAGAGCCCAAGGCAATATTAAAACCTTGTTAAATGACAGTGGTTCACTGACTTAGAAATATTAGATGATTAAAATATGAATGCATATTTGAGTTTTTCTCTGCTGATTGATCTGCATTTTGGTAGCACAGATAAGTCCCTTTACTCTTAAATGCCTTGCTCCAGTAGTTCCTTGCACACTGGAGGGTGGGAAGGTTTCACACACAAGGAGAATTGAAACAAGATGATTGCAGGTGTCAAAGAACTATAGAGCTGCCTTCTCTAACCTGTTGCCTTCTAGATGTGTGAGTTGTAGTCAAAAAGGTGTAGAAAGCAACAGGTTAGGGAAGGCTGCTCTAGAGGAATTAAATTGGGGCATCTGATCTCTTCGATCTAATGGCAGGAATTAATTTGTAAATTTTAATTCTGATTTTTTTAAAAGGCTCATCTATTTTGGTGGCTATGGCTGTAGAAAGCAGAGTGAGCTGAGTGACTGTTTTGATGTTCATGATGCATATTGGGTAAGAGATCTGTTACAGTTTCAACTAAAGAGGACCCTGTGTTGGAAGGAATATTAGCAGTGGTTTTATCGTCTCTTATTCCTTCTCACCTAATGTTTCACTTCTTCTTCTTCTTTTCTTTCAGGGAGAACGGATATTCTGGGGATGGCACAATGACGTTCATGTTTTTGATACAACTACGCAAACTTGGTATCAGCCAAAAATTAAAGTAAGTGTTACTTGAACTCTGGATTTGTTGTTGTCATGTTTCGTTGTCCTCCAGAGGCTTTCCAAACACAATCTCACATATCTTTCCTTATGCTCTTGGATTGATATGAATATTCTGAATCATTTATTTGTCGAAGTATTTCTAGGCTGCTTTTAAGGGTAATGCCCTACCATAGTAAAAAAACAAATCTGCAAACACAGACATTTTAAAGTATTTCTAAGAAATAAAAACCTATTGCAGTCTTAGGAGAAGACAGCAGTGAACCAAACTGGTTTTGAGGCCAGTTTGAATGCCTGAACTGAAGAGGCCAATGCAATCCACACAGAAGAGATATCATAGGTGAACCTAGACAAGGGTGCCCATCCTGTCTTCTTGTGCTAGGCAACTTTGTTGATCTTACCAGTGGTAAGATATCCATATCCACGTAGGACCTTCAATGCAGATCTTAATGTGCAGGCAGAAATCATATGGGCGAAGCCGATAATCTGATCCCAAACTTTTAGGGATTTAGGTTACCACAACAATTTTTAGAATGGCCCCAGAAACTCACAGACAGGATTGATTTAATGTTCTGACTTTCCGGTCCATACCAGAATGTAGACAGTCAATTCGTTCTGCAGCAACTGAAGTTTCTAGACCATCTTCAAAGGCAGTCCTGGCTCAAACGCAATACAGCAGTCCTAAGAATCACAGCAGTACTTCTTTTGTGTTTGCTTGCAGAATGGAGTTCCACCTCAGCCTCGAGCGGCACATTCATGCACAGTCCTAGGAAACAAAGGTTACGTGTTTGGAGGCCGTGTTTTGGTTTGTACTGATTTTATGTTTACGCTATGAAAAAACGGGGGGAAAGGAGCGTGTCAGTGCTGGAAAGGGAAAAGCACTCAGCTTTGAAATAAAAATACTGTAAGAGAAATGTCTTGAAATGGTGAGGCCTGCTGTGAGGGAAAGGGAGCCTATTTACCTTTTTAAAAAGAGCTGCAGTGTTTTAAAAAGTGAGCCAGCCTTTACCAAAGTAACAGAGTTCCAAAACTACAAAGGCAGGTTGTATTGGCAGTGACATCTTGAATGCAATCAACAGATACTGCTCCCCAAAATATACAGTGGTGCCTCGCAAGACGAAAAGAATCCGTTCTGTGATTCTCTTCGTCTAGCGGTTTTATCGTCTTGCGAAGCAAGCCCATTGACGGATTAGCGCTATTAGCGGCTTTTAGCGGCTTATCGGATAAGCGGCTTAGCGGCTTAGAAAAGGGGGGGGGGGAGGAAAAAAACCCGCAGGAACTCACGAGACATTTTCGTCTTGCGAAGCAAGCCCATAGGAGATTTGTTTTGCGAAGCACCTCCAAAACGGAAAACTCTTTCGTCTAGCGAGTTTTCCGTCTTGCGAGGCATTCGTCTTGCGGGGCACCACTGTATCTTCTAAGGATTGTAGTTGGTACTAATGTATGCATGTAATGTTTAGCAAGATTAGGCTACAAGTGTTTTATACTTTTGCTGTCTGCAGGGCCAGAGACAGTCTGCCTCCGAGTAACAGCAGGAGAGAACTCTTGCCCTTGGGGCCATTTGTGGATTTCCCAAAGGCATCTCTATGTGGGCAGGATGCAGAGGAGCAATTCCCATTAAGTGGGGAGGGCGCTGTTGCACCCAGGTCCTCTTTGAGGCCTTCCCATCCGTGTATCTGGTGGGCTGCTAGTGGAGCTGAATGCTGGTCTAGATCCAGCAGGGCTGTCCTTACTTCTTTTTATGAAAATGCAGATTGCCTTTGAAGTTGCTGTGATCAAGAATAATAATGTAAATATATGATTCCTGCTAATGAGAGTGCAGCCAGCAGACACAAAGGGATTTCCTCTGTGGAGCTCCCTTTCTCCACCCAGCAGTATTCAACACAAGAAGCCAAAGTTCTTCCTATTCACCATTCCGCTTGACCAAATGAAATATATCGGAACTGTGCCTTAAGTTAGAGAGAGGGGGCTAGGTAGGAAATCAGAAAATTGATCATGTTAGCTGGGTGGAGTTCATGGGAGTTGTAGTTCAGAACATCTGGAGGTTACCAGGTCAGGGAATATTGCCTTAATCCATAAAGAACACAATCTGTCTTGAAACAGCTGCAATTTGCCCATTTGAGGAGTTCTCAGACAGAATCTATTACTTGGCTGTCCTTTGAAAATCATTCTGTATTGTCATATTTTCCTAATTAAACTTTTTTATTTTAACAGCAAAAAAGAATGAATGATTTACATTATTTGAATTTGGATACCTGGGTTTGGTCGGGAAAGTAAGTTTTTCCTCATGTCATAGCTCTGTTGTATGTAACAATTCATGTTCAATGTATTTGTATATTTTGTCCTGAATACTCCCATCATTACTCCCCCCCCCCCTTTGGTTTTCTTTTTTGTGGGAGCTTGAGCTAAAAACTGCTGTTTGTTATGCTTAAAATAACAATGATGCCCTTTTTAGATAATTGTTTTAGGGTGGTGAACAGCAATATGGTTTGGGGGAACATTTATTTGGATTGTGTGGAAATCTCAGTTTGACATATCTTTGAAGTACGTTTATCCATTCTTATGAGTGTTCTCAGACTGGGAAAACAGTATTTTGTAAAGGAAGGAAGGGAGGAAGGAATTCTATAAGGACAGATTCCCTCCTTTAATTTTTTTGTTTAAATTTTGTTTGATGTTAAATTAGTAGTATTTATTATTCTGGGCCTCAGACCCAATGAATTTATTACCATCTTACACATTTATTACACATGCAAAGCCTTTAGGGAGAACAGGGTCTGTAGCCCCCTTCTCACCAGTATCAGATAGTGCTTCTGTTAGGAGCCTGCCTCCTTGGTAGCTATGGATTCCTGGTTTTGAAAGACAAGGAGAGTCCCCAGACAGACCTTGGGATTTTCATGGATCCTAAGAATGTCCCAATGGGACACGGGTGGCGCTGTGGGTCAAACCACAGAGCCTAGGACTTGCCGTTCAGAAGGTCGGCGGTTTGAACCCCCGCGACGGGGTGAGCTCCCGTTGCTCAGTCCCTGCTCCTGCCAACCTAGCAGTTCAAAAGCACGTCAAAGTGCAAGTAGATAAATAGGTACCACTCTGGCGGGAAGGTAAATGGCGTTTCTGTGCACTGCTCTGGTTTGCCAGAAGCGGCTTAGTCATGCTGGCCACATGACCAAGAAACTGTACGCCGGCTCCCTTGGCCAATAAAGCGAGATGAGCGCCGGGACCCCAGAGTCGGCCACGACTGGACCTAATGGTCAGGGGTCCCTTTACCTTTACCTTTAAGAATGTCCCAACAGGAGGTTCCCAAGAGCAAAAAGACTTGAAAAATAGAGCATTACCCACGGGAAGGACTCTCATTGGCAGTGGTGCAGTAAGCAAGTGCTCTGTAAGCAAATCATTTGACGTGAATGCTGACTTCGCAAAATAGTTGTTCCCCCCCACCTGAAAGATGCTAAACTGCCCACCCAATAATTATTTTGTTTGTTTCTTGAAATATGTAGCCCTTTTGTTTTTTGCTTGCTTTTCCTAGAATTTGTACAAATGGAGAAAAACCAGGAGACAGATCATGGCATACTTTGACATCTGTAACAGACAGTAAACTTTTCCTGTTTGGTGGGCTGAGTTCAGACAATGTACCCTTAAGTAAGTAGTTTGATTGTTATCACTTTATTTATTCAAAATTATTGAGTACACTATGCTAAGAGGGAAGCAAGTTCAAGCTGAATGATTTGTGTGATTAACAAACTATAATGCTAAGATAAATTACAAACTTGTTTGTCAATGAATTGCTGGCACAATACCAACAGAAAAATTCAGCATACATGATTCTTGAAGGACTTGCCACATCCAGGCTCCTGTCCCCCTGCTCCAAATCTGACTACAAGCAAACTTAAAGATAATATTTCAATCCATCTTTTATCAAAGTCTAGAAGATTTCATGTTTCAGAAGGAAACTGCTGTGGCTTTCTTTATAAGTCAAAGAACTGCAGCCAGCTGAAGATAAAATCAGTGTCAGAATGTTTTTAAAAAATGTTCCTTTAGTTTTTAGTTTCAGACTTGGCATTTTAAAAAACAGTACTATAACGCATCGGCTGCAGTTACTTAGGGGTAAATCTATTTATCTGCGGAGCTTACTTCTAACTAAACAGACATAGGATAAATTTTTATTATTATTTATTGAAAGCAGTTTTATCCAGGTCTTCACACAAAAGAGACTCTCGGAACACCTTTCCTTCTAACTAAGCTGCTTTAGTTCTGGGTCCTTTCCATCTCCAGCCAATAGGCCTTGTGAAGATATCTGGGCTTTAAAATGGTACCCCTGCCTCCCAAGACTAGTTTATTGTCTGCCTCTGCAGCAGAAGTCTGAAATGTGCAGCCTAGTCTGCGGCCTGTCACAACAGAAGGGAAAAGTGGTGAAAAGAAGAGGACTCGCCCAAGCAGAGATGCTGAATGCTTGTGAAACGTAGAGTGGTCCCAGTCCATAGAACCATGTAACTAGTCAAGTCTGTGCTCAAGGAGGCTTCAAGTTACAACATCCCTCCTTGCCACCACTTTTGTAACAGAAGGGAATTTTAAAAGCAGGTACAGTAGTGCTGATATGGCCCTAAAGTCCAGTGTTCTGTAGGAGGAGGGTGTCAAAAGCCCATAGGGTTAGTACAAGCTGCTCCTTGGGTCCTGTCCACAGTTGCCCTAGTTTTTCATATTCAGTATCATTTATTTCATGTTTAAACACGAAACATAATATATTGCATAACTTAAATGGTCTCCTATTGTCAAGTTGTGTGTGTTTAAAGAAAATAAATAGCAGTAATTATTCCTCTTTCTTTATTTTCAGGTGATGGTTGGATTTATGATGTCGCAACAAACAAATGGCAACAACTTAAATACTTACCAAAGAGCATACCGAGGTACAATCAGAGGCGTGCCTGGGGGTTGGTGAAACCAGCCCCCAACCAAGGGCGCAGACCCGGGGGGGGGGGCGTGCAAAAAACACCTATCAGACTGTGGAGTGTATGGTGTAGGTGTGTGTAGTGACTTGCCTCCACTGTCGTGGTGAAATCAAACATAGGAGAAGCTTCCTGTCCTTTTTGTGCCATGGCACAAATGCATGCTAATTCTTTTGCTCTTCCTCCTTGCCCTGCCTTCACTCCAGATGCTTTGAGTAGTTGGGTCTTTCTTCTGTGCCCTTTCATCACCATGCAGTATTGGGCAGGGATCAGCAACTGTTGGCCCCATGGCCAAATCTGTTCTCCTGAGGAATACTTTGGAGGCAAGAGAGCTGTGTGGAAGGTCTGTCAGACCCCTTTGGAGAGGTGGGCCTCTCAGCCTCTTGTAAAACTAGCTGCTAACTGGAAACTACCAGCAGGTAGTGGTCCTCTCCAGGGAATCAAACGTTAAACAAAGTGCATTTGCATTTCTGCTAAGATTTTTAAGTAAAGGTTTTAATCCAGAGAAAGTTGGCCTCAGAACAATAGTCTGAAGCCAACAGGAACTAAGACTGCAATTTCCTAAACATGCTTGCTTTGAAAAACGTTCCACTGCAATCACTGGGACAAAGTGCTGATTCACACACGCTTGTAAACAACTTGTTATTTTGGTACTCTCACTCTGTGTCTCAGTGTAGACATAACATTCTTGATCTCCTAAGAATCAATATTCAGAGAACTCTGCAGCCTTGTGCTCTCCTTCCTTTCTCTCTTCTCCCAATAACACACACGCTCTTCCCTTTTTGGAATGAAGCATGCTGCAGGGTCTGAGTGAGCTGATACTATTGTTAACTGTGGTTAGCTCAACATAGAGTTTGCTACCCTGCTGTTAACCATGATTGCAATAGTAGCATTAGCAGTGGTGCAGACATACTCATAGGGAGGCCAGAAGGGAGGAAGGAGTGCTTGTGTCTGTGGGGCAGTCCCATTCTCCCAACCATGGTTTAGGCAATCAGAAAATTTACATGTGAGTATGTGATATCTGGGGCAAGGTGAAGGGCTTCCCAAAACCTGCTGACTGCTTTATGCTGCTTTTATGATTTTGTGGGCTTTGACCGACCTTCCTTCCTTTATTTACATTTTAATTGATTTTTTTTGGGGGGGCGGGGAGGGAATATAGTTGAAGAGTGGTGTAGAATTTATTTTGCTAAATAGATAAACACCCAAACTATCACTTTTTAACACTTTGTGAATATATGAAGACAAATACATGAATGCATTCATTTAAAAACTACTGTGTTGGGATGGATGTCCGTGTCTCTGTCTGTGGTGTTACTCTGTGATGCCTGTTCCAAGTAATCACCTTACCTAACAGCCTATAAGCTGATAAACATCTGTGTTTGATCTCACCCTTCTGTAAAGGTAAATATGCTAAGGATCAGAGTAATTTCATTAAGACTTAAAACAGCCTGGCCTTCGCTTGGTTGTGCTTTAGCACATCTGCTGGGCTAGACGTCATTCTTTTTTTCATAGTGTGGACTCAGCTGCCACTCCTGTTGCGATATTGGCCCTTGCTGATAAGTACTTTTTTCTGAATAAAAGATACCCTCCCTGACAGTTGCACAGAATACTTTGTAGAATTCAGTTATAACTCAGTACTATAATTCTAGATGGAGGGTTTATTTTAAAAGGTGACGTTAATCTAGCTGATATGTGATGCAAATAACATGCTTTATTAGAATGTCTAGGTACTAAGTTAGAGCAGCTGTGAGAGGACATAAACCTATCAGTCTGTAGAAAAAAAGCTTCAGGTTTCAAGCTAGGAGTCAAGGCACAGAGTCAAGGCAGGAAAGGCTTTCCAGTGTTCTGCGATGATCCAGTCCAGGCCAGAGTTTTCCTAATGCAGATAAGACAGAGGCAGACCTATCAACAGGTATGAGGAAGAGAACAGGTGGGATACAGTTTAGTGTAAGGAGAACAGTGCATAATTGCTGAAATTAATGAAGTAAGAAGTGCTATTTAGTACCGAGTCATCTTGCACATATTTTTGCAATAGTTAAATAAACAAAAGGGGACAAATTCTGCAATCCTGTTGACCTCAGTGAGTTATACTCAGTCTGTTAATTCTTGAAAGAAAATTCAGCTCAGTGCAGTGAAGCTCTCTTTACAAACCTATATGAATTGGTCCTATTTTGAACTGCTGTGTATCCATGCATACCCATTTGTTTATTTTGCACTAGCATGTGCAAAAAGAAAATTTACTCCCTTTAGCATAATTTTGTAAACCATTAACATTCAGAAAGTTCCAAATCTTGGAAGATGAAAAGGAGGCATGAGAGATTAAAGACCCTTCGTTCCTTTGACCTCAGTGACATATCAGGGGTGGGGGGAGGAGAAACTGAACTTAGCAGCTCACTCTAGCTGTGGGAAGCTGGTATCTAAACTAAATTACGAAGCTCTTCTTGTACTTTTTTTTCATAAGTGTGTTTTTAAGGTAACAAATTCCATCTCCGTGCTTGTCAGATTCCTTTGAATTGAGGCAGATGAGGGTGCCTTCTTTGTCCCAGAGATGTTTCTCCAACTCTCAAATTATGCCCTTCAGAATAAGCAAGTTCAAGAATCAGTGCCTGGGTTTCACCCTATGATTTTGAGTTGAAGGCCAAGATCTGTAAGAAAGAAAGATTTCTTTCCGATGGCCCAGTTTTTAAATCATTGCCATGGCCTTTCCTACTCTCAAATCAAGTCCCTCT
The DNA here is from genome assembly GCF_965113315.1 of Podarcis vaucheri. Classification (NCBI taxonomy): domain Eukaryota; kingdom Metazoa; phylum Chordata; class Lepidosauria; order Squamata; family Lacertidae; genus Podarcis; species Podarcis vaucheri. Next base: position 3,548,785 of record NC_138759.1, read on the forward strand.
ATATCACAGCAGCCATTTTTAATTGTGTTTGCTAAAGGTACTTTTTAAATCTGCACTCAGAAGAGAACTATTTTGGTTGTGTTCCTCATATTTAAATCTATCTTGCTGGGCTTTATGATAGCATCATTTTAAGAATTGGAATGCATACATTGTTAAATGATTATTAAACAGTTGTGTTTGACAAAAAAAGTAAGCCCACTCATGGTAAGTAGTAAAAGTTCTTGATTTGTGTCTAATGAATTCAAATGTTTTTAGAATCCATTTGAGTGGACTTGTTAGTTCAAGAGCTGAGAGACAGCTCCATTCAAATAAATCTATTTACTATGCAGTAGAGATTAAAGGGGGAGAGTGCTACAATAGCTTTTGCCATCCTGATACCTTCCAGATGACAGCTGAGGCTGATGGGAGTTGTAATTCAAAACATCTGGACGGCATCAGGTTGGTGTAAGCTGCCCTACAAAATGCACTAAAACCCTATGATAGCTACCTGAAAACTTTTTTAAAATGCACAGTTATTTGAGTATTTATTCTCACTATAATATACTTCTAGATTGTGGCATACAGCTTGTCTTGGTAAAGAAGGTGAAGTGATGGTCTTTGGAGGAAGTAAAGACGACTTGCATTTCATGGACACGGTCAGTAAATAGAACACTTGTTAAATGTCACCATTGTGCTGATAAATCTTTTAATTGAAATTGAAAAATATTTTTATGGAGAGAATTTAGGTAAACAGAATCAGATCACATGAGAGGAGTTTTTATCCTTCCTGAACTACTCCTCCCTCTCCTTTCCCTATGCACCCCTAAATCTCTTCTGGGGCTCCCACAACCCTCCAGAGCAGATTTGGGGGGGCGCCTGGGGGGTGCTTGAGGAGAGGGTGGGGATATTCCATTTCACAAATTGAAATCCTTGCATTATCAGAACTGCTTTGTTGGCTTAGCCCAATGTTTTTAAATACCTCATTAAAATATTTAGTTGTTCTTCCTTACCCAGTTTTGCTGGGGTTTTTTAACTGTTTCTGCTGCACATTGGTATTGTTGATTTTATGTTATTTTTAATTGCATATATTTTAATGCAATGTTTTATTGTGCGTTTCTATAAGTACCTTTGTTGCAAAGTAACTCATAAATATTTGAATTTTTTGTTGTTCTTGCTTAGGGACACTGCAGCGATTTATTGATTTTCCAGACGCAACCATACTCACTTCTCAGGTGAGCTGAGAAATTGCAGTACTCAGATAACAATATTATAATGCCATAAGCCTAGTTGAGTTCAACACTTTTTAAAAGCAACTGTGTATTCCAAAATGTTAAGCGGTAACTATCCCGACATAGCTGCTTCAGAGCACATGCAGGGCCACTGACACACACTAAGCTGTACCCATGCAGGGGCTGTTCAGGGAGTCAGGGAATGCTCCACACACAGTGCAATGATTTCTATTTCAGTTGCGCATCTGTTAACCTCAAACTTGAAACCACATACAAAACAGTGTGCGACTTTGAAGAGTCCAAAGCCTTTTCCATTCACTTGATAATCCTTGCAATATCACTTTAAATAGGTCAGCGTTATGGGTGAGGTGCAGCCGATGAGTCCTGTCAGCGGAAGCCTTGTGCAATAGGGCTGCTTCCACCACCTCTTCACTAACCTCTCCCACACTCCAAATTGGCTTAGTGTGGGTGAGTGTCAGGAACAGTGCACAGGGGAAAGGGGGATCATTCCATCAGACAAGCTGACAGAAGGATCACCTTAGCACAGCGTTGAATTAATCACTTTAGTCCCCATATTGCAGGTAAGGGGCCAGGGCTGAGGTTGCGACTAGATTCAGTCATTGGCTCCAAACCATGGCCTGTCTATCTTTGTATCTGAACCAATGTCGGTTTACGAACCATGGTGTGTGAAACACTGTCAAACTATGATATCAAGCCTCTATTTGAAGCTGGTTTGCAAACCACAGTTGATGTGGGCTTGTGGTTTTCATTTATCAAACCCTTGAAAACACAGACCTACTTCAGAAGGCTAATGCACCATGTGGATGGGAGCAAACTTGCAAAGCTGAGCAGATGGAAGACAAAAGCTGCTCTAAGCCATGGTTTAATGTTGGACGTCCAAATCACAGTGTGGAGTCTCAACTGCAGTTAGCACAAACCAGTTTGGCGTGATGTTTCAACTAAGCCATATTAACTTGCCTAAAGCCACCTGGTAAATTCATAGTTGAGATGAGAATACCTAGGTACTCACATGGATAAAACTGTTTTCTTCTATATAATGTTTAACCTGCAAAACTTTGTACTATGGCATTATCTCTTTCAGACTGAGCCTTGACTGCATTGGTAAAAATGCTGGCCTCTTGGAGAACCAACTGTCCTGGTTACCATCTAGACTTTTGGAGGAAGCTATGGATAAAATAACTTTTTGGGCTGCTGTTAGCCATCGTCGAGAAAGAAAAGCCGAAGCAGCAGCAGCACAGGAGCAGATTAATGTCTCTTAGCAACCATTCTTCATGAATATACAGCGCACAGTACAGACCCTTCTTGGAGATAATTTTGAAATGTTACTGTTGACTGTTTGGGCTGAATTTCTAAGATTGGGTCAGATCGGGTGAAAGGCACTCTGATTTGCTGGTGCATAAGGAATGGGAACAGAGTCTACTGATGTAATAACAGCTCCACTTAGGGGCTCTGGAGGTTAATAACAACTTTCTTGGGTTTACTGAGCCAGTTCATAAAGCTAGTTGAGCCATTTATTATTATTAAAGCTAAATATGTTGATGAGGCTTCAGACAGTCAAAGCTTTATTTGGTCATATTCCTGTGTATTGCTACACTTTAGCCATTGTCTGAAGAGGGGAATTTCTTTAATACATCTGAAGCCGCAAAACTCTCTTCTTTCGACAGCACTATAAAAAACTTGGTTGAAAGTTGCATGGGCCGGGTATTGACACTATTTTATAGAAACACTTTAAAGTTGCACTTTTGTGTTAAATGTTTTTACTGGGCAAAGATTTACTGCTGCAATAAACATTGATGGACTGTAAATAATCACAATTTTAAAAATGTTACGCAGACCACAATGTGTAAGGTTTGTATTCAACTTGGCTGTTTTTTTGTTATTTATTGTAAAGTATTTATAAAATACAAATTTCCTATCAGTTTTAGGTATTTAGCTAATAGGGACCCTGTTGTTACCATTTTGCTGTTATGTTTTGAATAGAATCTTACTCTGAATACTTTTACTCACTTGCCATTTTGAGCAAAAATCTTGGGGGGAAATCTTTTTGTTTATACATCTACTTTGAGTTGCCTTCAGGCTGGTTGCAGTAATAACTAAGCACATGTGGTATTAGGAGGAGGTGGAGTCATGCCACGATATGCTGCTTAATAATTCAGTATCACATTTAAGCCATATATCTCTTTAGGGATATTTTTGATAGTAGGGGAGGAATTCAACATCATACTCTTCTGATCATTCCACCAGCACATGCATTTCAGTTCCCCAGAGGGAACAATCCCTTGCCGCCTATCTCCCTCAAACCTGGGGCGTGGGAAGCCCATTGCGCAAGTGGAAATCTTTGTGCTAATGGGACTTGTTAGGCGAATCCCACCGTAGCAGTTTTGCTTCTGTTGGGGAAGGAGTGATGCAGATTTTATATAGCTGATCTTTGCTTCCTTGTTCTTAGTGCAGAACCTACAAGCTAAAATAAGGAATGTGGGCTTTTACTCCCAAAACCGAGTTTGTGACTTATCAAATATAGAGCTATGTTTCAGATATTTGACTTTGGACCTAATATATGAATGACTGAAAATCAGAGGAATCGGGTGGTTCAAGCACCTGAATAGATGCAGCAGTTTAGTGAAGTCATTAATGCCAACCTTTGTCGTGGAACAATGGCATAACGTACTTTGAACGTACTGTAGGTAGCAAGTGACTTTTTATCTACCTTTTGTCATGAGATTCACTCCAGTTCTGCTCCCTTCTAGGTAAAATGTTGCACTTGGCATTGACGGATGAAGCCGTCTTGGAGCAAATCAAGATGTCACAAATATTTCTCTTGAAGCATTTTTAATGATCATCCTAGCAGATGTTTGGGTTAAGGCTGCAAACTTGTGTGTGGAAGTTCTGTGCCTTTAACAAGCTGAAATTCAGATGAAGCTTTTCTGATGTGCAGGTGAAGTAACGAGTTAGTTTCCTCTGAATCTCTGCTTGTTGCACAGCTGTTAAAACACAAAAGGAGTCCATCCAAAAGGAAAGTTGGCAAAACTAGCCTAGTAGGATGAGAACCCTTTATTGCATTATTAGAACTGATCTGACCAGTTATGAAAATTACGGCATTGGAGAATGCTGCCCAGGAACATTCAGTTCCTGCCTTCTGGTCCCCAGCACATGCAGAATACTCAAGAGTGCCATACGCCTCAAGCATTAAAATGCAATCCCCTGGAATATTCTGCACAAGGCCTCTGCAGAACAAATGGGAACATCTCCCATACATGAGCAGGAAAACTTCAGTGGATTGCGACAGTATTTTGAAGTGATGGTCGTTTATTTTAATGGAACCTCTACATAATGTGTTTAGGATTGGTGTGAGAATTCTATGGACTTCCAGATAAACTTGCAAATAGCAATGGTGCTACTTAAAAGGTCAAATCCTGATGAGGTCAAAGTCAGGGGAACTTGACTTTGAACTTCAGTGGCAACATTGATGATTATACCATACCTGAGCTAGAAAACTTTGACAGGGAAGTATACGCAAGTTTTTCATATTGAAATTGTGTTCAGAATCAGTTCCAAAGAAAAGTGCCTTTATTGCCTTATTATGTTTTCATGTGTTTTACAATATCTGCAGAAGACTGAAATTTTCTCTCTCGCAATAAAAACATGGAATTCTGACGATCTTGTTTCTGTTATACAATTATATACAGTAATCCTGTTTACCGATAGCAAACTTACGATTATTATGGGGCTGAAACCACACCGTGCACACAAGCAAGTTGTCAGCAGGTATACGGTCACCCTACAGTTTGCAGAAGTACCCACACCACCACTCTCAAGAAGCTTTAGGGAAGACCGTCACACAAAGACACCAGTGAGCATTGGGCATGTTCAGTGGCCATAGATGACTGTTAGGGGATAGAGAAATGGAAAACCAAGGGGGAGAAGGGAAAGGAATGGAGCATTCCACACTGCAACAACGTTTTATTAGTTTCGAAACAAATGAAAGAGGCTTCTTATTTATTAGATTTGTATACGACCCTTCATCCGAAGATCCTAAGGTGGTTAACAACACAACAGAAAAATACAAACTAAGAACACAAAGTACAAAATAGCAATACAGTACAAAAACAAATAACCCATAAAATGAGCTGCACACTGTGGCAGGAGTATAGTCAAGGAATTCAGAAGCGCATAGTTTATAGAAGGAAAGGAAATCACACTTAAAAACAACATTGTTGCCTGTGAGTTTACAGAATGGCAATTGAATGGGGGTTAGGGGTGCAGGTAAGTTAGGTAGACAGTGAATCTAGCAGGTGGAGTGGATGGTTGAGAGCGGAAGAAAGGTTCTGTGTGTCCACTGAAAACTAAATCCACACACCCCAAGGAAAACGGAAGGAAGAGGATACTAGGCTGCACACTTTTAGTCACTTGAACACTCGAGCAGAAGGTTTAGAATCCAGGTCCCCTTTTTGGTGCCTGTGAGTTGTCATAATCCCTCATTAACTGACAGCCCTTTCACTTTCCAGAGTGGATGCGCAAGAAACCCAAAGAATGGCCAGCACCGCTCTGCAAAACAGCTTGCATCTCAATCCTCTGTGTGTGCAGGCAGACGAGAATAAATGTGAAGCAGTGTGGGGTTAGGATGCGGGTTCAAATCCTGGGAGACCAGCTTGGGTGAACCACTGGCTCTCGGGTGTTACCAACCTCACAGGGTTGTTGGGAGGACAGCATGGGGGGGGGAGAAGCAAAAATGTCTTGGCTTCTCTCTCATCACCATTCTTCATTGGAGGTTTACAAAAACAAAGACGGATGACCCCCAGTCAGGGAATCTTCACCTGCGATTCCTGCGTTGCAAGGGGGGGTTAGACTAGATGACCCTGGGGGAACCCCTTTCAAATTTACAATTCTATGATTCCCTGAATGAGCAACACATAAGTCATGGATGCTTTCGTTGGGGCTTCTGCATTGCAGGGGGTTGGACTAGATGACCTTTGGGTTCCCTTGTTTAGTCGTGTCTGCCTCTTTGTGATCCCCTGGACCAGAGCACGCCAGGCCCTCCTGTCTTCCACTGCCTCCCGCAGTTTGGTCAGACTCATACTGGTAGCTTCGAGAACACTGTCCTGCCATCTCGTCCTCTGTCGTCCTCTTTTCCTTGTGCCCTCCATCTTTCCCAACATCAGGGTCTTTTCCAGGGAGTCTTCTCTTCTCATGAGGTGGCCAAAGTATTGAGTCTCAGCTTCAGGATCTGTCCTTCCAGTGAGCACTCAGGGCTGATTTCCTTCAGAATGGAGAGGTTTGATCTTCTTGCAGTCCATGGGACTCTCAAGAGTCTCCCCCAGCAGCAGAATTCAAAAGCATCCATTCTTCAGCGATCAGCCTTCTTTATGGTCCAGCTCTCACTTCCATACATCACTACTGGGAAATCCATCGCTTTAGCTATACGGACCTTTGCTGGCAAGGTGATGTCTCTGCTTTTTAAGATGTTGTCCAGGTTTGTCATTGCTTGGGTTCCCTCACCATTCTATGATTCTACCATTCTTCCCACCTCCCTCTGAGCAGGGAGAACACACCACTCTCATCTGGAAGCCGCCTTGAAGTCCATGGGTATCATATGTGGTGGGATTGTAAGGTAATTTAAAAAATTTGGGAAATGATTTACAACGAATTGAATAAAATGTCCCATTTAACATTTGTTAAAAAAACCCGAGGCATTTTTGTTGGGGATTGTAGGGAAAGACCTGCCAAAAAAGTTGAAAAACATCTTCATGTATGCGACAACGGCTGTGAGAGTTCTGGCAGCACAAGGATGGAAGACTGAAGAAATCCCAACGAAAGAATCATGGCAAGAAAAATTGACAAGGATAACTGTGACTTTAAGGATGAATGGGAACCCTTTACAAAGTATCTGAAGATGCAACAAAGCGAACTGGACTCCTTGGCAGGTTTTGAATAAACATTTACAAACTTTTTATTGATAATAATTAGCTAAATAGTTTGAGGATCTATACAACTTTGTAACATGCAGAAAATAGCATTCTTAGAGAAACCAAAGACTGGAACTAAGGGAAGTTAGGGGGTGGGGGTGAGGGAAGGAGGAAAAATGGGGGGGGGGAACAAGGATGATATGTTTTTGGATGATATGTCTTATAATTCTGAATAATAATAAAAAAAGAAGTCGTCTCTGGGTAGAAATGAATATGTAATTCCAATGACCACAGCAGCCACTCTCGGCCACCCCTGCAAAGTAGACCAGTGGCAATCTGACCGTTCCCCTCCTTCCCTGCAGGGGGAGCAAGACTGCGGCGGACGCTCTGTCCACATCTCTCGCCTCCTCCGTCGACGGCAGAGGGGGCGGAGCTTCCGCTGGGGCAGGAAGGCGGGCCGGATATCCGCCGGCACCGGCGGATGTTGACATTGTGAGCGGACCCCGCTAAGGTAAGTCGAGAGGGGAGAAGGGGGTGCCTTCCGTTGAGCCCGGCAAGGGAGGCAGGCAAAGGTTTCCTATCCCCCCCCCGGCCTTCTTCAGTGGCTCCTTCCTCCTCCTGCAGGATAAGGTGACGGAATGGGCTGCACCATTGCAGGCTGGGGGGGTGTCTCTTTTTTTGGGGGGTTGTCACCTTTTAGCAAGCTCCCCCCCCCCAGTTAAAAAGGAAAGTGGCTGGGGAAACCCAGCCAGATGGGCGGGGTATAAATAATAAAGTATTATTATTATTACCCTGCAAGGGTAATATTATTATCATTATCTTGCAAGGGTTATAATAATAATATTATTAGTAGTAGTACCCTGCTCTTGTAGCCTCCCAAATAGATTACAGCAATCTACTCTTTGGGGGCCTAAAGCAGGCATAGGCAAACTCGGCCCTCCAGATATTTTGAGACTACAATTCCCATCATCCCTGACCACTGGTCCTGTTAGCGAGGGATGGTGGGAGTTGTAGTCCCAAAGCAGCTGACGGGCCGAGTTTGCCTATGCCTGGGCTAGCCCATCAGGGAGAAACCGTCATTTCATTTACCTCATAATAATTCCAGTTACAGATAGGTAGCCGTGTTGGTCTGCCATAGTCAAAATAAAAAAAAAATCTGAAGAAGTGTGCTTGCACACGAAAGCTCATACCAAGAACTAACTTAGTTGGTCTTTAAGGTGCTACTGGAAGGATTTTTTTTATTTTGCATAATAATTTATAATACTAATAATTTATGATTTATACCCCGCCCATCTGGCTGGGTTTCCCAGCCGCTCTGGGCGGCTTCCAACAAAACACTAAAATATAATAACCTATTAAACATTAAAAGCTTCCCTAAGCTTCCCTGCCTTCAGATGTCTTCTAAAAGTCTGGTAGTTGTTCTCTTTGACATCTGGTGGGAAGGCATTCCACAGGGCGGGCGCCACTACCAAGAAGGCCCTCTGCCTGGTTCCCTTGGCTTCTCACAGGAAGGGAACCGCCAGAAGGCCCTCGGAGCTGGACCTCAGTGTCTGGGCAGAACGATGGGGGTGGAGATGCTCCTTCAGGTATACTGCATTCCTATCCCATCCTTTTTCCCTCCAAGGAGTTTGAAAGCGGAGGGCAGGGTTCTCCTCACCCCCCCTCCCCTCATTTCACCCCTGACAGCCCTGCGAGGTTGGGGAGCAATTGGTTCTTTATTTCATTTGCTTACCACTTAGATCTCTGGGTGGTTCGCAGCATCAAGATACAAGATAAAAGCACAAAATGCATAATAACAACATCAACAACAACCCCCTTTTCTCCAACCCTCACCCTGTATTGGGTATTGGTGGTGGGTGTTGTCATGTATATTGTTTTTTTATACTGTAAACCACTCTGCGGATCTTCCGGTGGAGGGCAGCAGGTGTACTTAAGAAATACGTAAGATAAATAGGCTGAGAGAGAGAGCGACTGGCCCACAAGGTCACCCAGTGAGCTCCATGGCTGAGTGTGGAATTGGAACCCAGGCCCCCCAGGCCCTCTTCAGACACTCTGAACCGTGACTATGCCACCCTCTCTGTTTCCTATTATTTCCAGTCTTAAATCCAGTTCTCCACAATTCCACATCTGGTCGGACTTGCGGGGTTGTTTGTTGACTGCATTTTTATTCCGCCTTTACCTCCAAGGAGCTCAAAGTGAGAGGCGGTATTGGTTGACCCTCGAGATCACCCCAAGTAAGCTTCATGTGGTCTAGTGGGGATTTGAACCCTGCTCTCTCAAGTCCTGGAAAGCGGGTGGCGCTGTGGGTTAAACCACAGAGCCTAGGACTTGCCGATCAGAAGGTCGGCGGTTCAAATCCCCATGACGGGATGAGCTCCCGCTGCTCGGTCCCTGCCCCTGCCAACCTAGCAGTTCGAAAGAACGTCAAAGTGCAAGTAGATAAATAGGTACCGCTCCAGCGGGAAGGTAAACGGTATTTCCGTGCGCTGCTCTGGTTCGCCAGAAGCGGCTTAGCCATGCTGGCCACATGACCTGGAAGCTGTACACCGGCTCTCTCGGCCAATAAACAAGATGAGCACCGCAACCCCAGAGTCGACCATGACTGGACCTAATGGCTAGGGGTCCCTTTACCTCTCAAGTCCTAGTATGATACTCCAACCACTACACCATGCTACCTTTCCAGGGTTTCTAGCCCTGATCCCCGTTGTGCTAGTTTTATATAGCAACCCCCTATTTTTTGTTTCAATGAATAATGTGTAGGGCAGCCTTCGAAATTGTGATTTCTCCTCACTGGCTTCAGCACAACCCATCCTGCCCCTTGAAGGAATCTACCTCCGTATGTTGCTGCAAAGGGGTCTGAGCCATAGCTCAGTGGTACAGCACCTGCTTTGGCAGAAGGGCCTAGATTCAGTCCAGATAGCTCCAGATTCCTGCTTGAAAAGCCCAGAAAGATCCCACAGGCCAGTGCTGGAGATTATAATGAGTCATTCTACTGGTCTGACACTTATATAAGGCAAATTCCTATGTGTCCATGTTGCTATGACTGGACCATTGAGTACAGATGCAAAGTGGTCATGAGGCAGTGCCATGTGTCCAGACCAGATCCCTGACCAGGTGCAGAGGAGCTTTAAAAAGCTCTGAGCAGTTGGAAGAATGGGCTGGGGAGCCATCCTGTCTACCTGTGCCTTTAAATGTCAAACGCTTTGCAGCTGCTTAAGCTGTGATTTTGATCATCTTCTGTTTTGTCTAGCAAGAAATCCTTTTAAACTGCCTTTAAACAGCCTTCAGCATTTCAGACTCCAGGTACTGCCATCTAGCAGCTAAGCCTTGGGATGTCCAAATGTCTAGGAAAGGTAGCCAAGAGCCAATTCTTCTTTTCCGGCTGCCTCCTCCTCCTTCTGCTTCCCTGGCCAAGACCTTCAGGGCTGGCTTTTCCCAAAGAGCTTTTAAAGACATCCTTGAGATGCTGAGCTTGGCTGTGGGTGAGACTACTAGGCCATGGAGCTTGTTTTTCCTGCTCTGGTTGGCTAAGACCTTTATTTGCACTCAACATTGAGGTCATCTTCACAGAGTGAGCTTGGAGAGGAACAGGTGGCTCTCTTGCAGTTTTTCAGGATGCTTCCAGATTGTCAGTATGTTACGGGACAGATTTGAGTGCATACCAGGAAGTTTGGATTTGTGCAATTAAATTGGATTAAAGCACTCTGTTACCAGTCTAGAGCAACAAATCAAGTTGGTTTTTTTGTGCGGAGGAAAATGACAGAGGAATGCACCGAAAAGTGAGGAATGAGTGAATGGTTAATGGAAAGATGTGTACACACTCCACAAGCAAATTGGGATGAATGCTCAAGAAATGGGTTATTTGAAGGAGATCTTAGTTTGTGAAAAGGTAGCTCTCCCTTTGAGGTGTCTGGATTCTCACTTTGACAACAGGATTCTGGACAAGGTGGCGCCCCTTGGACCTCATCCAGCAGCGAGTTTATGTGTAGAGATAAGTTCATGTTAGTCCATAGTAAGATTTGACGTGAAGATCTTAGTTTCAGTCATTGAGCATAAATTCATAAACTCTTATTTTTAATACTGTAACTGTAATTATTGTGTTATACATACCCTTATGAGTTTGCGTTTCTAATCTCTGTTTGAGTTTGTAATCTCCATTTGACTTTGTACTCCTTGTCAGAATACATACTTTTGAATGGATTAGTTTTTTCAATTGACTCTTGATTTGCGAGAAAGGACCACTCCCACTTTTGAAACTTATATTGGCCAGAGTTCTTGGTGTGCTCTTTTCTCTTGGTATATTTAATAACAAGAACTCCAACTTATTTAACCCTAGGAGACAGCCAAAAGAAAACAAGAGATTTTCAGAGACTGTCAGAATTGTCTCTTGCCCCTCGCTGACTCCTCTTTCCCCCGGGCAAAGGAAACAGCTCTGAGCGTGGCTTTTTGTCCATCCTGTTTTGGCTACGCACAATTGTGATAGCTTTTCTTCCTCTTTGTGCCCTTCTTGAAGGAGACTATCCTGTTACAGGCATGGCAGATGACAATGAAGAGTTGCCGGTGGATGAGGATCTGCCGGAGGATGAAGATTTGCCGGCAGATGAAGAGATTCCCGGGCCAGCAGAGGACAGCTTGGAGCATCTAGAGAATGGCAGTCCTGCTGAACGGAGCGGCCACGTGGCTGTCAGCGACGGGCAGTGCATGTTCGTTTGGGGCGGGTATAAGGTGAGCAGCAAAAAAAGACTCTTTATTTGGCAAAGGCAGGAGAAGAAGTGGTGGAGCCTTTGCTCCCTCCATCACGGAGGGCTGGAGAAGATGCACCCAGTTTAAAATGTGTGTGTGTGTGTGAGAGAGAGAGAGAGAGAGAGAGAGCGCAACAGGTTGCTGCTAACCATGTTGTAATAATAATAATAATAATAAATTTTATTTATATCCCGCCCTCCCCAGCTGAAGCCGGGCTCAGGGCAGCTAACAACAATAAAATAGTACAACATTCTAAAATCATTTCATTATAAAATTAATTCAACTCAAATTGATGGCAACCATTAGGCTAAAGTTCTGTGAAGATTGCCAAAGGAGGGAGTCAGTTTGTGCCCTGACCAAAGGCCTGGTGGAACAGCTCTGTCTTGCAGGCCCTGCGGAAAGATATCAGGTCCTGCAGGGCCCTAGTCTCTTGTGACAGAGCGTTCCACCAGATTGGAGCCACAGCCAAAAAAGCCCTGGCTCTGGTTGAGGCCAGTCTAACCATTCTGTGGCCTGGTACCTTCAAGATGTTTTTATTTGAAGACTGTAAGTTCCTCCGTGGGGCATACCAGGAGAGGCGGTCCCGTAGGTACGAGGGTCCTAGGCCGCATAGGGCTTTAAAGGTTAAAACCAGCACCTTAAACCTGATCCTGTACTCCACCGGGAGCCAGTGCAGCTGGTATAGCACCGGGTGAATGTGATCTTGCAGCGAGGACCCCATAAGGAGTCTCACCGCGGCATTCTGCACCCGCTGGAGTTTCTGGGTCAGTCTCAAGGGCAGCCCCACGTAGAGCGAGTCACAATAATCCAGTCTCGAGGTGACCGTCGCGTGGATCATAATAATTTAATTGATGTGTTGCCTTATATTTGAAGGTCTCAAGGGACGTTGTGGGACGTGTTGCCATTATTATTACTTTATTTGTGCATTGTCTTATGTCCCAAAGCTCTCAAGGGATGTATTCAGTACAGTCAAACCTCATGTTACGTTTGCTTTAGGTTGAGCGTTTTCAGGTTGCATCCTGCAGCGACCCGGAAGTACCGGAAAGGTTTACTTCTGGGTTTCGCTGCTCGCGCATGCGCAGACGCGCAAAAGGACGTTATGTGCAGAAACGTCAAATTGACACCCGCAGACACGGGTTGCGTTCCTTTTAGGTTGCGAACGGGCCTCCAGAACAGATCCCGTTCGCAACCAGAGGTACCACTGTACAGGATGAGGATGCTGAGGATGATAGTGACATGGTGGACTTGATTTAAATCAAATTGATTTAAATCACTAGTCAGTAAGACTTGATTTAAATCAGTAGTCAGTAAGACTTGATTTACATCATTTTTTTTACAGAAAGACTCATTCTTGCTGGTATAATCTTAATATTTACAACCAGACAAAGGTTTCATTTTTGGAATAATAAATTTTCAGAGTAGTTTTTACAGTTATATCAAAAAATATACTATACTATTAGAAATAGATTGACAGATAATTATGAAATTATTGTGAGATTTAATAAGTTAACTTTATATTTGGACAACTTTTCTGCTGTACTTGGAAGGAGAAAAATAATTGTTTCCTTAATAACAATTTAAGCAATTCATTTAATTAGAACAATAACATTATAGCATATGTATCCATGTTTGTTAACTGATGTGGTTAAACGATTTTAAAAACACCTTTGAGTTTTAGCATACATGAAAAACTTAAAACAAATCCTTATTTCCTAAGGAATAGTCTTTGTACTATAATGTAACTTAAAGAGAAAACTCTCTTTAGAAAGATTTTTCCTCCAAAAGCATTTCATTTTAAAAATCCAATTTAAATTTAAAAAATCTGATTTAAAATAAAAAAAATCAATTTTTTAAAAAAATATTTTTTAAAACATTGATTTTTATCCACCCTGAATAGTGATAATTTATTTGTACACCACCCATCTGACCTCTTCTGCTGTTCTCCTTCCTTGGAGGTTTTCAAGCAGAGGTCGGATGGTCATCTGTCCTGGATGCTTTAGCTGAGATTCCTGCATTGCAGGGGGGGGTCAGACTAGATGACCCTCGGGTCCCTTCCAACTCTATGATTCTATGACACGGGGCTGGGGGTGGTCCTGGCTTAGTCAGGATCCTCTGTCTCTAGAAAAATGCTCCCTGTGGATTCATCAGAATGTCAGATCAAAAAAAACAGACTATAAATGAATGAAATAAATAAATGGGGCTCACAGTCTTGCCCTGGAATATCCCACATTTTTATACCCAAGTTGGCCATGATTCTCAGAATATAGATATTTGGGTGGAAATGGAGGGTGGGTGTAGTGGTTTCGAGTTACTCGTGCGTAAACTGTCCCCGTTTGGGAGCTTAACTGCCTGGGTTAAACCGTCTTGACTGCACAGCCCATCTCAACGTGCCTGCCTCAGTCGCTAGCAGAATCTGTCTGTGGGCGTTTCTTAAACCTTTGCCAGCATAAAAGCTGTTTGACACCCAATCGTCTCCGCCTCTCACTGTGCGGGAGTCTCCTGCGCAGGGAGGGCGTGGGTAGTGGAGGACCAGTGCTCTCCTCACTGACTTCCAAGGAAGAATCCTGGAGCCCTTCCACCTCTTCTCCCATTTGCTCTCCTGGATCCTTGGTGTTACGCTGATTTCCTTCCCCCTCCATCAAGCTGCGTCTCCCCCTAGTGCTGGTACCTTCCCCTGCAGAATCGGAGAGCCTCTCCTTCTCCTGTTGCTCTGATGTCAGTTTCCTGACAGTGGGGTGTTCTTTAGACTATTGGCATAAAGAGAGGAGCAGATGGTACTTTTTAATTCATCGTTCCGTTTAATAATGGGGGTCCTTCCCCCTTTTCCTTCTTTCCTGCTTTCAGAATGCTCAAGTGAGAGGATTCTACGACTTTTACCTGCCCCGAGATGAAATCTGGATATACAACATGGAAACGGGAAGATGGTAAATTATATCTTGACTGCCTCCTATCTCCCCACCAACACCAAAAAATACCTCCAACCGTGATAACGTTTTGTTAGAGCAGTAGAAAATAAGAATAAAAATAATCATCATAAAATAAAAAAATAATTTATTTATTATTTATACCTCGCCCATCTGGCTGGGCTTCCCCAACCACTCTGGGCGGCTTCCAACAGAATATTAAAATACAATAGTCTATTAAACATTAAAAGCTTCCCTAAACAGGGCTGCCTTCAGATGTCTTCTAAAAGTCTGGTAGTTGTTTATTTCCTTGACATCTGATGGGAGGGTGTTCCACAGGGCGGGTGCCACCACCGAGAACGCCCTCTGCCTGGTTCCCTGTAACTTGGCTTCTCGCAGGGAGGGAACCGCCAGAAGGCCCTCAGAGCTGGACCTCAGTGTCTGGGCAGAATGATGGGGGTGGAGACGCTCCTTCAGGTATCCTGGGCCGAGGCCATTTAGGGCTTTAAAGGTCAGCACCAACACTTCAAGTTGTGCTCAGAAACATACAGTCGTACCTTGGAAGTCAAACAGAATCCATTCTGGAAGTCTGTTCAACTTCCAAAAGGTTCAGAAACCAAAGTGCAGCTTCTGATTTCCTGGCTTCTGATTTCCTGCAGCCAATTGGAAGTTGTGGAAGCTCTGGAGGACGTTCGGGTTCCAAAGAACGTTCGCAAACCGGAACGCTCACTTCCGGGTTTGCATCGTTCGGGAGCCAACCGTACTTCCATGTCCTCCAGTTTTTTGTTCGTTTGCTTTATTTTTCAACCCACCCTTTCTAGAGGGCTCAAGGCAGATAAGACAAAACGTGCATTGAAAGAAGGAAATTGCAGGCCCTTTGGTTAGTGAGTCTTCTGATCCGCTTTGCGGAAAGCAAGACGGGGAGAGTTGCCTTCCTCTGTTGGATTTCTTGGAATTCACAGAAGTTGTCAGTACCATCATCCCATATAGATCCTCCTAGTCAGCTTGTCTTGAGTTGAGTGCTGGAGGTCCTGCCTAGAGATGGTTCCTCTCCTTACCTAGATGCCTGATTCCAGAAGGTGGTGCCAGTGTTTTTCCACTGGGTTTTATGCTTTGGGATCCCACTGTTTTATAACATGTGCATGAATCCATTGAGAACGTTCACATGGTGCTTTGGATTGAAGTGCCATCAGTTTGGGAGGTGATGGGAACTCTGAATTGGCGTGTAAGTAGCACACTAAAGGTAAAGGGACCCCTGACCATTAGGTCCAGTCGTGACCGACTCTGGGGTTGCGGCGCTCATCTCGTTTTATTGGCCGAGGGAACCGGCGTACAGCTTCCGGGTCATGTGGCCAGCAGGACTAAGCCGGAAATGCCGTTTACCTTCCCGCTGGAGTGGTACCTATTTATCTACTTGCACTTTGAGATAGAACCTAGCTTTTGAACTGCTAGGTTGGCAGGAGCAGGGACCGAGCAACCGGAGCTCACCCCGTCGTGGGGATTCGAACCGCCGACCTTCTGATCGGCAAGTCCTAGGCTCTGTGGTTTTACCCACAGCACCACCTGCGTCCCTAAAGTAGCACACTAAGTTATAACGAAAGCTATAAACAACAGATAAGCATGAGAAAGGAACGCTTCCTTGTTAAACCCAGAGGTCTTTCTGCCCCTGCCTTGCCAGGACAAAGCACAGAACGGCTGGAGATGTTCCCCCTTCCATGTCAGGGAGCTGCGCCGTCTGTATGGACAGAGTCTTGTACCTGTTTGGAGGGCACCACGCACGCGGCAACACAAACAAGGTCAGTCCTCCAATTTCCCAGGGTGGGGTGGGGCTCGCCCCCTTTTTTTGCCTTCGTTTTGGAGCCAGAAAACTACAGTATCCAAAACCCCAACACTATCTAACATCAGATCCATCCCATGTTGCCTGACAGGCCAAATTAAGATCTTAAAGGTAAAGGACCACTGGATAGTGAAGTCCAGTCAAAGGCGACTATGGGGTTGTGGCGCTCATCTTGCTTTCAGGCCAGGGGAGCCGGCGTTTGTCCACAGACAGTTTTCCAGGTCATGTGGCCAGCAGGACTAAACCGCTTCTGGTGCAACGGGACACCGTGACAGAAGCCAGAGCGTACGGAAACACCATTTACCTTCCCGCCGCAGCAGTACCTGTTTATCTACTTGCACTGGTGTGCTTTCGAACTGCTAGGTTGGCAGGAGCTGGGACAGAGCAACGGGAGATCATGCCGTCGTGGGGATTTGAACTGCCGACCTTCCGATCGGCAAGCCCAGGAAGCTCAGTGGTTTAGACCACAGCGCCACCCGCGTCCCTAAGATCTTTAAATCGACACAGAGCAATCCAAATAATCAGGACTCCTTTGGGCCAATGAGCTGCACGTTTATAATCTATTCCTTCATTTTCTTGCAGTTCTACATGCTTAATTCCAGGTCGAGCGACAAAGTGTTGCAGTGGGTCAGGGTGGAGTGCCAAGGCATCCCCCCGTCATCAAAAGACAAACTCGGCGTTTGGGTTTATAGAAACAAGTAAGTTTGTCGGCGTGAAGCAGAGCCTGGCTGTTCCGGGGTCCCGTCTCTTTCCTCGAAATGATTATGTGCTCTGCAGCCTCATTTGACTCAAAAAAATTGTGGGTTTCCATGTTGTCTGTTCTCCAAAGTGTCTCTGTTACCCATTCATTACTGTAATAGCACTCTTTGTATTTAATTTGTAATGTAATTTGGCCTAATTGGATTATGTTGGTTTCGTGTAAGCAACCTATAGCTTTTATATAAAAATAGGCAGCATATGAATGTAGTAAGTGCACTTACTTGATGTTCCATGACGTCCTAAATATTAGAAGAAACTTGCAGCCAAATAGCATACAGGTTTGTGACCATGCAGAGTTAATGGTAATTTTCAGAGTAGAGTTAGCAACAGCAAGAGGGGGCGAGGAAACAAGCTAAGAAACTTTTTCGGCTAAAATAGCAACACAACTGGATGCCTCTTCCCACCCCCTGAAAAATAATGTTTTGTTGGCTTTATGTTTTTCCCCCTGAAATAGCAGCAGCAAAGCACCTCAGAGCTAATGCTGCCGACGTCCTGCTCTTGTCCTTTGGCACTTCTAACTGCCTTTGCGAACGATTCTTTGCGAATTTTAGCTGCATGCAGTATGTAAAGGGAGGAGAAGCAGGTCATGGGTGCTCAGTTTCATTTAAATAAATCAACCTTTGCCCACCTGGTTCCCTTCAGACGTGCTGGATCAGCTTATGAAAGGCTAAAATAAATAATGGAATCTTTTCTCAGATATTCTGGCTTCTACTCTTTAAGTGGCGCTTTCTTGTAAGTGGAAATCCATTACCGCATATTACCTGGTCACTCTGATGATAGTGTATTCTTTTGTTTTTCTGCCTTCCCTTCCTTCTTTTTGAACAGGCTTATATTTTTTGGTGGCTACGGGTATTACCCTGAAGGGGAGCAGATTGGAAGGTTTGAGTTTGATGAAACCTCTTTTTGGGTAAGTCTCTTGCTTTTTGTGCACTGGAACCTCCTCTAGTGGCTCATTTACTGATTTATGCTCTTGTAGCCTCCCAAATAGATTACAGCAATCTACTCTTTGGGGGCCTAAAGCAGGCATAGGCAACCTCGGCCCTCCAGATGTTTTGGAACTACAATTTCCATCATCCCTGACCACTGGTCCTGTTAGCTAGGGATCATGGGAGTTGTAGTCCCAAAAGATCTGGAGGGTTGAGTTTGCCTATGCCTGCCTTAAAGACATTCTGGAAGCTGCAGATTGCTCAGGGTGCTGCTGCTTGGCTGTTGGCTGGAGCAGCAAGGAGGGGTTTTATCGGCCCCATCCTGAAAGCTCTGCAATGGCTGCATGTGATCAAAACCCCTAAGTGAATTAGGACCCAAAGAAACACTCTCTCTCCCCGCCCCCTGCCATCCAACCTTTGCATTATGATCCACAGAGAATGCCCTGCTTATAGTCACATCTGTTGGACAGTGACACAAGACAGGGCCTTCTCGGTGGTGGCATCTCACCTGTGATTTCTATGGAACCCCTTCCCAGGTGACATCCGCTTGGCCCCCTCGGTACAAATATTCAAGCAAAAGCTAAAGGCATGCCCAGGCCTTTGGATCCATAAGTGGAATTTATTCTAGATATTTGCCACTGCTTATTTGATTCTGATTGTGGGGTTTTTATTTTATTGGGTTTATCATTCTGTTGTTGCTGTTTTTATCCTGTTTCTTGTTGTGAGCTGCACTATGCTTCCTGATTGAGGAAGGGTGAGGAAGCATTAAATAAATAATACCAAAAATGCAGGGAGGTGGCACATGAGGCCCCCAGAACAACTGTGGCTTTCAGCTCCACCGCCTTGAATACCTGCCCGTATTTACCTGCTCTGTGGTCCTGCTCCTCTTGGGTGGTAGATGCTGAAACTCACACCTGTTCTAGAAGCCTCTTGCACACATCACAGGAGGAACAGTGGCCGCAGGTAGTCAGCGCTCCGTTCCACAAATTTTTCTGTCCTAGATTGCAAATGTCGAAACTGCTGCACGGAATGAGATTTTATCCATTGTCCCTGTTCTTGTCTAAAAGAATTCAGGTGTTCCCCGTGGGTGGAACGATCACGTTCACGTCCTGGACACAGACACCTTTACGTGGAGCCAGCCTGTAACCAAGGTAAAGTCGTGGGCTTCCAAAATACGGCAATCGTACGTTTATAAAAAATTATGATCCGGTAGGACCACCCATATTGATTAATATCAGCTGATTCATTTCCACTGCCCGTCAGATCCTAACAAATATCATCATCATCAATCTTTATTACGGTCCAGAGACCCAACAAATCATTACAAAGCAATACACAATTCATACAGCCTACCTTCAGGTTAAACAAGCATTTTGTTCAGAATATAGGGATTATTTGTTCTTGCAACCACCGATAAAAACTTTGCCACTGCTAATGTTTTAGCGTTTGTCCGGTCTTCCAATAGGAACCTGACATAGTGAGCCTCTGACTTTCCTGGGAAAGGTACCAGCAAGGGTAGTATCAGTTCAGCCCTGGCTTGCTCTTATTTTGCACAGTGCCACAAAATATGTTTTATGGAATTGATGTCTTGAGCACATGAGCAAAGTCTGTCCTGGTAGGGAACTCCTCTCAACACTGCAGAGGGAAAGACATTTAGTCTGGCTTTGGTGAAAAGCCTTCGATAGTTTGGCACTGTCAGGTTTTTGATGTAAGATGTTAACTTAAAGACATGCCCATATTGTACTCCTACTGCCAGCGGACACAAATATAACCAGCAGCAGCAAGTTCCTGAAAAGTGGTCAGTGGCAGAAGACGGGAAGGAGATTTCGTAGAGCCCAAAGCAGGTAGTCTCTCACCTGTCCCCTCTCCTTCCCCCCGCAGGGTAAATCGCCGTCGCCCCGAGCAGCCCACGCTTGTGCCACGGTTGGAAACAGAGGCTACGTCTTTGGAGGAAGATACCGAGTGAGTGCGAGAGCAGAGTGGGGACGCTGCTGCTGCCTTTCTGCGGTGCAAGTTTCACTAAACCCGTCCCTCTCTCCCTCTTTCCCTCAGGAGTCCAGGATGAACGATCTCTATTCCCTCAATCTGGACAAGTGGGAGTGGCATGAAATGTACGTAGGCTTCTGTCTCCCCTTGTCGGCGCAGGGAAGCTGATCCCGAGTAGATGCTCTCCAAATCTTTTGGACTACAACTCCCATCAGTCCCAGCGAGCACTTTTGGGAGCCGGTGGGAATTGCATCTGGAGAGCAGCGGGTCTCGTTTGCTATTCTTACTTCATTTATTGCGATTTATCCCCTGCCCTTCATCCTAAGGTCTCAGGGCAGGTTACAACAACTCACACCGTTCTAAAACAGTTCTGTAGAATTTAAAATGACTGAAATAAGGTGGGGCCTAAAATTGCTTATTATTGATTTGTTTAGAGAAGTTCTATCCAGCTATGTCGTCAAAAATATACAGGTGAAACTCGAAAAATTAGAATATCATGGAAAAGTTCCTTTATTTCAGTAATTCAACTTAAAAGGTGAAACTAATATATGAGATTGACTCGTGACATGCAAAGCGAGATATGTCAAGCCTTGATTTGTTATCATTCCTAAGATTATGGCGTACAGCTGATAAAAACCCCAAATGAACAATCTCAGAAAATTAGAATATTCAAGGAAATCAGCAAAACAAGGATTGCAAATGGAGCAAGATTGGACCTCTGAGAAATAGAAGCCGATCTCGCTTTGCATGTCATGAGTTGATCTCATATATTAGTTTCACCTTTTAAGTTGAAATAAAGGAACTTTTCCATGATATTCTAATTTTTCAAGTTTCACCTGTACCTAAGTGGTTTGCAGCACTCCCCTATTCCCATTTTTAGTTGGCCAGGAAAACTTGAAGCATGGGTTGAGTACAGAAGCGGCCAGCCAAATCTTCTCCCAAAGCCTGACTTCATGGCCGGAGCAGCGAAGCACCTGGATCGATGTCTCCAGAGTTTCCACAATCTCCCACCCCGGTCAGGAACAGGTTGCTTATAGTAAGATCAGACACTCCATTCCTGGCTGCTGTTTTGACCCCCTGTCAATCTCTTGTGTTTCCCCAACACAGAATCACGCAAGGCATCTGCCCGGTTGGCCGATCCTGGCATTCTCTAACCCCTGTTTCGTCTGACCATCTCTTCCTCTTTGGCGGGTTCACCACCGACAAGCAGCCTCTCAGTAAGTAAATCCCAGGAGAACTAAAAATAGCCTTTGGTTTAGACAGAAGAGCCTTTTCCGCAGAATTGGATGGTGCTGGGTTTATTTTAGCCTTCATGGGATGATCCCAGAAGGTCCTTGCAATGGCTGCACTTCAGGACCCAGTGGCATTTGTTGTCCACCCCTCTCAAAAACACTGGCTAGATTTAAAGCGGCTAAAAGGGTCACAAAACACAACAGGCTGTGGGAAGTTGGGCTGATTGATACGGATCTCAAATAATACATAATAGGGGTGGGGACATTGTAGGATGGGACCGTCAAAGTGCAAGTAGATAAATAGGTACCACTCCGGCGGGAAGGTAAACGGCGTTTCCGTGTGCTGCTCTGGTTCACCAGAAGCGGCTTAGTCATGCTGGCCATGCTGTACGCCTGCTCCCTCGGCCAATAAAGCGAGATTAGCGCTGCAACCCCAGAGTCGGACACGACTGGACCTAATGGTCAGGGGCCCCTTTACCCTTTACCTTTTGTTAAGTACTGGCCAGCTTCAGAGGTCTTTGTTGGAATCCACCCTTCTTTCTTAACATATTTTATTTTATCAGATTTCTTACCTGCCCTTGACCACAAGGACTTGGGGTGGCACTTGGATATGATGTATATTGGCTTGTGGCCTTCAGTTGGCAACAACCTCCACCTCCTGAGCCGCGCTCTGGCTTCAGCTGGTGAGCCTTGAACTTCTAGCAAGAAAACCAAAGTAGATCCGATAACTCTGAAGTCTTTCCTCCTCCCCTCTTGCCCTCCCACCCCCACCTAGTACATCTGGTTTAAATTTGGCATCCTGAGGATCTTGGCTATCACTTCATTTTTTAAAAAAAAACAAACCCAAGTTTCTAGACCTCATGTTTGTAAAGAAAATTTGGAAACAGCTGTGTGCCTTCCCACCATCACCACCAATGTTCCATGTGGACGTGTTTCATTGCACACACAAAAAAGTACAATGAATTATTGGAGTTAAATGATTGTATGCAAAACCAATTAATTTAACCACAGTTTAGGGGTTGGGATGTGTCCTGATCCTCGTGTTTCTTATTTGCCTCTTGAGCCACTCGCGGTAGTTGTGGGAAATGATGGCTTCAAGTGACCACCTTGTGAGTTCAAATTCTGGATCAAGTTGTGGCCAAGGAGAGCTTCTTTTGCTAACACTCAGAACTCGCTCCCAACGAAAACCTCCCTTCTTTTCCTTGCAGGTGATGCCTGGATCTATTGCATTAGTAAAAACGAGTGGATACAGTTTGAGCACAATTATTCAGAGAAACCCCGGTAAGCCGCCCCACGCGCAGTAACAGACACTACTCTGAACCTTCCACAGAACTCGCCTCTCCTGGTCGTTGCTTTGCTTGCACTGATGGCCCTCTTTGGCTTCTACCTTCGTGGCTCTTTAGATTTTGGGCAGTCTTTCAGCTCTTGCCTTTTTTGAGCTCAAGGAAGATTGGCTTTACAAGGGACGCGGGTGGCGCTGTGGGTTAAACCACAGAGCCTAGGACCTGCCGATCAGAAGGTCGGCAGTTCGAATCCCCGCGACGGGGTGAGCTCCCGTTGCTCGGTCCCTGCTCCTGCCAACCTAGCAGTTCAAAAGCACGTCAAAGTGCAAGTAGATAAATAGGTACCGCTCTGGCGGGAAGGTAAACGGCGTTTCCATGCGCTGCTCTGGTTCGCCAGAAGCGGCTTAATCAGGCTGGCCACATGACTTGGAAGCTGTACGCTGGCTTCCTCGGCCAATAAAGCGAGATGAGCGCCACAACCCCAGAGTCGGTCACGACTGGACCTAATGGTCAGGGGTACCTTTACCTTTACCTTAAAATTGGCTTTAAGGGGTGGAGAGAAACCACTCCACCGTCTTGCATTTGACAGGGACAAATTCTGGATGAGAATATTGTCAGACAGCTGCAGCAATGCTGTCTGCAGCAGAAGTGTAGCGTCCAAATCAAGGGAAGTCATAGTGCCCCTCTATTCCTGGAGTCCTGTGTCCAGTTCTGGGCGCCACAGTTTAAAAAGGATATTGACAAGCTGCAGTGTGTGCAGCCTGGAGATGATAAAAGGGCCTGGAAACCAAGGCTTGTGAGGAACAGTAGAGGCAGTTTGGGATGTTTAGCCTGAAGAGGAGGAGATTGAGAAGTAGGATAGCCGTTGGTCAGGGATTCTTTAGCTGCGATTCCTGTGCTGCGGGAGATTGGATTTGGTGACCCTCTGGGGCCTCTTCGAACTCTACAATTCTCTGATTTCCCCTTTGCATAATGGGCAGTGTGTCTAGGCCAGACTCTTCAGTTCCAGTAAACTCAGGCCAGTCTCCATTTGGCCGGCCTGCAAGGGGCTTCAAATGTCAGTCGTTCTCTTGTTTGCATCCCAGAGAAGCCAAGCGTAGCCATTTAGGTCTGTGCTTTTATTCTGTTTTAAAAAGCAATTTGCCATTCCTGAATCTTGCCGCACGTTTGGGCAAAGGGGCCCATATTTTTCATCCGGCAGCCTTCCCACCTCAGGGGTAAGAAACAAAGGAGTGTCTTGTAACAGGCCCTTCCTTAAAGGAGTGGAGGGCGGATAAACCCTCTTGTCCAACCGCTGACTTCTCTGGGCCACAAACAAGACAGCTGAAAAGCGACACAAAATGTTCAAAAACTCACAGAAATGGATAATCGCAACAACAAAAACGGGGGAGATGAAAGCCGTATACGGCAGCAGGATTCCCTTGAGTTGCAGCCAAAGCTTTCTGCTGAATCTCCCCACTGCTTGACCCCACCTTGGCCCAGTAGACCTGAAGGAGCGTCTCCACCCCCATCGTTCTGCCTGGACACTGAGGTCCAGCGCCGAGGGTCTTCTGGCGGTTCGCTCACTGCGAGAAGCAAAGCTACAGGGAACCAGGCATAGGGCCTCCTCGGTGGTGGCACCCGCCCTGTGGAACGCCCTCCCACCAGATGTCAAAGAGATAAACAGCGGTTCAGGACCTGCTCTCGGACAGGAATGATCAAATTACTTTGATAGCGGCTAAATTTTTGAGTGCTGTCCATGTGGAAAGACTGGGCCATTATAGAGAGATTTCGTGGTTCTTGATTGGCCGGTGATGTGGTAGTGTTAGACTGCATTATTTATGCAAATTGTTATGTCGAATTCGTATTTTCCACAATCTGTATGCGGTGTTTGTTTTATAATGGGTGGTTTGCTATGCCTAATAAAGGATTGATTGATAAACAACTACCAGACATTTAGAAGACATCTGAAGGCAGCCCTGTTCAGGGAAGTTTTTAATCTGTGACATTTTGATGTATTTTTCATCTTTGTTGGAAGCCGCCCAGAGTGGCTGGGGAGACCCAGCCAGATGGGCGGGGTACAAATAAATCATCATCTTCATCATCATTATTAATTTGTGTTGATCTTACAGGCTCTGGCACACGGCGTGTGCGAGCGATGAGGGAGAGGTGATTGTCTTTGGGGGCTGTGCCAACAATCTGCTTGCCCACCACAAAGCCGTAAGTCCTTCTTGTTCTTCTTCTCAGGGCACCTGGGCACCAAGTCACAGCTCCCTTTGTAAAGCCCAAAGGCTGCCTGCTCCGTCATCGTTTGGGGGCAGAATTCCTGACTTCACCCCTCCCCGGCCCATTGCAAAGCAGTTCCGCCTGCGTAGAGGCCCCCCGTCTCATAGACCTTTCAGTGCCGTGATTGCCAGCCTGTGGGGCAGAAGAAGCGGTGCGCATGACCATTATTTCTGGTTTTGGTCATGGCAAAACGCTGGCATTCGGATTTTCCAGCAAGACCCACCGGATAAGCCGTTTGACAGTGGGACGGTCTCCCTTGCAAGGTTGTGGACTCTCCTTCCTTGGAGGCTTTTAAGCAGAGGTTGGATGGCCGTCTGTCATGGATCCTTTAGCTGAGATTCCTGCATTGCAGGGGGTCAGACTAGATGACCCTCGGGTCCCTTCCAATTCTATGCATCTATGATGATGGGTCTCGGCTCGCTCTAACATGGCTGCCATCTCCTGGGCAGTTCCTCTGACCCCAGTCCAAATCTGTGCAGAAGTGAGGGCGGGGGGAGAGCATTTTTCAGGCCAGGGGCCACATTCCTTTGGGGCAAGTCTTTCGGGGGCCGGGGCCTGGCACACAACTCTCCATCTGGGCTAGCAAAAGGCATTGCCATGGGTCAAAGGAACACTCTAGCCAGGTGAAACCACTAGAGGAAGGAGCAGACGAGGTACGTCTGAGTGCACAGCCCCTGCAGAGTCCTGAGGGCCCGTTGCCGTTAATTAAATTTCTATATGACCCTTCATCTGACGATCACAGGGCGGTTTACAATATAAAAGCACAACATTACAAGCCATCATAACAAATGAAAACAGCATCCCCCTTACACACTCAGTTTAAAAGGCCATTAAGCTGTTTAGTTAACCCAAGGCCTGAGCAAAGAGGAATGTGTTTGCCCGGCACCTAAAGATATGCAACAAAGGCACCAGTTAAGGGAGCTTGGAGGGCAGGATTCGACTCCTGAGCTTCCCCATTCCTTGCGAATTCTGCCCTTGTGGTTCTCCCTGGTGACGGATTTCAAATATCCTGAAGTGGCAGTGGTACATCTCACAAGAGGGCAGACGTTACTCACCCGCTTGGGGGTCTTCCACCCCACCTGCCGTTTTATCCTCAGAACCACCTGGGGAATTAGGTTGGGCTGAGAGACTTCAGGGCTGGGCAAGGATTCGAACCCGGCTCTCTCTGATCCAGGGCCAGCAATGTGGTCTCTACAGCTCCACACGGACCCTTTTGAATAGGGCTGGAAGTCAAAGGTGCTTTTTCAATCATGAGATTTATACAAGCTGCTCTTTCTTTTTCTTTCAGGCACATAGTAATGAGATTCTTGTCTTTTCTCTTCAACCAAAATCCCTCGTAAGGTATATATTAAAGTGGGTGAAACCCACTAATTGCTTGTGCATTCTTGCAGTTACGGTTGGATATGCAACATGAGAAACTGGGGGCTTTCATATGGTATATGACGGGCTCAAGTCTCTTCCTGAGAAAAATAGGAGCAGAATTACTGTATTTTTCGTTCTATAAGACGCACCAGACCACAAGACGCACCTAGTTTTTAGAGGAGGAAAACAAGAAAAAATATATTCTGAATCTCAGAAGCCAGAACAGCAAGAGGGATCGCTGCGCAGTGAAAGCAGCAGTCCCTCTTGCTGTTCTGCCTTCTGTGATAGCAGCACAGCCTGCATTGGCTCCATAAGACGCACACACATTTCGCCTTACTTTTTGGGAGGGGAAAAGTGAGTCTTATAGAGCAAAAAATACGGCATTCTCGGGAGTCAGAGAAACAACTTCTGTTGAGGTTTCCTCTCTAGGAATGGGTGACCATATGTCAACAAGATTTCGCCCCGTTTGTAAGCTCTGGGAAGTTAGTCAGCATTTGGCAGGTGCATTTCAACCTGTCAGTTGGGATAAGGATAGCTGCACCTGTTGAATTTCTGCCTGCCTAAAAAGTATGTCACCCGAGAAAGGAAGGAAAAGTCTCCCCCCCATCCAGCCTGGCTCTGCTCTCTTAACAGGTAGTTGCACAGCCTGAATTATTACTCGGAAAAGCTGGGAAGCAAATCTGTTGCTGGGGAGGGTTCTGCTTTTAGAACACAGCCCCTTCTCCCTCTCCCCACATGGAGCCCTAAGCAGAGATTCCCAGGCGGCCAGCTGAGACTCATCGCAAGGTCAGGGGCTGGTTCCTTTTGTATAAAGGTCACACCCAGCGAGTGATGGGAAGGGTTTAGCCAAGAGGATTAACCAAGGGAAAAGCAAGGGAGGGCAGACCCACTCGTGATTGTTGGATAACAGTGGGTCCCAAGGTGGGCACTACGAGGTAGGAGGGTGCTGGAGGTGTTAACGACTATCAGACTTTGAACAGCTAGTATCATTAAATCAAATTTGTCAGTTTCATTGGATCAGATTCAGTAGCTTTAATTGAATTGTCAATAAATGTGCAATTACTTGTTAGTTTAGCATTGTGCCGTGTTAACCTCCCTTGGTGGGTTGTGCAAACTGTGCTTTTTGTAGAGTAAGGGGCGCTGGGGATGCATGAATGGAAACCGAGGGGACGGCAGCCCCCCAGATTTGGGAACCACTGCTCTAGGAGAACCCTAGAAAGCCCAGTGGAGATGTGCCCCATGTTCTGTTGGCCATTGAGACTTGGTGGAGGGCAGCAGAGGAGCCTGGCGCAAATTCTCAGCCCCTTTTTTCTCCCCTCTCTTTTTCCCGTCCCACAGGCTGTGCCTGGA
Source organism: Podarcis vaucheri (assembly GCF_965113315.1). Classification (NCBI taxonomy): domain Eukaryota; kingdom Metazoa; phylum Chordata; class Lepidosauria; order Squamata; family Lacertidae; genus Podarcis; species Podarcis vaucheri. The sequence continues at coordinate 3,576,563 of NC_138759.1, forward strand.
AGCCATCATGTGCTTCAAGGAGATCCTGGCCAGCTCCTGGCACTGCCTCCCCAAACACCTCCTCCACAGCCTCAACCAGCGCTTTGGGAGTAACAACACGTCTGGCTCCTAGGAGAACAGCAGTGAAGACGTCTGGCCGCGCTGCGCATGAACGAGCCCTTCTTATATAAAGAGATGTAATAATTTGAACCATCCCGGTTTGGCAAAGTGTGTGTGACATTTGTATAGGTTAATTCCCCCACCCAAACTCTGCGTTGTAGGTAACGGCTTCTCTGCTTTCACCTTTCTTTTCTGTTTGCATGTGAATGGCTTAGAGAGAGAACCTATTTTTGTGTAAAAATTTGTTTGCAATAAATGTATTTAATGCAAGGTGAGAGGAACGTCACTGCTTCACCTGCCCTCCAGAACGATTCCTGGGAAGGGCTTCCCGCTGGCTTAAAAGCAGTGGGGCTGCAGCCCTTGAAAGAAAAACGGATCAGCAGAGGAACTGAACCCTTTGTATTGTTAGCGCTGCCTTTAAGACGGAAGAAAAAGCAGCGGTGGACTTTGGGACAGTTGCAGCTGTTATTTCCTTCAGGGAAAAGAGCTCCATAGTCTGTAGCTCCTTGAACCTGCTCAGCTACTTCTGTCAGGCACTATATCACAAAAGATCTGATAGCCAGCCTCAAGTATCTGAAGGGATGTCCCATGGGAGGAAGAGCAAGCTTGCTTTCTGCTTCTCTGGAGGGCAGGAACCAAACCAATGGATTCAAATGACAAGGGAGATTCCGGCAAAACATTACGAAGAACTTTCTGGCAGTTAGAGCTGTTCAACAGTGGAATGAATATGTTGGTGTGTAAACAGGTGTAACAGCTAATTTGTATTTTAGAAGGGGGTTTTCCTCTCCCTAAGGGACGCGGGTGGCGCTGTGGGTTAAACCACAGAGCCTAGGGCTTGCCGATCAGAAGGTCGGCGGTTCGAATCCCCGCGACGGGGTGAGCTCCCGTTGCTCGGTCCCTGCTCCTGCCAACCTAGCAGTTCGAAAGCACAAAGTGCAAGTAGATAAATGGGTACTGCTCCGGCGGGAAGGTAAACGGCATTTCCATGCACTGCTCTGGTTCGCCAGAAGCAGCTTAGTCATGCTGGCCACATGACTTGGAAGCTGTACGCCGGCTCCCTCGGCCAATAAAGCAAGATGGGCGCCACAACCCCAGAGTTGATCACGACTGGACCTAATGGTCAGGGGTCCCTTTACCCTTTACCTTTAAACAAGTGTAACTAGAGCTAATTTGTATTTTAGAAGGGGATTTCCCTCTCCCTAAGGGTTTTTTGACTTCATTTCCCGACATCAACCCATACAGGAAAACTAAACCAATGAAATACAAGGTCCTCTCGGTGTTGCTAAACGCACCCTCTTATTTCAAACCTAACTCAATCCATTTGGGAGGAGACAAGCAGGGGACTGAGGCCTTTAATAAGCATCTCAGCAAGATGTCCCATAAGCAGCTTTCGGGACATTGTAGCAATATGAACGCTCAAATCTGGAGTCTAAAACACGAGAAGGACTCGGGCAGTTAGGTAATACGGTAGACCATAACCCACTTCCACACATAGCTGTGATCTGAAAGCTGGAGCTAAGTTAACAGGATGTTCTGCTCTCACTTTGGCCAAATAAGTAACAGAAGTCATCAGTATCAGTCACACTTGTATTTGCAAAACTGGAAGGAGACCCAGACAGGGAGGTCAGTTGTCACTCTTGGCAGTGGGTGAAGGCAGTCCAGGGCTGCAGGCCGGCGGTGCTGTGAGCAGTGGCCCCTCACCTCTTTTTCAGGTTCAGGAGATTGGGGGCCGACACCTTGACTTTGCCCGGAATATTTCTGGACAGGTCTGTATCCTGTAGAAGAGAATCACACAATTCCATCTTGATCAGCTGTACATAGAGCAAAACCTTTGTTCTGTTAGCAGGAAACTTGGTTAGAAAAAAACCACACAAATTGGCTCTGGAAGCAGACGCCACTTGCTTTCGGCCAAAGCTGCAGGCCTGCCCAGAGAAGGGGCTTCTTACCTTGACGCTGCGAAAGAGATCCTTCTCTCTCGGGGTCGCCTCCTTGGACTGCATGAAATTGTGCAGAGCCGTTTTTGCAGCTGTTGGAAAGACAGAAGGCACAGATTTATGGGGCAGGGGGCCATCAGCAGAGACGGAAATGTACCACCGTTTGTTCACTTAGAACATCCTTGCAAGCAGGTTCACCGCGGCCACCACCCAACTGACGGATCATGAGCCTTTCGGCCCACCGTGGAAGTCAGTGGGCACATTGCAGGCCAAAGGGGGGAAAGCACCCCAAACTTGCTTACCTGGAGATGATTCTCCAATCACTACAGAGGACAGGTGAGTGCTTGTTTGCAAGCCGGACAGATTTCTGGGCTACCCATCTTTCTACAGCAGTGATAGGGACTCTCCAGATTTGCGGCCAAATGGGACCCACCAGGCCTCCCCATTTGGCCCACAAGGCCGTTTGGGGCAAGTCAAGCCCACCTCATGCCAGACATGACTGGCTGCTGGGTGCCTGGGGACACTGCAGAAGGGATTTTGACAGGTGGACAGGAAAACCGACCAGTCAATCATATGATGTGATAATGACATTGAGAGACTGGAGTGTAAGCATGAAATTTGGCCCCACGAATTTACCGTATTTTCTGCTCTATAAGACTCACTTTTCCCCTCCTAAAAAGTAAGGGAAAATGTGTGTGCATCTTATGGAGCGAATGCAGGCTGCGCAGCTATCCCAGAAGCCAGAACAGCAAGAGGGATTGCTGCTTTCACTGCGCAGCGATCCCTCTTCCTGTTCTGGCTTCTGGCTTAGCCCCTCTGTCCCTCCCCCCACCTCCTGGAAAAGCCCCCAAGAGCTGCGCTCCTTTTAAAGAGCCACACGGAGCGTGTGTGCGGCTCTTGGGGAAAAGCCCGCAAGTGCCACACGCACGCTCCTCACGGCTTGTGAAAGGGAGTGCTGAGCAGAGCCTGGGATGCATACAGACTCTGCTCAGAGCTCCCCTTAAATAATATTTTTTCCCTTGCATTCCCCTTCTAAAAACTAGGTGTGTCTTATGGTCAGGTGCGTCTTATGGAGCGAAAAATACGGTAAGAGGTCAAGCTGCCTCGTAACGCTCAAGTTTCCCGAGTAATGCTGCCCTGCGGAATTTTGTGTGTGCAATTGATCCACTGGCTAGAACAACAAAAAGGAGCTGGAAAGAAACGCAACAGAGAGCGTACAATACCTTTGCCCTTCTTCTGTGTGCCGGGGGTCAGCTTGACTTTGTATCTTTAAAAAAAGAACAAGAAGAAACACAAGGTTTAATCGGAGGCCCCTTTTACGAAGGGCAATGCCAAACGGGCCAAGAGTTGCTGCCACTCACTTGTGGTTGGTCATGGTGGTGTAAGGGGCGCAGAATGGGATGGCAAAGAGGAGAATGTCTTCCAGGTGGGGCTGCCCAGTCAGAGAATCATACAGCGTCTCTCCTTCCTGAAAGAGAACAGAGGAGATGGGAGCAGAGGCTGTGAAGGGAGAGGGGTGGGCATGCCTGGCTCTGGGGGTTTTTTCTGTGCTTTATCCTTTCCGGCAAATCTTTTAGACACACACGCATTCAAGCCAGCTTTCTTAGGGTAGAAACACACATACCGCTCCTGCTGGCTTGACAGAGATTTAATGGACTCTTCACAGTTTTAACTTTGTAATTCTTTTCTTTTTGTATGTGTCGCACAATATTTTCAAATGGGGTGGTGGTGGTTTATACAGTCTTTAAAGACTCCCCATTGGCCATATGGATGGATGGATGTATGTACACAAGTTTTCTTTATGGTCTTTTGCAGCCATTCCATATTTCACTCAAATGCTCCCATGTAAGAATCTTTTTTTTAAACTGACACTAAGCTATTTCCAGGGATGTGGGTGGCGCTGTGGGTTAAACCGCATAGCCTAGGGCTTGCCGATCGGAAGGTCGGCAGTTCAAATCCCCATGACGGGGTGAGCTCCCGTTGCTCGGTCCCTGCTCCTGCCCACCTAGCAGTTCCAAAGCACGTCAAAGTGCAAGTAGATAAATAGGTACCGCTCTGGCAGGAAGGTAAGTGGTGTTTCCGTGTGCTGCTCTGGTTCGTCAGAAGCGGCTTAGTCCTGCTGGCCACATGACCCAGAAGCTGTACGCTGGCTCCCTCGGCCAATAAAGCGAGATGAGCACTGCAACCCCAGTCGTCCGCAACTGGACCTAATGGTCAGGGGTCCCTTTACCTTAAGCAATTTCCAGAGCCACTGGATGAAGAACGTATGGCATTCATTTCATAAAACAAAGGAAGGAACCTCCTTCAGTCTTTTTGGCAACAGGATATCTGTGAGCGGCTCGTTACCAGGTGAAACTCATAAGAGGAAAGGGTTTGGAGAATACACCATGCTGACGATTCCTCGCATCAATGGGGGGTGGGCAGGGAGAACACGTTCCGAGGGGGGATCTTCATGTTCCCTCCCCAAGCCACAGCTGTCTTAGGTTCAGGATACGACGGATCTGACCGAGTCAAAGCACTTCCAGCATTCCCCCCGAAATTGGGCATTTTGTATTTACCTCGTTCCCCAGCTGATCCTGGTCCGGATCGTCCTGCAAAAGTCAACATAAGAATGTAAGAACGTAAGAGTCCTGCTGGATGAGGCCAATGGACCACATACTCCAGCATCCTGCTCTCACAATCGCCAACCGGAATGCCAGCAAGCAGGATTTGAGCACGAGAGCAACTCTCCCCTCCTGTGGTTTCCAGCAACTGGCATCCAGATCCATTTCTGCCTCTGATTGTAGAGGCAGAGCGTAGACATTGTGTCTAGTAGCCATTGGCAGCCTCCTCCTCCTCCATGAAATCGTCTAATCCTCTTTTCAAGCCATCCCGGTTAGTGGCCATGACTGCCTCTTGTGGCAATGAGTTCCACAGCTTAACTATACGCTGCACGAAGAAGTCCTGTCTTTTTATCTATCCTGAATCTTCCAACACTCAGCTGAATTGGATATCGATGAGTTCTATTGTTATGAGAGGGAGAAAAACTGCCCTCTTTCTCTGTGCTATTTCATAAACTTCTATCGTATTGCCTCTTGTTTGCCTTTTCTCTAAACTTAAAAGCTCTGAACGCTGCAACCTTCCTTCGCTCAAAATTATCAGTCATCTTGGTGGCCCTTTTCTCAACGTTTTCCAACTCTACCATATCCTCTCTGAGTTGAGGCGACCAGAACTGTACATAGTCTTCTAAATGTGGTTGCTCGAGAAGATTTGTATATAATGGCATTATGATACTGGCAGTTTTATTTGCAATTCCTTTCCTAATGATCCCTCGCATGGAATTTGCCTTTTTCACGGCTGCTGCACACTTGGCTGACATCTTCACTATGGCCCCAAGGTCTCATTCATTCCTGGTCAGTCACCATGAACGTTTATGTTAAATTTATGGCTTTTTGCCCCTACATGCATCAATTTAACCTCGTTTACACTGAATTTCACTTTCAATTTTACCTCCCATTCGCTCAGCTTGAAGAGGTCCTTTTGGAGCTCCTTGCAATCTCATCTTAACAAGTGACTCCTAGCTCTAGATCGTTTATGAACACGTTAAAATGCCCTGATCCCTGGGGGACTCCGCTTCCTACTTCTTTCCATTCAGAGAACTGTCCATTTATTCCTGCTGTTTGCTTCCTGCAACTTAGCCAAGTCCTTATCCACAAGATGACTTCTCCTCTTATTCCTTGACTGCTAAGCTTACTCAAGAGCCTTTGGTGAGGTACTTTGCCGAAAGCTTTTGGAAAGTCCAAGTAAACAATGTAAGCCAGATCACCTCTGTTGATATGCTTGCTGACACTCTCTAGGTTCGTGAGACAGGACTTTCCTTCGCAGAAGCCATGCTGGCTCTGCTTTAGTGGGGCTTGTTCTTCTATGTGCTGGGTTATTTTAACACTCTCCACTAGTTTTCCAAACATTAAGGCAACAGGCCTGTAATTTCCAGGATGGCCTCTTGAATCCCTTTTTTAAAAATTGCATTACATTGCCGGCTTACCAGTTGTCAGGTGTGGGGGCTGATCTGTTACATATAAGTTACATATTTTTGTGGAAAGATTAGAAATCTCACATTTGAGTTCCTTGAGAACTCTTGGGTGGATGCCATCCAGGTGTGACGATCTGTCAATTTTTATTTCGTCTATTAGGCCTGGAACTTCATCTCTTGCCACCACTCTCTCAGTTCTTTAGACTTGCATCCTGCAAAGGTTAACCCTGGCTCTGATATTTGCCCTATATCCTCTGCTGTAAAGAGAGATGCACAGAAATCATTTAGCTTCTCCACAATCTCTTGATGCCCCTTTACAACTCTTTTGACTCCCTAGTCATCTGAGGAACCAACTACCTCCCTAGATGATTTTCTGATACTAACATATTTAAAGAGCTTCCTGTTGCTGGTTCTTCAAAGCTTTTTTTAAAGCATCCCTTTCTCTCTGCACTTCCTTTGCCAGATTTGTGTTCCTTTGCATTCTTTTCATTTGGACATTTTGCCTCCAATAGCTTCTCTGACTCTGCCTGAGGTCCAAGCTGGTGGGGTCTCTTGACTCTCACGGTACCTTTTCCTGATCTGCTGGACACACATGAGTTTCTAATATTGTGGTCTTAAACAACTCCAAAGCCTTTTGGCGATTTGACCCTCTGCCTTTTAACCTCCTCTTTACCAACCTCCTCATTTGGGACAAATTTCCTCTTTTGAAATCAAATGTGACCGTGCTGGATTTCCTTGGCCATTTGCATCTACAGTGGTACCTCAGGTTAAGTACTTAATTCGTTCCGGAGGTCCGTACTTAACCTGAAACTGTTCTTAACCTGAAGCAGGACCACTTTAGCTAATGGGGCCTCCTCCTGCTGCTGCGCCGCCGGAGCCCGATTTCTGTTCTTATCCTGAAGCAAAGTTATTAACCTGAAGCACTATTTCTGGGTTAGCAGAGTCTGTAACCTGAAGCGTATGTAACCTGAAGCGTATGTAACCCGAGGTACCACTGTATATTTGGCTCAACAACGCTTATATCTCGCACCAGGTCCTGGGCGCCACTCAAAATTAAGTCGAGGGTCACACCAACTGTTAGTGCACAGTCAATTATTATTATTGTTATTATTGTTGTTGTTATTATTATTATTATTTGGGGTATCTAGAAATTTTGCCCCTATGTTACGAGTGGAACACATATCTAGCCAGTCTACGTGAGGGTGCTGGAAATACCCTTTACTACTCCTTTTTTCAGATGCTTCCTTGATTTCATTCATCATCTCAAGGTCTCCTTGAGCATTTTGGGGTACAAATAATAAATTATTATTATTATTATTATTATTATTATTATTAATTGATTAATTAATTAATTATTAATTTATTTAGGCATTTGCAGAATATGTTCCAAAAAAACAAGCAGTGCAATGCAAAGAACATAGGAGAGAAAAATGAGTTCTTGTAAGACACTTCCTGTCTATCTTTAGATAAGCATCAGGAGCCGTCAGTCACCGTTCCCTCCACCAGCAACGAAACATGAACAGATCCAAAATGGGCCTTCCGAGAAACAAGAGGGGCATCCTGGCCTGCTCGGGGGAACCCCAAGATTTTCAAAAGCGCGACAAATATTCCAAGACCAAAGAAATAATGAGGCGAAGGGGGCGGGGAGAAGAGAATGTGCAAACCCCAAAGAGGACTGAACAGCAGCAGCAGATTAGGAAGCACCAGTTAGAAGAAACAGGAAAACAGGGAGTGGGGAAGGGAGATTTCTCACCTTGACCCCCGAAATGACAGCAACTCACCCTTCGCCAACCTGGTGCCCGCGAGATGTTGTGGGGCTGCTACTCCCATCAGGCTGGTGGGCAACAGGTTGGCAAAGGGGGAAGTACCTGGAGGAGGGCTGGTTCCAAGGGAGGAAAGCCTGAAGTACTTGCAGGGGGGCAGGAGGAGTCTCTGCTTTCTATAGCAGCCTCCGCTTATTTATTTATTAAAATTTATATATCACTTGATTGTTAAAAAACAGCAAGAAAACTATTAATTAAAAAGAACACATTAAAGTATTCAAAAAACAGAACCAGCAATGAGCTACAAACAAGCTAAAATGCATATCAACGTTCTATAAGCAGGGGCAAGTGTGTCTAAAAGAAAAATGTTTCTAGCGGGTACTGAAAAGAACGTAGCAAAGGCTACCTGCCTAACATCATGTTACAGGAATTCTGAGGTCTTACATATATATAAAATAAATGTTCATAAATGTATGAGGCAAACACATACGTAAATATATAAACCACATGTCTGAAATAGTACAGGAGAGCAATCCTGAAACCATTATGACTCTCCCAAATTGACCTCAAATATTTCTCTGCAAGGAGGGAGGAAATGGGAAAATTTCCTCCCCTTTGTCTCTTTGCTCACAAATCCTGTCTTAATCTGTGTCTGAATAGGGTGCGCGCCTGTGACCTGGATTCAGGAACTGAATATTTACCATCACCAAAGAATGGTCAGGGTGCCCAGGTAAAAGCAATCAGTGACCATTATCAGGTATCCTGGCAGACAGGATTTCTGCTGCAGACCGCCCCTTCAGTGATATATGTAGGAAGTTTTTTGAGGGTGGTCTTCAACTACAGGGGAGGCAATTTCAAAAAGTCTATATAAGGGCTTGCACACCATTTTTCTGGGTTCCTCCTCCCTCTTTCATGTGGTGAGTGAGCACCCTGTTGCAACAGTTTAATAAAGATCAGGCTTACTAGCTGCTTTGCTTCTCAATATTCTCTGGTTGGCCTCTGTTATTTGTCTCCTACTGATAGAGAACCTACATAAGGACTATGTTTGGGCTTTTGGATACCCCATAAGGGAAAAGGAGCATTTTCCCCCTTATAACAATCACTAGTAAGGGAGTTCCAAAGTGCAGGTACCGTATTTTTCACTCTATAAGACGCACCAGACCACAAGACACACCTAGTTTTTGGAGGAGGAAAACAAGAAAAAAATATTCTGAATCTCAGAAGCCAGAACAGCAAGAGGGATCGCTGCGCAGTGAAAGCAGCAATCCCTCTTGCTGTTCTGGCTTCTGGGATAGCTGCGCAGCCTGCATTCGCTCCATAAGACGCACACACATTTCCCCTTACTTTTTGGGAGGGGAAAAGTGAGTCTTATAGAGCAAAAAATACGGTACCGCCAAACTAAAATACTGGTTTCTTACAGACGTGGCACCTGCAGTGGTGCCCCTTACGCAGACTGAAGGGATCGAGTGGGAGCCCATGGGATCAGACGATCTCACAGGAAAACTGGTCCCAAGTTGTTAGGGGCTTTGTGCGCTAACAGGGACGGGTTCTCTCTCGACGGCTTACCTTCTCGTCCAGGTGCTCCTCCAAAGCCACGTCCTGCAACTCGACGGCCACGTGCTCTATCGTGACCCCCTCTCCCCTCCGGCCCCCTCGCGGCTTCTGGGGCTGCTTCTTGGCAGAATCCGGACCCCCCTTCCCTTTCTTGGCTTTCCTCGGCTTCTCTTCTTTGCTTGACCCTGCAGACTGGGTTGGGCGCAAGCAAGCGGCGTTAGAATTTGAGACCCGACACAGAAAGCAAAGGGGAAATACATTTATTTTCTCTTTCTCCCCACCCCCCACCCCAGAACGTAGGCCACAGACAAGGCCAGATTACGGTAATACCTTCAGAGGCCGTAAGCAGTTAAAAAGTTTTTGGTGCTCCCATACGTGTCCAATTCAAAAAATAAACAATAATAAACAGCAAAATGAAATTTTATTTTTCAAAATGAAACAAAACCTACAGTAAGATGGAAAATAATGTTTATTTTGGTATGCTTCCACTTGTATTTGAAACGTTTTCTCCTACTTTTTATAATTGCAAAGGTTTTGATCAGATCCTCAGAACTAATCTTACATAACATGTCCGCTTCTATGCTTAGTAGAGATTATTATAATGATAATAATTTTATTATTTATGCCCCACCCATCTGGCTGGGTTTCCCCAGCCACTCTGGGTGGCTTACAAAATATATAAAGCATAATAAAGCGTCAAACATTAAAAACATCCCTAAACAGGGCTGCCTTCAGATGTCTTCTAAAAGTTGTATAGTTCTTTATCTCCTTGACATCTGAAGAGGGTGTTCCACAGGAATAAGGCATCCAGCCTGCCTTGTTGAACAGTTATTCTGTTGGGATTTTTTAATATACAGTGGTGCCCCGCAAGACGAATGCCTCACAAGACGAAAAACCCGCTAGACAAAAGGGTTTTCCGTTTTTCAATGCGCTTCGCAGGACGAATTTCCCTATGGGCTTGCTTCGCAAGACGAAAATGTCTTGTGAGTCTTGAGATTTTTTTCGCTTCCCCCCCTTTTTCTAAGCCGCTAAGCTGCTAATAGCCTTTTAGCCGCTAATCCGCTAAGCCTTTAATAGCCGCTATGCCTTTAATAGCCGCTATACCGCTAATAGGGTTGCTTTGCAAGACGAAAAAAACCGCTAGACGAAGAGACTCGTGGAACGGATTAATTTCGTCTTGCGAGGCACCACTGTACTTCAACTGAGAAAATGAATGCTCAGCTGGGCAATTTGTGACCATTAGTGTTAAAAATATACGAAAGCAAATGTCAGCATTTGGAAAACCACATTCGATATTGTCCGAATCTTTTTTATTACACTGAACGTATGACGCACATACATGTGAAACGGCTGAAGCTGAGCTGAGAAATTTGCGTCCAAGTTCTTGGGTATCAATCAATCGGGTATCATACAAGTATCAATCCGCTTTTGACAACACTGAGAATAGTTTTCAATTTCAAAGAAAACCCCTCTGCTATTTCTTTTTTTGTGGAAGCTGGTTCAGCTACACCAGGGGTCTGCAACCTTTAAGACAAAAAGAGCCACTTGGACCCGTTTCCGAAGAAAAAAAATATGGGAGCCGCAAAACTCGTCATTATAAAAATAACTTTTTTGTCACTTTTTTATTATTTCTTTGTTTGACTCCTCAGAATTACTCCTCCTCATAGAAATAAACGTTAAATTAACAAATTACCTTTGTGTGTGTGTGTGTTCTTCACTCCCCTTTCAATGCAGTGACCAGCGTACATGCCCCTTACAATGTAGCGGGCGGGAAGGTGACGTCGGGACGGTGCGTGACTAACACATGCACCGCCCCATGCGACGTCACAGCCAGTACAGCGCCCGCCACAGTGGGGAGTGTCGGGGCGCACAATGCGCCTCCTCCCCTCGCTAGTATCCGCCCCGGAGCCGCGGCAAAGGTGTAAAAGAGCCACATGCGGCTCCGGAGCCGCGGGTTGCCGACCCCTGAGCTACACCGTATGATCCATGGTAAATCCAGCAAAGGAAAATTCCAGTTTTCCATTGATGCCCTAAGCATGTGCTCATTCTGCTTAATGATTAATCCAGCCGTGGACACAGAAGAGCTGCCTTGCCGTGAGCCAGGCCACCGGGTCCACCCAGCTCAGGACTAACTCTCCGGGGTTTTTGGCAGGACATGGATGCTTTCGCTGGGATTCCTGCATTGCAGGGGGTCAGACTAGATGACCCCTGGGGGTACCTTACAATTCTATTATCTCTCTCAGCCCTACCTGGGGAGCCGCTGGGGGTTGAACCATGCAAGAAAGATGCTCTAGCCTCTGAGCTGCAATGGCCCTTCTCCCCCAGGTAAAGAGAGACCCAGCCCCTTTCTGCCTGACTCACCCCCAGCAGCTTCATGATCAGCTCCCGCTCTTCCTCGTCCTGGTCCTTGTACTTCTCCTTGATCTTCTTCAGTTTACTCTGCAGACGAGAGAGGGAAGGAGCAGAGTGGAGCCGCTTTCCCCAAAGACAGGGTGCGCTAGGCTCCCCCACAGCACTTGCTCCGAATGCGGCACCCAACTTGGTCTGGATCCGAGCCATTTCATGCATTTTACACTGGTACCTTGGTTCTCAAACGCCTTGGTACTCAAACAACTTGGAACCCAAACACTGCAAACCTGGAAGTCTGTCTGTTTCTGCTATTTATTTTGCATTTTTGTTTTTGCGGCTTTTTTGTTTTGTTTTGGTGACTGCGTGGAACCCAGTTCAGCTACTGATTGACTTGTGTGACTGCAGTACGTTGTTTATTGCTTTCATTTTATGGATCAATGGTGTCGTTACGATAGGAAAATGCATGTTAAATTGCTGTTTTAGGGGTTGTTTTTAAAGTCTGGAACTGCTTAATCCATTTTGCATTACTTTATATGGGAAAGTGCGCCTTGGTTTTGGAACAGTTTGGTTTTGGAACGGACTTCCGGAACGGATTAAGTTTGAGATCCAAGGTACCACTGCATTTATCAATGTTTAAACACCGCTTGAGTGTAAGAGAAACCCTCAGAGCAGAAAGACAAAACAATAAGATCAAAATAAATTTGCAGCAACACTTTAAACCAGGCCAAAGCTCAAATGCTATTTTCTAAACACCTGGGCACGCTTGACTAAACGAGAACGTTTTTAGCAGGTGCCAAGAAGGGGGAAGCGAAGGCAGCTGCTTGGACCTCAAGAGGCAGTGAGTTCCGAAGTGCAGGCGGCAGGCAAAATAGGCGAACTCCACAGCTCTGCAATGCCCACCTTCTGTCCCCTCTTCATGGGCTGCTGGGCCCCTGCTGCATTCTTGCCGGCGCTGGGAGGAGGCACTGGGTGCTGAGAGCTGTCGTCCTCTTCCTTCCCCTTGGGCGGGTCTGGATCCTCTGGGTCACTTGGCTTCCTCTTCTTCATTTCCCTGGGGAAAAGGCAGGAGGCCTGAGACCCGTGGTCCCCAATCAGGGCAACAGCGCCCCCTTAGCGGCGTCTTCCTTAGCAGATTGCGACTACAGTGGTGCCTCGCAAGACGAAAAGAATCCGTTCTGTGATTCTCTTCGTCTAGCGGTTTTTTCGTCTTGCAAAGCAAGCCCATTGAAGGATTAGCAGATTAGCGCTATTAGCGGCTTTTAGCGGCTTATCAGCTTATCGGATCAGCTGATAAGCGGCTTAGCGGCTTAGAAAAAAGGGGGGGGGAGGAAAAAAACCAGCAGGAACTCGCAAGACATTGTCGTCTTGCGAAGCAAGCCCATAGGAAATTCGTTTTGCGAAGCACCTCCAAAACGGAAAACGCTTTCGTCTAGCGAGTTTTCCGTCTTGCGAGGCATTCGTCTTGCGGGGCACCACTGTATTCCAAATAAAGCTTTTTATAAGGTAGGGCAGGGGAGACGGGGGAACAAGAGGGCAGGGACCCCCAAAAGCTTGGAAGCGGCTCCTTAGACCATTCAAGGGCTCAGACAGAGAATAATGGCTGATGAAGATGATGGACAATGCCAAAATAGCGAGACTGATTGGGGAAATCAGAAACCAGGAAGAGAAGAATTTCAAGGAAAATGGGGAAAAATTATAACGTACTTAAGAGAACACTGTAAATGACTGAAACGTTTGGCAGGATTTGAGTAAAGTTTGTAATGTACGGAAAAATAGACTATTCTTTTTTTAACAAATTAGAGAAAATAAGGTAAGGAGATGAAAAAAGATAGATAATGGAAACCAGGGAAGGATGGAGGGAAGTCAAGGGATCCAGAGAATCCTGAATAAGGAGGTGAATGATGTGTTTGAATTTAAATTTGTTATGTAAAACTTAATAAAAATATATTTTAAAAAAAGAAAAAGAAAAAAGACCACCCAAGGGCTCAGAGTCCATCCAGCTGCTTGGCTTCAAACTCAGCCAGGAGGCACCAACCAGCAGCTGAGAGAAGAGCCACTGTCAGGGGGGCAAGTCAAACCGCTCCCCCTGGTTGCCTTCGTCTCCTCTGCCACCCCCTTCCTCCTCCACATGGTGATGGTGTCAGTGGTCCCCCCCTACCTACCCACTGCCCGGACAAGCTTAATTTTTGCACTTGTGAATAGCCACTGCCTTCTCTTCTCAATTCTTCTCCACCACAGTTTACATTTTTTGCTGCTGCTTTAGCAGGGGCGGGACGCGGGTGGCGCTGTGGGTTAAACCACAGAGCCTAGGACTTGCTGATCAGAAGGTTGGCGGTTCGACTCCCTGCGATGGGGTGAGCTTCTGTTGCTCAGTCCCTGCTCCTGCCAACCTAGCAGTTCGAAAGCACACTAGTGCAAGTAGATAAATAGGTACCACTCCGGTGGGAAGGTAAATGGCGTTTCTGTGCGCTGCGTTGCTTCGCCAGAAGCGGCTTAGTCATCCTGGCCACATGACCCGGAAGCTGTACGTCGGCTCCCTCGGCCAATAAAGCGAGATGAGCGCCACAACCCCAGAGTCGGCCATGACTGGACCAAATGGTCAGGGGTCCCTTTACCTTTAGCAGGGGCACACAAACCCTTCACCTGAGCTGCTTTGCTCAAAGGAAGGAGGAGGCAGGCAGCTTTGGAAGGGGGTGGGAGGGAGGGCCAGGGGGGCAGGGGGGCCCTCCAAAGCACAGCCCCTGTTCACACACACACACACACACACACACACACACACACACACACACACAGACGGCCTCTGGAGGCTACTTTTAGGAGAGGGAGGGAAAAGGGGACTCCCTCCGCGCTGGCACCAGCAGCCAGCAAACCTCAGCCTGGCTCAGTCTGTGTTGCACGTGGCCCTGCCGAAATCTCCCCAGGGAGGAAGAAAGTCAGACCGGCAAGCCAGCCACAAGGCTGAAGAAGTCTGCTGGATCACAATGAATCAAATCTCTTAAGCAGCCCTGAAACTGCGGCCTGAGGCTCACTGCTGCCCAAGGATCCTCACCTCCTCTCCTTGGCTGAGAGGTGCCTCCGGCCCTGAGACTTGCTGTCGCTCTGCAAGGGAGAGAGAAAAGGGAATAAAGACTCCGTCTGTGTCCTCTGGGGCAGCAGGCAAGTGTTACGATCACCGGCTGGTATCAGGCAGGAGCTTACCAAGCTCGAGACGTCCTCCTTTGGAGCAGGTTTCAGCTGGGATCTGGAAGGAAACGAATAAGTCCTTTGTTAGCAGGAGCTGCCAATCTGGTGTGAGATGTTGGGAAGTGGATGTTGATTATGGGAGAGGAAGTTCTTCCTGATGTTAACTCAGACTCCCCCTTCTTGTCATTTGAACTGACTGGTTCAAGTCCTACCCTCTGGAATAGCAGAAAACAATCTTGCTCCATCTCCTTCAGATATCTGAAGATGGCTATCAGATCTCCTCTTATCTGGGCTAAACATCTTCTGAGCTGGAGAGGAGGTGGGGTTGCGGGCTTCATGCCCTCCCCCCACGTGGGCGGGGGCTGGATTGCAGGGAATCCTTAGGTGCGTCATCTCCCTTGCCAGCCAATCGGCTGGCCCGGGAGGCGTGGCCTGCGCTATTTAGGGCTGGTGCGCCTGAGGATTTCCCTCTTTCTCCGCTCCAGCACCCCAGCTGCTCCGGTTTCCCACCCTCCCACCCTTTAGGTTTGGCTCTTTGACCTTGCTATGGACTTTGCTTGGTCGCCGTCAAGGGGCCTGGTAGGAATTTTTTTCCACTTGGCAAATTGGCACCAGCCATTTGGTTTTTCGCCTACCTCGTAGCAAATCGTCACAACTTTCTGGGTATTGGTGGTTAGGCATTGGTATTGCTCTGTAGATGGAAGAGGGGAGGTAGCGCCATCACCTGCCCCACATATTGAAGAGTAGTCCGGTAAAGGATTCCGGGGGGGCGTGGCCCTGTCCAAAGCCTAGGGAGGTGAGGGCCTAAGGCACGCCCCCTGGCGGTGACTCCTGGGGAGCTCCTAGTTGATGTGCATCAGCAGGACTCCCCCTACTGGTGGTTAACCCTTGCCGGTCTTCTAGCAATCAGGCTGAAGTTGGTTAGTCGATAGGACCAATGCCTAAGCCAATACCGCTCCATTCCTGTAATCAATAAAGTTGTGCCCTAATTTTGCCTATTAATCTAAAATACTGGTGTCCTGTGTCTTTATTTCCGTGGGGGAGGCAGGAACTCGCCACGCAACTCAACCCTTCATCGTAAGGCCTGGTTTCTGGACCCTTCATTCTCCTGGCTGCCCTCCTCGGCACACCTTCCAGCTTGACAACACCCTCCTTAAACTGGCTCCAAGAAACCACTTCCCAGATTTCACTACGCCAATCGCAGCTCACACCCAGCCAAGCTCACAATCCATGCTTTGCTTCGTCCTCCTGAAAGCAACACACACAAAGCCAAGGTGTGGCTCAGCCTGTCTCGGTTACCTTTGGGACTGCAGGTGCGAGAGGTCAATGGTCGTGTCGGGGAAACGTATCTCTTCCGAGGCCTGACTCCCTTTGCCCTCCTCCTCCTCCTCTGAGTCTGCATACTCCTCGTCGGACGATCCTTCTGGAGCCAGGGCATGCCCTGCCCCATCCCCATCCCCCTCCTGGTGGGGGGTCTCGGCCGGGTCTTCCTCATCCCCAGCCTTCTCCTGAGGTTCCTCCTTTTCGCCATCACTGCTGCTGCTGTCGTCTCCTTCCGGTGCGTCTTGGAAAAGAAAGTGCAGCTGCATTCTCCAGGGCTTAGAGTCTAACAGCCATCTGCAAGCAGATGTCCTCCAGATACTATGGACCACAACTCCCACCATCCCTGACCTTTGTCCATGCCAACTGGGGCCGATGGGAACTGTATTCCAACCTGGATAGGACAGGACTAAGAAATCTCCTGCTGCCTGAAAAGATTCTGCCCCTTCTTCCTATAGTGCTCCCTGGACCCAAAACTCTCCCCACCAGAAAGCTTGCATGGGGCCTTCTCTCCCTCTCCAAGGATTCACCAACCTGGTGCCCTGTAGATATTTTGGGTTGCTTCTGTGTTGGCTAGGGTAATGGGAGTCTTCCTCCAAAACAACTCGAGGCACTAGGTTGGCAAAGGCTGCCCTCTCCTCTCTAAACCTTTTAACCAGGCCTTTGGTTGATCCAATTTACATCCTGTGCCCTTTTAAAATATGTTTTTTTTGGGGGGGGGGCTATTGGGTTGTTGTTTTTATTAGACATTTTGTGGTTTTATATTCTGATTTTTTGTGATGTATGGAAGCGAACCAAGAGCTGGACCATAAAGAAGGCTGATTGCCGAAGAATTGATGCTTTTGAATTCTGGTGCTGGAGGAGACTCTGGAGAGTCCCATGGACTGCAAGAAGATCAAGCCTATCCATTCTGAAGGAAATCAGCCCTGAGTGCTCACTGGAAGGACAGATCCTGAAGCTGAGGCTCCAAGACTTTGGCCACCTCAGGAGAAGAGAAGACTCCCTGGAAAAGACCCTGATGTTGGGAAAGATGGAGTGCACAAGGAGAAGGGGACGACAGAGGACGAGATGGTGGGACAGTGTTCTGGAAGCTACCAGCATGAGTCTGACCAAACTGCGGGAGGCAGTGGAAGACAGGAGGGCCTGGCGTGCTCTGGTCCAGGGGGTCACGAAGAGTCGGACACGACTAAACAACCACATCCTGATTTTATTCTGTGAACCTTCCTGAGACCCCCGGGTATAGGGTGGTATATAAATTCTATTATTATTATTAATAATAATAAACCTCAAAATGAATCTTTTCCAGGAAGTTCACTGTGTCAACGGACTTTGTCCCATATCCCAGGGCCACCCCAAGCTCTCCCTGGCAGTGTGTGGAGCCCCCGATCACCCCCTTTACCCTCCTACCTAAGGGCTCCATCTCTTCCGCCGCCAGTTCACTGGTGCTGCTGGTCACTGTCTCCATGTCCTCATCTTGCACCTTGACCTTCCGCTCCCCTTTGTGTCGCCACACGCAGGATTCGTCCACCTGGGGGAGAGAAGGCCGTGTGACCCTGGGATGCTGGAAGCACCCCCCTCCAAGGCAACCATCAAAACTGAAGCAGGCGGGCTGCACAGGCAGAAGCCACTCACACAAAAAGGGGCCCCGAACGGCCTGACTAAAGTTTATAACTGGTAAGCGGACTCCTTTTCCTTTGTCCCGCTTATCCCTCTGGATCAAATCTATGCTTCCAGGTGCCATAAGAAAGCGGCAGAGATAGTGCAGGATAGTGCGCACCCCGGAAATGATCTCTTTCAGCTTCTGCCTTCTGGAAGAAGGTACAGGGTTATAAAGACTAGGACAAGCCGCCTGAGAAACAGCTTCTATCCAAATGCGATTTTGGTTTTAAACGCAGTGTAAGGTAGTCTCTGTGGGAGTATATTGTATTTAATTGTGGGCTTTCAGAGTTTTTAAGGGGTTAACCAGGCTGGGATAGCTGGCTTGTGGGTTTCTGAATGTCTGATGTAGATTTTTTCAATTATCGTATTGATTATCATATCGTATCTACTGCCACGGGGGGTGGAAGCCAGTTCCCTGAAGCCTGACATCAGGTGCCCTGAAGGGAGGACCACAAACAGGGCACGAGGAAAACAGCATCTCTCCTTGCCACCTGAAATTCCCAGCATCTGGCATTTAAAGGTACTTACTGCCTCCGAGAGTGGGAGGAGAACACAGCAACTGTTTAATTAGCCAAATGGCGAATAGCCAAAATCGATGCCCTTTTAAACTGTGTGTGGGAGCGGGGTATTGTTTTGTTTGTTACTGTGTTGTGTATTTTTGTGTTTTTATAATGTAACCCACCATGTGATCCTCATGGGAAGGACAGTATAGAAATTTAATTAATAAATATAAATAGATACAATCCCCCCCCCCAAATCTGGGCCAATCAGGATTGGGGGAGGGCTGAACGTGCACCATCACTGCAGTTGAGGGTGCAGCAGGATACAGAAGAATCAACGCAGGATTAGTTTTTTTAAAGAAGGACCTTCAAATAATTAGAGACCAGAAATTGAAGGCACTGTACCTTAAATAAGAAGCTGAAGCCCATCATCAGATAGGAAGGAGGGAGAAAATTCTTTTTCCCTGTATAGGAGGAAAAGAAAGAAGCAAACCTGCTCAGGGTTTTGTGAACATTCCACTGTTCCGTCCTGCAAGAGGGGAGGAATTCTGCAAAGTTCAGCCATTCGGGGATCTTGATGTGAAGATGCCCAAAGGGAACAGACAAAACTCTTCCCCTTCCACCCCCAGCCCGGTCTGGATTCCAGGACCCTCTCTGTGTCTCACCTGGTGGGTCTTACCTCTGACCATGAAGCTTCCAGTTGTCAGGTATTCTCCAGTGGGGGCCGTTTTAGACACCTGCATGGTATTTATCCAGAGATGTTAATCACACACTGATTTCTTGTCGAGAACCAGCTCGACATCAGTAAGAAAATCAGTCTCACACCAAGATGACTTGAAGAAAAAGCTTTGGCTTCAGCCGTGCCATGTTTATTGTGTGCAGTAAGAAATAAATCATCCTCTCTCCTCCAGCACTGCGCTTGCTCTGCCTGGTACTCAAAGGTACCAAATCAAAGGAATGTAACCTTGCTTTTGCCCACAGACAAAGAGAGTGTTATGCTACGTGAGCCAATCATTAGTCTAGCATGAGGTGGTCACGTGCTCATCATGCTCTTAGCAATATCTCGTGCTGTAAAATCACTCTGCAATAATAAGAACTCTGCTCATGCTCTTATGTACAAGCAATCATTTTCCCACAATTTCTGACATCAGGCATGCTCTTTGACTGTACCCTTTTCGGCGCCTGCTAAAAACATTTTAGCCTATCCAAAAATGTAGAACTTTGCTGTATGTATTTTGACTTTGAATTGATTTTAGAATGCATTCCAATTAACTGATTGTGATTTTATGAGATGAGGTGGAGCGGCTGACAGAGTGGTGCAGAGCTAACAACTTGCTCATAAATACAAGGAAGACAAAGGAGCTTGTGGTGGACTTCAGGAGACAGAAGAGCAACGTCCAGCCACTTTTGATTGATGGGGTCTGTGTGGAGAGGGTAACAACGTTCAGATTTTGGGGCATTGAATTACAAGAGGATCTGTCCTGGAGTGTCAACACAAGGGGGCTTGTGAAGAAGGCGCAGCAGAGACTGTACTTTTTGAGAATTCTAAGGAAAAACCATCTTCCGCAGAAACTGCTGCTTGCCTTCTATCACTGTGCCATTGAGAGCGTGCTCACTTATGGCTTATGTGTGTAGTACGGTAGCTGTACTACCCGGGACAGGTTGGGGTTGTGCAGGGTTGTTAAGGCAGCAGAGAGCATTGTTGGCTGCCCACTCTCCACCTTAGAGCAGATTTATGCCACAAGGTGCCATAGGAAGGCACTGGACATAGTAAAAGATCCATCGCATCCTGGTCACTGTCTCTTCGAGCTCCTGCCGTCGGGACGGAGATACAGGACGATGCAGACAAGAACAAGCCGTCTTAAGAACAGCTTCTTCTCCAGAGCGATCTCGGCCCTGAATGGGAAGCCTAGACTTTGAAAGTCATCTAATCTTCCTTGCTGTATTATACTGTATTGTTTTAACTAGTGTTTTTATAGTTGTTTTGATTTTGTGTGGAATGCCTACCTGGGTGGATGGAACAGTCAAGTAATTTCGTTGTCCCCGAGAGGGGGCAATGACAATAAAGATATTATTATTATTATTATTATTATTATTATTATTATTATTATTATTATTATTTATATTAACTGTGCTATTTTTACTGTTGTCAGCCGCTCTGAGCCCGGCTTCGGCTGGGGAGGGCAGGATATAAATAAAATATTATTATTAATATTATGTTTTAATCTGTTTTTAGTTTATTGCTGGTTTTACCTTTTGGATGTCTTAAAGAAAGAGTTGTTTCTTACTGATAATTTTATTGTTTTACTCTCTTTGTTAACTGCTTTGAGGGTTTTTACAATCAACCACTGCATAATTTCTTATAAAATAAATAAATTACCATTATAAGTACCAGAAAGAGGCCGTTGAGAAGCCTAGAGAAGTTCCAAAACAGCCTTCCACAATCTTAGTGCCTCTCAGCACAGCCGCGGTGACTCATCACCAATATCACAGAATTATAAAACAGTACAGTTGGAAGGGACCACCAAGGGTCCTCTGCAACCTCTCCTTGAAAACCTCCAAAGAAGGAGAGTCTTCCACCTTCCAAGGGAGTCTTTTCCACTCTTGAGCACTTCTTATGGTCAGAAAATTCTTCCTAACGTTGAATGGGAGTCTCCTTTCTTATCAATTGAATCCATTTCTACCCCCTTTCTCCCTTGATGTGTTATCAATTTCACTGGCTATGCTTCATCAAGTTTGGAAAGATATTCTTTTTAAAATGCAAAGTTAAGCCAAGCCACACCCCTCTCAGTTTTTCTGTGAATCACCCTGAGACCTCCAGGTATAGGGTGGTATAGGTAGGTAAATGTCAAGGACCTCTGGACATTTAAGTCCAGTCAAAGGAGACTATGGGGTTGCGGCTCTCATCTCCGCTTTCAGGCCGAGGGAGCTGGCGTTAGTCCATAAACAGCTTTCCGGGTCATGTGGCCAGCAGGACTAAAATCTTCTGGTGCAACGGGACACCGTGATGGAAACCAGAGCGCACAGAAACGCCAAATAGCTTCCCTCTTCAGCAGTACCTATTTATCTACTTGCACTGGTGTGCTTCTGAGCTGCTAGGTTGGCAGGAGCTGGGACCGAGCAACGGAAGCTCACCCCGTCACAGGGATCTGAACTGCCAACCTTCTGATCGGCAAGCCCAAGAGGCTCAGTGGTTTAGACCACAGCGCCACCCGTGTCCCTAGGGCGGTATATAAGCTCAATGCATAATAATAATAACAACAGCAGCCACTCCAGGCCTCATTACCTGATGATGATACACCCACCAGGCGCTAGTGATGACCCGGGCGTCCCAGGCAGCGCTGTAGCACAGGGCCATTGTGCCGGCCTCGGTGAGCGTCCTTGGAGGGATGGGCTCCCCTGGAACAGAAGCAGTGCCAGAAGCAGGCTAGTATCAGGGAACCCCAACACCAAAGAAAACAGAGCTCTCCAAGTTTAGCAACCTGCAGGCGGTTGGAGGATGGATGGCAGCTAATGGATTGAGGTTGAATCCTGACAAGACAGAAGTACTGTTTTGGGGGGACAGGGGGCGGGCGGGTGTGGGGGACTCCCTGGTCCTGAATGGGGTAACTGTGCCCCTGAAGGACCAGGTGCACAGACTGGGAGTCATTCTGGACTCACAGCTGTCCATGGAGGCGCAGGTCAATTCTGTGTCCAGGGCAGTTCTCTACCAGCTCCATCTGGTACGCAGGATGAGACCCTCCCTGCCCACGGAGTGTCTTGCCAGAGTGGTGCATGCTCTGGTTATCTCCCGCTTGGACTACTGCAATGCGCTCTATGTGGGGCTACCTTTGAAGGAACTATAACTAATCCAGAATGCGGCAGCTAGACTGGTGACTGGGAGTGGCCCCCAAGACCACATAACACCAGTTTTGAAAGACCTGCACTGGCTCCCAGTACGTTTCCAAGCACAATTCAAAGTGTTGGTGCTGACCGTTAAAGCCCTAAACGGCCTCGGTCCAGTATACCTGAAGGAGCATCTCCACCCCCATCGTTCAGCCCAGACACTGAGGTCCAGCGCCGAGGGCCTTCTGGCGGTTCCCTCACTGCAAGAAGCCAAGTTACAGGGAACTAGGCAGAGGGCCTTTTCGGTAGTGGTGCCCTCCCTGTGGAATACCCTCCCATCAGATGTCAAAGAAATAAACAACTATATGATATTTATAAGACATCTAAAGGCAGCCCTGTTTAGGGAAGTTTTTAATAACTGATGTTTTAATGTATTTTTAATCTTTTGTTGGAAGCCGCCCAAAGTGACTGGGGAAACCCAGCCATATAGGTGGGGTAGAAATAATAAATTATTATAATTATATCATTGCTAAAAATAAAATTTGTAGTCTTCTCAATGCAGTTTGGGTACAAAATCACCAGCAAGGCAACATCCTCTGCATGCTGAAGAAAAAGTAGGAAGCTGGCTTTTTATTTTTGACACATTTGTATACTGCCTCGTCACCACCAAAGTCCTCTGGGTGGTTCACAGAAGTTTCAAAAATCAATAGAATTTAAGGTAGAAAAAAAGCCCTAAAACCAATCACCGTAATAATGACAGACAGAATTTTGCCCTCTCAATATTCATTTTCCTGAAAGCATTTACCTGTTGGATTCTTTATGACACAACTGGTCGCTCCGTGGAGGTCAGCGTGCACATAGATGTCGCCTTACACAGAGGAAGGGAGACAGAGAGAGGCCAGTGGTGAATATCCATGCAGCTTTAGTCTAAACCTCTTTTTAAAGCTCACCAAGTTGGTGGCCATCACTACATGTTGTAGGAGCAATTTGCACAGTACTCCTTCACACAGAGCGCGGCTGAACTTTATTTAGTAAAGGTAAAGGGACCCCTGACCATTAGGTCCAGTCGCGGACGACTCTGGGGTTGTGGCGCTCATCTTGATTTACTGGCCGAGGGAGCCGGTGTACAGCTTCTGGGTCATGTGGCCAGCAGGACTAAGCCGCTTCTGGCGAACCAGAGCAGCGCATGGAAACGCTGTTTACCTTCCCACTGGAGTGGTACCTATTTATCTACTTGGAGTTTAACGTGCTTTCGAATTGCTAGGTTGGCAGGAGCAGGGACCGAGCAACGGGAGCTCACCCCGTCGTGGGGATTTGAACCACCGACCTTCTGATTGGCAAGTCCTAGGCTCTGTGGTTTAACCCACAGTGCCACCCGCATCCCTGAACTTTAGTTAGTCTATCCCAAATCTGGACTGCACCCCCTGAGTGAGGAGCGAGGCAGACTCACCTGGCCGCAGGTATCTCTTGACGATCATTTCATTTTGCTGCTGGTCTCTTCCAGCTATAACAAGGTAATTTTCAGAGCTAATGAACCACAGGAATTTCTCAAACCTGCCAGATTACATCAAGCCATCAAGACAGAGCAAGGCATTGGAATAACAAAAAAACAGGCACCACGTGATGTTGTCAGGGAACAGCCCCCCATCTTAGAAACATTTAAGCCCGTCCCTTGAGAACCCCACTCAACTGAAAGAAGAATGGCAAGTTCCTCCTAACCCAAAGCTTAAAACATCTGGATCTTAAGCCTTAAGTACTTAACTCACATCACACAGACAAGAACATGCAAAAGATGTTCAGATAATTCACTTGCTTATATCCGTGCACAGACACTCACCAGAACACCTTCCTCGCCTTCTGAATAGTGGAAACCGTTTGAACTTCTTTCAGTGTTTGCTTGGTCTTCTTTTCCGCTGATTTGAAGGCCTGTTTAGGCAAACAAACAAGCAAGCAAGCAAGCAAGGAAAGAGTTAAGGATGTGAGAAAAGTCCTGCTAGATAAGGCCAATGTCCCACCTAGCCCAGCATCTGGTTCTCACAGTGACTGAACAGTTGCCCGTGGGCAAACAACAAGTAGGATTTGGGCACAAGAGCAGTTCTCCCCTCCTGTGATTTCCAGCAACTAGAATTTGGAATTTAAAGAGATCTCCCAAGTTACAATGAAGTAGTGTAAGCAATGCAAATGGCAGATGCTCAAAACGATCAGTATTCTGTTCCTGGACCTGCCTATGTGCTGCCTATACCTGCGGTCGGCTTACGACATGTTTGCCTTTGACCATCTTGCTCTTAACTGCTGCCGGATGAGAAGCAGACACTCTGGATTCACCCACAGCAGGCTTGGAGGGTTTGCCCCCGGACTCCACAAGGCTATTCTCTTGAATTCGGCTCACTTGCTACTAAACCATTATTTCAGGGGCGGAGGAAGAGACCCTTTTGCAGGCAGGAAGAGACCTTTCTCAGCTCAAGGGCCAGATCCATACCCCTTCATTGGCCAATTTCAGACTTACCTCCAATCTTAGCACCATGGGATGAGAGTGCAAAAATGTGCACTGCCAGCTTTTACTATGAAAGAGCAAAGAGAGGCTTATCTCTGATCTTAGCACTTAGCCCTAAGATGAAAGAGAAGAGATCCCTTGTCTTCAATCTTAGTACTTAGCACTTAGATCAGAGATAACAGATCTCTGTGCAGGACGTAATATGACTTCAGGTGACTGACAAGTGAGCTTGGTTTGCATAAGATTCGGAGGTCAAATTCACAGGCCTGGCAGGCTTGGCTGGGCCCATGGGCTGGAGGTTTCAAGTACAGTGGTACCTTGGTTTACGAACTTAATCCGTTCCGGAAGTCCGTTCTTAAACCAAAGCGTTCTTCAACCAAGGCATGCTTTCCCATAGCAGCAGGGAACTCAGTGTACAAATGGAACTCACTCGACAGGAAGTGAAACATGTTCTGCTTCCAAGGCAAAGTTCACAAACCAAAACACCTACTTCCGGGTTTGCAGGGTTCTTCATCCAAGTTGTTCATAAACCAAGCTGTTCTTAAACCAAGGCACCACTGTACTGGAGCTTATTTTCGGTCGATGTATATGAACCGTGAAAATTGTGAAAAGCTCCAAGCAGACTGGAAAGAGTTGCTTATGGCTGCTGCCATAACGTGTCTCGAAGGAAGAAAGGCAAAGAAATCACCAACGCACCTTCTCTGCAGCTTCCACCGTTTTCTGGGTTTTTCTGGCTGCGTGCCTCTTGTGATCGTAATACCTGGGAGAGAAGCAGCCGTGTCAATGTCTCCATCCCATTCCCTTCTTCCGTGAGGATTATGGCCTCTTTGCCTTTCCATGCAAGATGCCTTATACACCCACGTAAATAGCGCAGAACCACATTTGGAAGATGCGAATTATCAATTTGTTCGGAAGGAGTGCTAATCACAGCGCTTCATCCACACTTAATGACTCCCTGGAATAAGTCAGTGGTGGGGGTGGGAATGGAAAGCTGGCCTAATGCTCTGCAGAGAGATCTGAAGTAATGGATCTCAGAAAGATCTTGACTTGATGCCTTGGGCAGGACCAAAAGAAATGCAATTAAGGAGGCTAGAGGAACCCCTTGATTCACTGGCACTAAACTGGTCCTATATATATTCAGGGGGCAACCCCAGCCAAACACTCGAGCCCCTTACTTTTTGGCATTGGCATAAGCAGACAAGCTCAGATCCAAGTCTACCAGCAGGGGCTTGTTCTTCTGGGGCTTGGGAAGCGGTTTGGCTTTCTTCTTCTGCTTCCTCCCGCTCTGCGGCTCTTCCACCACCTCCCCTTCCTCTTCCTCCTCCTCTTCTGAGAGCATGTAAGGGTTTCTAGCCAAGCAGAAAAGACAGGCATTGCAAAAGTCCGGCGCCAAAAATGTCTACCCTTTTTTATTTTATTTTTTAAAAGTATGTACACTGCTAGCTGCAGGAAGACCAACTGAAAAGTTCTGACCAGGATTTCCCATTCATTCTGTCGATTGTGCACATGATCTGCGGCCTAATAATACAGTAAAATTCTGCATTGTTTTCTGTGCCCAGAAAGCTGAATTCAGCAGAGTTATTACACACGTCTGTTCTGTGTGGTTTATTCTGCTTCTGTCAGTCATAAGGAGGGGAAAGGAAGTCATCCCACGTTGGCAGGGGTGGGCAAGAGCTAAGGTATAACTACTTAGTGCAGGGGTAGCCAATCTGACACCCTCCATATGCTCCTGGGCACATGTATAAAAAGGTAAAAGACCCCTGAATGGTTAAGTCCAGTCAAAGGTGACTCTGGGGTTGTGGAACTCATCTCGCTTTCAGGCCAAGGGAGCCAGCGTTTGTCCACAGATAGCTTTCCGGGTCATGTGGCCAGCAGAACTAGACCGCTTCTGGCGCAACGGAACACCGTGACGGAAACCAGAGCGCACGGAAATGCCATTTACCTTCCTGCCGCAACGGTACCTATTTATCTACTTGCACTTTGATGTGCTTTCGAACTGCCAGGTTGGCAGGAGCTGGGACAGAGCAACAGGTGCTCACCCTGTCGTGGGGATTCGAACCGCCGACCTTCAGATTGGCAAGCCCAAGAGGCTCAGCGGTTTAGACCACAGTGCCACCCACGTCCCTATTGGGCTCATGTATAAGCATGTATAGGCTCCGGGGAGGCTGGAGGGACATTGCTGGGACAACTCTTGGGTTGAGACAACTGGCTAAAAAATTTTCAATGTTTTAAATAGTTCTCTGGCTCCTCAGTTTTGTTTTTGTCGGGTTGGGGTTGGTTAAATGTTCAGCTGGGTTTGGCAGTTATTTTAATTTGGGTATAAACATAAAGTGTTCATTATTGTCATTATTGTTATTATTGATTTCTATTACTTTATTGGTTTGTTTGTTGCCTGTATAGGATATTCTGTTTTTTAATGCTTGATGTTTTGCTGTGTTTCTATATATGCCGTAAGCCGCCCAGCCAGGTGCGTGAGATATAATTATAATACAACAACATACCAATTTACAAAAACAGCTCCTTGTAGGAAAAGCCTCAGCACTGCTGATTTCAGTGGTACCCAAGTAGCACTCCCAATATTCTCCAGATTACAGGCCTCAAGCCAACCTAGGCTGGGGCTGGGGCTTATTCATCCAATTAAATTGCAGATAAGAACCCAATGCTGGAACAGGGACCCCACTCCCATTGCTCCAGCACTTGGTCCTCGGAGGGTTAGTTTGTCTCCAGGCAGTGAGGTCCCATTTTCAGCTATTCACAGTCCCACTCCCCCAATTCTGCCTAACCCTGAACCTCCTAACAAAGGAGTTTCAATACACCTCCCCAACCACCCCTTTCCAGCGCGTTTCTCCCACCTGCCCGGCGCTTACTTCAGGAGCATCGTGATGTGGTTGGTCTGCAGCTTCAGCTCTTTGATGGCGCTCGCCACGGGGTCCCCCTGGGCCTGGGCTTCTTTGACGATAGCGCCAATCTCTGTCCAGTCAATCTGGTTGGCTAAGGCACTCCGGACCACCTGGATGGCTCGGTCAACTATCTCCAGGTTCATTTCCACAAGCTCCCCTTTCACCTTGTCAATTTCCTTTGGGAAAGTGAAGGAGACCAAAATAGCAGCAGCTGAGATTCCCTGGAGTATGACAAATGGACTGAAGCCAACAATTTATGGAGTCATCATGGTGGTACGATAACAACCCTTTACCTGAGCTTGATGGAGAGCTTCAAGCCGGTGCTCATGGTCCTTCCGAACATTTTCCAGCTTCTTTAGTGCTTGTTTCTCCTTTCAGGACAAAATGAAGGAGGAAAGAAAGACGGGTGGTGATTTGATGCTCATGCCAACTCAGGCAGCGTGAGCTGAAGGCAAAGCAGGAGGGGAGGGAAGGCTGCAAGTAGGTAGCTAGAAGGAGCCACTCTGGTCTACTGGGGAAAGGAGTAGACCTGGCAGGTCTGGAGGCAGCTGGCAGGCAGTTCATCTCCTGAATCACCCCAAGTTGACAAGATGCAGGAGCCAAGGCTGTGCCTTACTCTGTATTAGCAAAAGCAGGGAAGCTATCTCACAGAGAGCTCCATGTGTGTTTGACAGCAGCAAAACTTTCCCCTCTAATGCTGAAGCTACTAGGGTTCTCAGCAGGGGCAAAAGTAAAATTCTCCCCATCTGAACAACAATCCACAGCTGGCAACTGGCTCCTTAAGGAAGCCACAAGGTGTTGTGTCAAATGCTAATTTTTTAACAGGATCAGTACCTGCTGCAATGCCTTCAGGTCTATCTTCTGTCCTTCCAGCTTGGAGTAAAATTCATCCACTGCCTTCCAAAAGAGATGAAAACTTTTTAATATATATATATGTGTGTCAGGAAGTTGCTTTTCATTTCTCATAAAAAAAAAAGTTCAGAACAAAACCAATTACATCCAAAAAGGCCCTTGAGTTAGATTTCCTTCAATCTCAAACTTCAGAATTCACTTGAGCAAAGCAACTTTCTGTGTTGCAGCTTCCACATTCTGGTGACGCCCAAAAATACAGATGCCACCACCCGCCGCTTCAAAAATCTATAACTCAAAATCCTAAACTTGGCTCTTAAGCTGCTATGCTGCATTCAGATCCATCTTGCTGCAGCCACAAACAGTTGGCAGGATTCTAACTCAGTGGCCACTGGGGCTTCCCAGTACCGACTGACACAATTAAAAAATTACACTCCACTTATAAAATACAATACATATCAAAGACAGGACCGTACCTTGTTGAAAGAGTCAAACTCCACGTACGGACATCTTGTGTGTTGCGAAAACAAGAAAGGGTGAAATTCCTCATATCTGCAAGACACACAATGGATAATGTAGAAGCAGCAGCAGCAAACCAAAAGCAGCTAATGCTATTCTAGGCTGCATCAAAAATGAGCAGAGGACCATTCTAAGGTTGGAGCTGACTTATTTAGTGGGGCAAGGAATTGCCGTTGTATAGCTCCTTTTTGGGCCAATCATAAGAAGATTCACGAAAGAGAGATTGAAATCTGTGTATCTCATTGTCGGAGTTCCGTTGGGACAGCACCAGCACAAGTACACATAGAGAGAGTTGTTCTCACGGACGTATTTCAGGAATATTTCGACTATTTGGCTTTGAGATGTTGAGTTGCGTGTGCCATTATTATTTTGGCATTGTATACATCAATTAAGATTTCATGAATTAGAAACTGTTGAAATGTCATACATTTTGTTAACAAATTTTTGTAAACATAGTTGTTCTCTGAGATTCCTACATTGCAGGGGTTGGACTAGATGACCCTTAAGGTCCCTTTCCAACCCTGCAATTCTAGGATTCTATGACCAGCAGGAAAATGAGGGACCAAAAAGGAGTCTCCCTTCAAAATACATACGTGAGGATTTCTTCTGGAGGCTTGCTGGGTTCCAGACTTGGCTTTTTCTCCCTCTTCTGAATGATATAACCCTGCCAAAAAAAGAAAGGTAGAGAAACCCTGAGCAGAATTTCTTTTCAGTTTTCTTTTTCTTGGAATTATTGTGATTAGTATGGTTTTTATTTTTAGCTAGCCATCAATAACGGCGAGTTAGACCAGAGCCTACAAGACTGCCTGGGGTGAGGGGATAGGAGAGACTAGAAGCTTGGGTCACAAAAAGTGGAAGGTAAGCACTAGGCCAGAACACATTGGGAGAAGAAACTAAGGATCACAACAAGACGTCCACAAAATCCAAATTTGTACACCTTCTCCAGAATACATCATTTGATATGAGAAGGGTGAAACCACAGCTATTTTTGCGTGAGATTCTCTGGGCTCCCCTCCTCCTTGGTCCAATAAGTCTGCCTTTTGCATTACGGTCCCAGACTTCCTCCACTTCTGGGCTAGGGAGCTTGAGAATGTTTACTCAACCCACCCCTCCCTGGAAGATCTACAATGGCAATGTTTGAACACTGCTCCTCTGGAACCCGTGGGGTGTGCAAAAACCAGAGCACTTCAACCATGAGCTACCTTGCCGTTAAAGTTGTCTGTGATCGCCATATATTCTTCTGCTTTCTGTAGCGCAGCAAGTACCTTTTCAACATCTAAAAAGAGAAAAAAATGGAATCCAAGATTTTTGATTCTGTGGCTTCCTGCCGTGCTACAGCATATTCTCTGCATACTGGAGGCAGCCTTGGGCCAAATCAGATAATCTGTCCACCTAATCCCAGGATGGGAACCTGGAGCCTCCAAACACTATTAGACTGCAACTCCCATAATCTCTGACCACTGATGATGCTGACTGGTAGCTGGTGTTGATGCACTCCAGGAAAAGTTAGAGGGCAACAGGTACCTCATCCCTGATCTAAGCTCAATGTTGTCAGCAAACTCTCCAGGGTTTCAGACAGGATAACAGTGGTACCTCTGGTTACGAACAGGATCCGTTCTGGAGGCCCGGCCGTATCCCAAAAATTTCGTAACCAGAGGACTGCTTCTGCACACGCACGCAGCGCCGCAGAGTTCTTCTGCAGACGCGTGAGTGGCAAACCCACTTCCAGGTTTGCTGCGGTAGTAACCCGAAGATTCTGTAACCTGGAGGTTATGCGACACGAGGTACCACTGTATTTTTTCAGCCTTGCCTAGAGATGCTGGGGATATGATCAAGCCCAGAGCTGCAGACTGCCCCAAGGCTTGTTTAGGAGAATAAGAATTAAGCATTTCCAAAGCATCAGCTGTATTAGCCCCCGTACAGTGACACCTTAAAGCAGTGGTTCTCAAAGATTGGCGTGGCAGGAGAGGATAGCAAGTGTGGTGGAAGATTCAAAGACAATCAAGGAAACATTTAAACATTTCGGTGTAGTATAGTATAAAAATATTCTTTATAAATGAGGTTATCTGGCAAAAGCTCACACCTCTCATGGAGTATGTACACATATTTAAGGTACATAATAATAATAATAATAATAATAATAATAATAATAATAATAATTTATTATTTATACCCCGCCCATCTGGCTGGGCTTCCCCAGCCACTCTGGGCGACTTCCAAAAGAATATTAAAATACTATAAGACATCAAACATTAAAAGCTTCCCGAAACAGGGCTGCCTTCAGATGTCTTCTAAAAGCCTGGTAGTTGTTGTTCTCTTTGACATCTGGTGGGAGGGCGTTCCACAGGGAGGGCGCCACTACCGAGAAGGCCCTCTGCCTGGTTCCCTGTAACTTGGCTTCTCGCAGTGAGGGAACCGCCAGAAGGCCCTCGGTGCTGGACCTAAGATGCTCATTTCTAATTATAGTCTGAGAATGATTCACGTT
Source organism: Podarcis vaucheri (assembly GCF_965113315.1). Taxonomy (NCBI): domain Eukaryota; kingdom Metazoa; phylum Chordata; class Lepidosauria; order Squamata; family Lacertidae; genus Podarcis; species Podarcis vaucheri. Next base: position 3,608,008 of record NC_138759.1, read on the forward strand.
CTTATGTAAGCTGCATTGTTTTATACTTTCTGGGTGTCCCATTATTGTATTATAAAGCAATTGTGTTCTGTGTTATAAATCAGTTGCTAGTTGTTGCTTCTTTTTGCTTCCCCATGTATTTCTTAGCAATAAAAAAATTGCTAAGAGCAAATTGTTATTCTGAAAGTGTGGCCCAGGAAAAAAAAAGTTTGAAAACCAGTGTATTATAGGCTAACTAATTTATTATGGTTTAAGCTTTCAAAAACTCATGCACACAATATTAGCTGGCAGGTATGCAAAGAAAGAAAGTAAGTGTAGGTTGGGAGGTGAATGAGGTGCAAAAATGACAGACCGTAATGATCAGAGCTGAAATATATACCCTATACAAACACCTTTAACCTTTTGAGCAGCATATTGGTGATAACTGCTGAGATCATCGACTTAACACCACTCGTACGTCAGGGAACCACTCACAAGAAACAGGGAATTAGCCAGGCCTAATAGATGAAATTAAAATGATACACCACACTGTGTAACACAAAGATCTTGAAATACCAGGCATTATGCAACTCTGTCATGTGACATGCAAATGGGCGTGCGGCGCATTTCGCGATGAAACGTCTGGCCACTTGCCTTTCCCTTCTATCTGTTCTGCTTTGGCGTTACTGGAAATTCCAGCTTCCTTAAGGCAGTGCTCGATAAGTGTGGCTCCATAAGCTAGAAAAAGTGGAGGAAGGGAGAGGACCATTTATAAGACCAAACAATTAGCCAGAGACATGGATTTAAAAGAAACCCCCCCCCCCCAGGAATTTGTTTCAAACAAGGCAGAATATGGGACATTTTATACACAGGGGATAAAGAGGCCTCCATCTTCAACAACAATTTGTTTAAATAAATAAAAAAAATTGTCCAGTAGCACCTTAGAGGTCAACTAAGTTTGTCCTGGTTGATCTCTAAGGTGCTACTGGACAATTTTTATATTTTTTTATTTCGACTGTCTCAGACCAACACAGCTACCTACCTGAATCAGCAATCTGCTTAGTCTGTCCCTTCCCAGCCCCAAACAAATACCGTATTTTTTGCTCTATAACACGCACCGACCATAACACGCACGTAGTTTTTAGAGGAGGAAAATCCATAGGCATGCCACCTGTAGGCATTTCCTCCATAACACACACAGACATTTCCCCTTACTTTCTAGGAGGAAAAAAGTGAGTGTTATGGTGCAAAAAATACGGTATATGTCATTTTAAGTATCGCGGCAAAGACCTTGCACATCTCAAAAACATTACAGCTCTCAAAAGCAATTGGCTATTACTGGAAGAAATATACCTGTTATTTGAGGTCAGATATATTTGTAACCCTGCTTTCTTCCCTAGGGCTCAAAGTTGCTTACAAACTTTGAAAAACAGAACATAGCTTATTGCTGATTTCAATCTGAACATAAATGGTACTTACGAAGGTGAGGATTTAGGGCTCTCTTTAGCTGGTCCCCTTTCGGTGCACTGGCTATTATTTCTGTCAACCTGTTAAGTGGGAGATGGGGAGGAAGGTCACCCCCCCAAAAGGAATACATTGCTATAGAATGATATTGAAGAGGAAAGCACATTGTGAACATAAGAAGGGTCTGCCAGATCAGGCCAAGGGCCCATCTAGTCCAGCCTCCTTGTCTCACAATGACCAGCCAGATGACCATGGGAAACCTGCAAACAAGATCTGAGCGCAAGAGCCTTCTCTGGTTTCCAGCAACTCGCATTGAGAAGCAATACAGTGGTACCTCGTGTTACAGACAGGATCCGTTCCGGAGGCCTATCTGTAACGTGAAACGCCCACAACTTGAAGAGCTGCGTCTGCGCAGGTGTGCGGTGCAATTTGGCGCTTCTGTGCATGCGGTGAAACCCAGAAGTAACCCGTTCCGGTACTTCCATGTTGCCGCGGGACGTAACGTGAAAAGACGCAACATGAAGGTATGACTGTGTTGCTTCTAACTGTGAAGACAGAGCGTAGCCATGGTGGCCAGTAGCCACTGACAGCCCTCTCCACCTCCATGAATTTGTCTATTCCCATATCCCCAAAGATAAAATTAATATATTCCTATACGCAACAACAGCAGCGAGAACATTGGTGGTCAGTTACTGGAAAGGAAATAACATCCCAACAAAAAGGGAATGGCTAACTATGTGAGTATCTGGAGTTAGCAAAATTGACGGATATAATAAGGCATAAATCTAAAACTATGGTACAGCATTATGAGAGGAGAAAAGCATTTCTCTATCTACCATTTCCGTGCAATGCATATTTTTAAAAAACTCCAATCATGTTGCCTCTTACTTACTTTTTCTCTAAACTACGAAGTCCCAAACGACACAACCTTTCTTCACAGGGGAGTCATTCCATTCCCCTTGATCATTTTGGGTGTCAAACCCAAACCAGAGCCACTTTACAGCCCAGCAAGCGGGTCTCTGAAAAGCAGCTCCACTCAGTTCTTGGAGAGGGATGGGGCAGGTGCGGATATTGCTTTCTCCCCCAAACTAAATGCTGCACAAAGAACAGAGGTACCTTTCCAAACTGGGCAACGGCGCTGCTGCTTTGGCGTTGTCGACCGGGTAGTGTTCCCGAACTGCAAACTTTACATCATCTGCTTCATCTGTGCGAAACCTCAGGATGTTCAGTATTAGGTATTCATGGTCAGTAAGAACAATGTTGCCCTGCAAAAGAGTTTCCAAGCAAAATGCAGGTTTCAACCTATAAAGTCTTAATGGAGCCTCTCCCTGTGTCAGCATTATTATTATTATTATTATTATTAATTACTTCCCTTCACCCTAAAATCCCTGGGCAGGTTGTAACATTAAAACACTGTATTTAAAACAGCTGAAATCAAATTACGATCACAAAAATAAAGGACACACCTCAAGTGTCAGGCTGTTTTACGGATTTGTAAGCAGCTTCAAGACACTTTATTGTGGAAAGTAATAAAATAGTCATAAAACAAGGCTGCAATTTTAGTTCCTATGCTGTGGACTTAGATGTTCAACATTCACCATCCATGCTACCTAGGGAAATTTGGATGTCTTTAATTACTATTTATTTATTGCTTGTCTGCTTTGCATATGGTATGACGCAATACCCTGCTACTGCCCTTTGGGGTTGTTAGTAATGGCAGTAAAGGAAATTCGAAACAAAAACGAAGAACCTTCCTACCAAGTAACGAAGCAGCGGCACGAGGGGGAGAGACCAGCCTTTTCGCCTCCAAGACCCGCAGCTCTTTCACCCTCCACTTACCCTGTCGTACAACTCTATAATCAGATGATAGGCGGCTTCGTCGCTCCCAAATTGGAAATCGACTATCCTGTCGACGCCAAGCTGCGTCACACTCACAAGCCTTCTGGTCTTCAGATGCTTGCGACACTGTCAGCGGGGAGAGCACAAACAGGTCTCACAAAGGGACAATGAGGCAGAGTCGTTTGCTGCCCCCCCCTCCGCAAAAAGCCAGGGTAGCTGAGGACTCCTACACCCCATAAATAAAAATGTAGATATCATAGTCTCTCATAAACTTTTGGATCATTTGATATAGTTGAACAATGGCCTGATAAAAACAGGAGAAGCATGGTGTTGGGGAGAGTCTACAGTGGTAGTCATTTACAGATAGGTAGCCGTGTTGGTCTGCCATAGTGAAAATAAAATAATTCCTTGTCGAGAATCCAGCTCGACATCAGTAAGAAAATCAGTAAGAAATCAGTCTCACACCAAGATGACTTGAAGAAAAAGCTTTGGCTTCAGCCGCAATGTTTATTGTGTGCAGTAAGAAATAAATCATCCTCTCTCCTCCAGCACTGCGCTTGCTCTGCCTGGTACTCAAAAGTAACAAATCAAAGGAATGTAACCTTGCTTTTGCCCACGGACAAAGAGAGTGTTATGCTACGTGAGCCAATCATTAGTCTAGCATGAGGTGTTCACGTGCTCATCATGCTCTTAGCAATATCTCATGCTGTAAAATCACTCTGCAATAATAAGAACTCTGCTCATGCTCTTATGTACAAGCAATCATTTTCCCACAATTCCTTCCAGTAGCACCTTAAAGACCAACTAAGTTAGTTCTTGGTATGAGCTTTTGTGTGCATGCACACTTCTTCAGATACACACTTCTTCAGATACACAGTGGTAGTCATGTTACGGATGAGATCCATTCCGGAGGCCCATCCATAACGTGAAAAACCCGCAACTCAAAGTGCTGCGTCTGCGCAGGTGTGCGGTGCGATTTAGCGCTTCTGTGCATGCACAAGAGGCAAAACCCGGAAATAACCCATTCCAGTACTTCCGGGTTGCCACGGGACACAAGACGAAAACACGCAACCTGAAATGGATGTAACATGAAGTAAAGGTAAAGGGATCCCTGACCATTAGGTCCAGTCATGACCGACTCTGGGCACTCGTCTCACTTTATTGGCCGAGGGAGCCGGCATACAGCTTCCGGGTCATGTGGCCAGCATGACTAAGCTGCTTCTGGAGAACCAGAGCAGCGCACGGAAACACCGTTTACCTTCCCGCCAGAGCGGTACCTATTTATCTACTTGCACTTTGACGTGCTTTCGAACTGCTAGGTTGGCAGGAGCAGGGACCGAGCAACGGGAGCTCACCCCGTCGTGGGGATTCGAACCGCCAACCTTCTGATCGGCAAGCCCTAGGCTCTGTGGTTTAACCAACAGCGCCACCCGCGTCCCAACATGAAGTATAACTGTATTTTAAAAAAGAAAAACCTATGGGGAAGGTCTGGCAGAAGCAAAGGGTGGAGAAGATGTGACTTTGGCTACCCGAAGACCTCCCCATCACTTGTTTGGCTGCTGAGTCCTCAGCAGATATTGCTAGCCTGCCTACTTCCAGAACTCACTCCGCCACATAAACACACATATCTATGTAAAACACTCCAAAGCCTTAGAGCATGGAGTGGAATTATTCACCTACTCCTGCCTGGAGAAGGACAGGTGAGAGCTCTCCACTCAACAAGAGAAAACCAAGGCACAAGCCTTGCTGTTATTTGGGCCTGTAGTCTCATACTGCAAGGTTCATACGTGAAAATGCAAAATGCTTGTATGGCTAGCCTCAAAGATGAAACAACAACATTAGCGGCTTGGCATGTTTTCTCTCTCCGCCCCAGAAATCTGCAGCGTGCAGAGAAAGATGCATTTACCTTCATTGCAAATCCAGACGGCATCATGTTCTTGGGCCACTCAAACTCTGTTGTGTGAATTCTTATGCCAGATTCCAGGAGAAGCGTAGCCTTGAGGTCTGGCCTAATGACAACAGAAGGCATCAGGGAGCATCTAGGCACAGATTTGGCGTAGATGTGGGCGCAACACATGCTCTTCCTCCTCTGGGAAGTGCAAGCTTGCATTTTTAATTTTTTCAAAATCAAACACTGAATTTGCATGCTGGCATCCACTCGCTCGTAATAGTTATGCAGTTGGTAATCATAAAGATCCCCAGAACTGAGGTTTCCCACGAGTAATCACTTGAAGGATCTTTTTAACAATCAAGCAGTATATAAATTTTATGAACTAAGCAATGTTTAGAAACTCAGGGAAAGTAGTGTGTGAAGATGCTTGGAAAAGCAAGGACAGGTGAGCCTTCTCCCTACGTTTAACAACAGCACCAGGAAAACACATAATATGGGCATGCTGTGCAGGGGAGGAAGAAGAGGGAGAGATTGTAATCATTCACAGAAAGCAGAGGGGACAACATACACCTGTATCTTTGAAGAAAAGTCCCATTAATTTTAATGCATCTTGATTTCATGTACTACATTCAAAAGACTACATTCATAGGAAACAGATCCGTGTTCCAACTTCCTTTTCATACATAGTGTTCTAGTTTTGGCTGGCTATTTTATCTCACTGAAGATTGAGATAGATGTAAGACACACATACAGATTCAAAAGTTAGAAATACTCTGAAGAGAGCTGGGATGACTAACTTGTGAGTCTCCAGATGTTACTGGACTAGAGCTCCCTGACCGCTGGCCATGCTGGCTGGGACTGGTGGGAGCTGGAATCCAGCAAAATCTGGAGAGCCAAAGGCATCCTGAATTAAAGAAAACAAGGAAGTTTCAGCTCTTACTTCTGAAGGCGAATAAGGTATGTCTTATTGTCCACATCGTAAACGTTGTTTACTCTCATTCCCAACAAGCTAAAAAAAGAGAGAGAAGAGAAAAGACATATATATTTATATTTTTACCAGTGTAAGGAAATTTATAGAAGACTGTTCTTGTTGCAAACACTGACTCAATATTTTTTTTAACAAAGAGCAACTGTTAATCTTATTGTGGTTAAGGCTGGAGGAGGCAGTGAAAGAACTGCTTCTTAAATCAAAAGGACAACGAATTAATTATAACACAAACATCTTTCTGGGCTAAGTCCAATCTGGAGTAGTCTTCTATGCTGATTATCTTGGAACAGGACTACAGTGGTACCTCTGGATGTGAATGGAGTTCCGGAGCCCCATTCGCATCCAGAGTAGAACGTAACACGTGACTGCGTGACTGCACATGCGCGGGTCGTGTTTTGCCGCTTCCGCACATACGCGTGACGTCCTTTTGAGTGTCTGCGCATGCACGAGTGGCAAAACCTGGAAGTAATGGGTTTTGTTAATTCCGGGTCGCCGCATAGCACAACCTGAAAATGCTCAACCTGAAGCATATTTAACCCGAGGTATGACTGTAGTGAGATAGAATCAATGTGACACGTATTCGTGGGTCTAAAAATCAGACAAATACAGTCATACCTCGGGTTAAATGTGCTTCAGGTTGAGCGTTTTCAGATCACGCTCCACGGCGACCCGGAAGTAACGGAACGCGTTACTTCCGGGTTTCGCCACTCGCGCACGTGCAGGCGCTCAAAATGACGTCAGGCGCATGCGCAGAAATGGCGAATCGCGACGCGCGCAGACGTGGGTTGCGTTCGCTTCAGGATGCAAACGGGGCTCTGGAACGGATCCTGTTCGCATCCAGAGGTACCACTGTAAAATATGTGGCTGGTCCTACACAGGGCCAGCCCAAGATATGTTGGCACCTGAGGCAGACCCCAAAATAGCACACACCCTCTCCCCCCCCAGGGAAGATCTACATCAGAAACAAGGGGAGAAAGAAAGAAGACTGGGATCTGTAGCCCCGGTGAATCCCACCCACCCACCCACTTTCCTACGTTTCCGAGCACAATTCAAAGTGTTGGTGCTAACCTTTAAAGCCCTCAACGGCCTCCGCCCAGTATACCTGAAGGAGCGTCTCCACCCCCATCATTCTGCCCGGACGCTGAGGTCCAGCGCCGAGGGCCTTCTGGCGGTTCCCTCATTGCGAGAAGCAAAGCTACAGGGAACCAGGCAGAGGGCCTTCTTGGTAGTGGCGCCCGCCCTGTGGAACGCCCTTCCAGCAGATGTCAAAGCGATAAACAACTACCTGACATTCAGAAGACATCTTAAGGCAGCCCTGTTCAGGGAAGTTTTTAACGTATGATATTTTACTGTATTTTTGGTTTCTATGGAAGCCGCCCAGAGTGGCTGGGGAGGCCCAGCCAGATGGGCGGGGTATAAATAATAAATTATTATTATTATTATTATTATTATTATCCTTTTCTTTTTTTGCTAAGTGCATAAAGCCCAGTGCATGCAAATTAAATGTGTGCAGGTTGTGAGTTGCCCGTATAGTAGTGCTCCCATGCCAGCGGCCTTCAATCGGCAGTGAAAGAATGTAGCTCAGGATCAGGAGAGGACCCTTAAGATGTTGCTGGACTCTGACTCCCAGCACTCCTGACCACTGGCTACACAGGCTGCTGTGAGTTGGCAGACTCAGGGTTTCCCAAACTTGAGCTTCCAGCTGCTTTTGGACTACAACTCCCATCATCCCTAGCTGGCAGGACCAGTGGTCAGGGATGATGGGAATTGTAGTCCCAAAACATCTGGAGGGCCGAGGTTGCCTCTGCCTGGTCTGACAACCAGGGGAAACATCACGTACAGACCAGCCTTCCTCCTTCCTCTGGTGCCTTACAGAGGTTTCGGACTACAACTCCCATCAACCCCCAGCCAGCTGCCACGTGATTTGGACTACAACTCCCACCAGGCCCTGCTAACTCATGGGAACTGTAGTCCAAAGCTCCTGGGAGGCACCTGATTGGGGGAGGGCGAGGAGTGGGCGGGGCGAGGTAAAGGGGCGGGGCTGTGGGCGGGACAAATGCCCAGATGGGCGGGACAAATGCCCAGGTGGGCGGGACAAATGCCCAGGTGGGCGGGACAAATGCCCAGGTGGGCGGGGCCTCCGTCGTCGCGGGGGCGGGGCCGCCGCCCGCCTGTCACGAGGCTCCCTCCTACCTCTGGCGCAGCTCGGCTATCACCGCCCGGATATCGACCGTACTGAAGCGGGACTTCATGGCCGGGCCTCTCTTCTCCGCGGCGGACTCTGCCCGGCCTTCCCTCGCCGCCGCGCTGCCGGACGCTTTTCCTCCTGTCAGGCGCCGAATCGCCCGCGCGCATGCGCCTTGCGACACGTGACCTACGGCGAGACCACTAGGCCAAAACTGTTCCGGCGCGGCGTTAGGGAAGGCGAGGAGCTCCCTGCCGCCCTCTGCCGGACGGCGTGGAAATGGCAGCGCTTGGAAGTGCAGGAATTTAATGATGGGAAAGCACTTTTCGTATGCTCAGAGGTCCCCTCTATTTCTTCACCTTGTTCATGCATTGCATTTCTACCCCACCTTTCCTCCTTGAAGCGGAAGGTGGTGTTCCTAGGTCTCCTGCGAGGCATCCAGAGGGTGCCCTTATTGATGCGGATCTTAGCAAGGGCACCTTCTCAGCATATAATATAGCCCATAACAGCCTAGGACTTCTAGGACAAGCAATCCTCAGCCTCCCAAGATGCAACCATGCTCAGCTGTTGGCGGAAGCCCGATATGCAGATCTGAATTCAGATCTTGGGGTTTGGAGTTTGGCTGGCACTTAGGAGGAGAATTCTGAAATGTTTTCTTTAGAGGAGCATGTTGCTGTGAGATGGGGAGCTTGGGTAGGACAGGGTTAATGGAGCAAGGCTGATTTAATACTCCTGACAAAGTTGCTAGGCACAGCTTTTGTTAAAGAAAGTACAGGTGATGCGTTTCCATGGCTACTGATTGTTAGGTGATCTCTCTCAAGGCTTCTGAATGGAGCAGAAAGAGGCCTCCCACTCAGCAGCTGAGAGTGATGTAATCTAAAAAGGGAGAATTAAAAACTGCAGTTAGGCCAGACTGAGAGAGAGCCAAGCTAAGCCTCTGTAAGCTCTGTCTGAGAGGATACTCTTGAGAAAAGTGGATTTGGGCCTTGAGTGTTTAAATCTGGGATGGGGTACTGGATCCCACAGTGGGTTGGCTACATGCCTTCCTCTCACACACACATGCACACGAAAGCTTATACTCAGAACAAACTTAGTTGGTCTCTATAAGGTGCTACTGGACAATTTTTTTATTTATTTCGACTGTGTCAGACCAACACGGCTACCTACCTGAAGCTACACACAAAGAGAGACGCCAAATTTGGCAAATGGGCAGTGGTGCCCACCTGCCAATCACATGGCATCAGATGACCTGCTTTCCTGAGCCCAAGGTTAAAAATCAGATGGTGTGAACAAAGTCCCAGGGCTCTGAAAATGCTGGTTAGTGGTGCCTATAGGACAGGTGGATATAGAATATTTTTGTTTTGACAAGTTTTTGCACCTGGATGAAGCCACCTCTGCCTTAGGTGTTTTGTGTTATTAATTAATTAATTAATTAATTACTATAGTACATTTCACCCACTATTCTTTTGTTTTTCAGCCTTCCAGTTTTAAAACAGTAGACTTTTTAGCTGTTTTTATTATATGACCGTAATCACCTTCACCAGCATGTAAAAGGCAACTCATTAATTGATCAATAATGATGTAATCCTAACGGTGTCTCCATCCATGCTCAGCCTGTAATTTTGCAAATAAATGCAAATATTACAAAATACCAGCAAGTCTCCAGTGACCTCCTTCTAATGGAAACAAAACAAAACCTGGGTATGCAATGCGCCCTGGAACGTCTTACTGCTTGGAAAAGTGGGGTAAGCGTAGCACTAATTTTCAAAATGTGCTTAGATAGACTTAAGCCAGCCTGATAGCAAAGAGGAGTATTGTTTCCAGGGATAATAGGCACTTTGCACAAGTTCAGAGACATGTGCATTTTAGTTTTATTTTCAGAAGAGAGGATGCCCAGGGTGGTGGCTTTGATCTGGGCGAATTCAGCATCCTGTTGGATCTTGACACACCGAGGACCATTGTATTGATGCTGACCTTAGCAATGCACTCATTCAACAACATACTGTAGTCCATGGCAGCAGCCTAGAACTCTGGAGCTAGAGCAACCTTCCAGGCTCAGGTCCAAGGAGCTGGGATTACAGGCTGTAGCAGGAACCCCCCACCCCAATCATTCAGTTTGTACAAACTTCACACACTCACACTCACACACTACATATGCCACACTTTTGTTATAAATTCATAGAAAAATCAACCATACATCGGATTTGCACTGTTCCATTTTTATTTTACTCCATATGACAAGGACTATCAAAGGGGGGTGGCTTGGTTCTGGTCAGCCATAATCCCTTCACCATCCCAGCACATCCACAGGAGCCCTGCCCAGTTGCTATGCCAACCCTGATGGTCCTAGACAGAAGACCATCAAGATCACAAAGAACTTGCATATGGGAGTGGATTCAGCATGGACTGAAACAAAGGACAATGATCAGATCTTCCCTCTGGGGGCAGGAAACTGCAAACTCCCCTTTGTCTCCTGGAAGTGACTCATGGGGGGGGGGGAAGGAGGAACCAGCCAGGTGACAGGACACTCAGGTTACCACCACAACTCCTCCCTCAACCCCTCCTTTCTGTAATGTATGCATGATGTTTCTGGGGGTGGGCTTGACCTAGAGGGTGGGAATTTCAAAAGTTTTTATAAGGTCTTGCACACCATCTTTCTGGGTCTTTCCTCTCTCTTGCAAGTGAGGGGAACACCCTGTTGCAACAGTTCAATAAAGGCCAAGCCTACAGGCTGCTGTTTTGCTCCAAGTTATCCTGGTTGGTGTCTTTGTTTTTGTCCAAGGGAGCCCTCGGATTTTTCCGGTAACAAGGCAAGAGCCACCACACCAGGGCTCCTTGTTTGCTTCCTGTGTGTCCATCATCCAGAAGATGGCAGCAAAGATCAAAACACTGAATCAATACGGTATTCTCAAATGAATAAATAACTTTCAGACAGTAGGAGCTGTCCGGCTTCCTCAGGAAGTTGTGGACTCTTTCATTGGAGGCTTTTAAGCAGAGGTTGGATAGCCATCTGTCATAGATGCTTTAGTTGAGTTTCTTGCATCACAGGGGATTGGACCAGAAGACCCATGGGTCCCTTGCAGCTCTACACATCTATGATTCTATGAAACCACAGGTGGGAAGAGGGCTCTTGTGGTCGAATCCTGATTGCTGGTTTCCCACAAGCATCTGGTTGGCCACTGTGAGAACAGGAGGCTGGACTAGATGGGCCCTCGGCCTCATCCAGGAGGCTCCTCTCACATTCTTAAAATAATGAGAAATACTCTTTTTTTTCTGTTCAGAAAACCCACCAACGTGGGCTGTGTCTCCCCAAACTGCTTAGATGCCCACAGCTGATCCCCAGGACCCCACCACAGTCCTGCCTATATCATGATGGTTAGAGACTGTGTGTAAATGACCTGCTGTGAGAATAGGCAGAACATAAGAAAAAGCCTGGCAGGATCAGGCCAAAGTGGGACCGTTGTTGGGAGACAATGGAGGAGTGCGCCTTTGGGGGTGAAACATGTTTTGTTGCAGCTGAAGGCTGATGAAGGCATCCGGTTGTGATGCTACAGATGAATCATGACATGAATCAGTACGTTTCCGAGCACAATTCAAAGTGTTGGTGCTGACCTTTAAAGTCCTAAACGGCCTCGGTCCTGTATACCTGAAGGAGCGTCTCCACCCCTATCGTTCGAGATCCAGCACCGAGGGCCTTCTGGCGGTTCCCTCATTGCGAGAAGTGAGGTTACAGGGAACCAGACAGAGGGCCTTCTCGGTAGTGATGCTCGCCCTGTGTAACGCCCTCCCAGCAGATGCGAAGGAAATAAGCAGCTATCTTCTTTTTGAAAGACATCTGAAGGCAGCCCTGTTTAGGGAAGTTTTTAATCTTTAATGCTGTATTGTTTTTAACACTTGATTGGAAGCCGCCCAGAGTGGCTGGGGAAACTCAGCCAGATGGGCGGGGTATAAATAATAAATTATTATTATTATTATTATTATTATTATTATTATTATTATTTCTTCTCTCTGCGCTCCTCCAAGCAGTCCTTCCTCCTCTGGTCACTGCTGTGGCTGCAGGACCTGGCTATCCATCCTGTATTGCGGTCCTCTGCAAGGGATTCCCACACAGCGGGGTTGATATTGTCAGCCATCATGTCTTATAATTCTGAGCTGGATTTGGTCCGTGAAGCCAACTCCCCACAGAGCACATCCTTGGGGATCCTGCCATCTTCCCTTTTGTGGACATGACCAAGCCAGTGTAGACATTGCTGGGAATGTGGCCTTGGGAGAAAATATGTTTGAGACACTGTCCTGCTGTGCATCGCTCCTGACAGTTGGAAGTTGTGCACAGCTCACTTCCATAAAGCAGCTTGCTCAACACACAGGCCTGGTGGACCTTCATCTTGTTGTTGTTTAGTCGTTTAGTGGTGTCCGACTCTTCGTGACCCCCTGGACCAGAGCACGCCAGGCACTCCTGTCTTCCACTGCCTCCCGCAGTTTGATCAAACTCATGTTGGTAGCTTTGAGAACACTATCCAACCATCTCATCCTCTGTCGTCCCCTTCTCCTTGTGCCCTCCATCTTTCCCAGCACCAGGGTCTTTTCCAGGGAGTCTTCTCTTCTCATGAGGTGGCCAAAGTCTTGGAGCCTCAGCTTCAGGATCGGTCCTTCCAGGGAGCACTTAGGGCTGATTTCCTTCAGAATGGAGAGGTTTGATCTTCTTGCTGTCCATGGGACTCTCAAGAATCTCCTCCAGCACCAGAATTCAAAAGCATCAATTCTTCAGCGATCAGCCTTCTTTATGGTCCAGCTCTCACTTCCATACTTCACTACTGGGAAAACCATAGCTTGAACTATACGGACCTTTGTTGGCAAGGTGGACCTTCATCTAGGCCATCATAATATTGCAGGATGAGCACTTTGGGTTAACAATGTTCTCTGCTTTTTGTTATTTTATATTTTGTGTTCTGCACATAGCTGTAAACTTTCAGATTTGAAAATAAGGGATCAGCAGCCTCGAAAATGAGGGAGCAGCAGCCTCACCTGTTCTGGGGACAGTCTACGGGATATCTAACAATCCGGGATAGCAGTGGGAAATGGCGCTGGAATAAGGGAATTTCCCGCAAAAAAAAGGGAAGGTTGACAGCTATGGTTCTGTACGTTCTTACAATTTGGTGTTGCTCTGAGACGTTTTATATAGCAAGCAATGAATGCAATAAATATTAAGTCATTTTTATCATATTATATTATGATGGGGTGGTGCTGTGGGTTAAACCACAAAGCCTGGGGCTTGCCAATCAGAAGGTTGGTGGTTCGAATCCCCGCAACAGGGTGAGCTCCTGTTGCTCGGTCCCTGCTCCTGCCAACCTAACAGTTTGAAAGCACGTCAAAGTCCAAGCAGATAAATAGGTTCCACTCTGGTGGGAAGGTAAACGGCGTTTCCATGTGCTGCTCTGGTTCGCCAGAAGTGGCTTAGTCCTGCTGGCCACATGACCCGGAAGCTGTACGCCGGCTCCCTCAGCCATTAAAGCGAGATGAGCGCCACAACCCGAGTCGGTCACGACTGGACCTAATGGTCAGGGGTCCCTTTAGCCTTTACCATGATGGGCCTTACAAGAGCTGAGACCTGGGACGAGAAGGAGGTGAAAAAGTCACCTGAGGTCTTTTAAGAAATTGGACAGGACAGATAAGCTTTGCATGAGAACAGCTGCAATTCAGGAGGGGGCGTGGTCTGCATTCCTCTTCTCCCTCTCTTACATATCTTCCCTTCAGGCAAGGGAGCGCTTAACAAGAGGCCGCAAATATGTCAAATACTGCTATTTTATCTCGCTTCCCATCCACGTGCGTGGCCCTTTAAGGAGACGCCAGGCCGAGTCGCGCAGCAACTGACGCAGATCGCGCGTTCTCGGCTCATGGGGATGACACGAGGCGCGTGCGCAGTTCCGTCTCTGAGACCGTTCCTCCGGATCATGCGCAGTAGAGAGAGGCCACGTTAGGTGAGAAGGCCACCACGCTTGCGCGGTCTTCGGCCGGACCCTTGAGGTAAATTCTCCCCGTGGGGGTTTCTCTTCCGGGATTGGCGACTGGAAATGCGGCTGCGCGAAATGGAACCGCGCATGCGCACATGCCAGTCCGAGAGGAGACGACCTGAGGTGTTATTTCCCCCTCTCTTTCTGTCTCGGCACTCGGGGAAGGGAAAAGGCGCGGCGTTTAAACGCCGAGCTGAATGGTGGAAGGAACAGAACCGCCCGTCGAGGCTCCCTGTGAAGGGAGCGGGCGACCCACTGAGCATGCGCAAAGGCTTCGTTTCCCGCCCTGACTCTGCGCGTGCGCATTCCGGGTTTAAACTGCGCGCGCGCGCGCGCTTCCCTCCCCCCGTCTTATAGGCGGGGCCGCTTCCCTTTCGCAAGTCGGTGGGGCGAGGGAGGGAGCGAGTTGCGCGCATGCGCGTCGCCGCCGGCCGCCTCGAGCCAGCGAAGCCAGGCAAGGGAGTTTGTGAGGGAAGAGGCGAGGCGGGCCGGCTGGGCAGGAGGGCCCCTTCTCCCACCCGGAAAGGCCGGCCGGCCGGCGGACGGCCCAGCTCGCTGGCGCTGAGGGAGAGCCGGCGCCCCCTGAGGTAAGTGCGGGCGGCGGCCAGGGCTTCCCTTCTCCTCCCTCCCCCTCACGCCGCCCCTGACGGAGCCTCCGACTGACTCTCCCCCTCCTCCCCTTCTCTTTTCTCCTCAGAGCGCCGAAGCGACGCCCGGGGGAGCCCAGCAGAGCGCGGGGAGGCTCCCGGGCCTGCTCTGACTGACGGGCGAGGAGACCTCGCGAGCCCCGCCCCCTCGCGCCAAGCCCCGCCCCTCGCCCGCGAGGCCACGCCCCTCTTCGTCTCAAGTCAAACATCTCCCCCCCCCCCGTTCCTTCTCTTGGTGCATATAAGTGGGGGCTGCATTATTCCTCTTCTTCCCCCCTCCCTCCTCCCCCAAAGCCCCTTCCTCAAGTTCTTGGGCCCCATAGAGACCAGTAAACCTCTGGTCTTTCCCCTGTCCAGGTGTGGTCCCCCCCCCCAACCACGCCACCCGTGTGGATTACTTGGCGGGTGCGGCAGCAGCCCCTTCCCTGCTCCTCTTCTTCTTCTTCTCCCACCCACCCCCTAACCCTCTGCCCCCCTCTCCCCCCGTGGATGCCTGCCTCCCCCCGGCCGCCATCATGGGCAAGGTGCTGTCCAAGATCTTTGGCAACAAGGAGATGCGGATCCTGATGCTGGGCCTGGACGCGGCGGGCAAGACCACCATCCTGTACAAACTCAAGCTGGGCCAGGCGGTCACGACGATCCCCACCGTGGGCTTCAACGTGGAGACCGTGACTTACAAAAACGTCAAGTTTAACGTGTGGGACGTCGGGGGCCAGGATAAGATCCGGCCGCTGTGGCGGCACTACTACACGGGCACCCAGGGCCTGATCTTTGTGGTGGACTGCGCTGACCGGGACCGCATAGACGAGGCCCGGCAGGAGCTTCACCGCATCATCAACGACCGGGAGATGCGGGATGCCATCATCCTGATCTTTGCCAACAAGCAGGACCTTCCCGACGCCATGAAGCCCCACGAGATCCAAGAGAAACTAGGCCTGACCCGAATCAGGGATAGGAATTGGTATGTTCAGCCGTCCTGTGCCACCTCGGGAGACGGACTCTACGAAGGGCTGACATGGTTAACATCTAACTATAAATCCTAATGATCATTAAAAATTAAAAAAAAGACAAACTATTACTAGTCTTCAAGAGAGTTTAGCGGGGAAAGAAATACTTGCTTCCCGAGAAAGAATGATCCTCCATACTAAAATGTTCTGAAATTAAGCATCCATAGGATTACAATGATTGCTCACCTCTTCGCCAGTTACCACCCTTTTCTTCCACATACTTGACTGGATCCCCAGTTTAATACAATTCTTGCTTGGTGTTAAGATGCTCTAATCTTCAACTGTGAATGAACACAAGCACTAGTTTATATGGCAAGCTTCCAGCGACATGGGGGGGGAGGGGGGAAGGAGACATATAGCTTTGCAAAACAACTTTTCTCATACTATGAGAGCCCTTGGTTATGATGATTTGACTTCATTTGTTTTGAGTCTTGGGGCTTAAGGCATCACCTTTTTAAATGTATGCTTTCTGATTTAGTTCCCCCTGACCCCCCCCTCCATTATCATCTGCTGTAGATTTGCTTCCTTTTTTCAACCATGCAGAATATGTTGATAGGTCTCTTGTTATCTAGTAAACTGAAAACCATTGCTTATGAACAAACTGCAGTCTGTCCTCTTTATGGTGAGAGCTTACCTGTAACCAGAAACTAAAATTTTCATCTCCTTTATCTGGCCTTTTGACAAATCGGAAGGGTAGCATTTAGAATAAATGTATGGTTGCTTACTGGGCCCAGTGATGGCCGGGTAATTCAAGAACCACTTCAAAATGTTAGCTGCAGGAGGTTATGAACCAAATATAATGCATGATTAAGGATGCAAATAAGTTTCCATTCTAAATAGCAACCGTATGCAGGATGAAACGAGACTAGTGTCAAACCACAGTTCCTGTACTTTGCATTGTAAAGTTAATTTTTCTGCTGCAATATTAAGTAGTTGCATTACTTTCCAGTTTCAGTGCAAATATGCTTTCATTCCATAAAGTGCAGCAATAATTCGTAAGAATAATGTGTGATGTACACATTATTTTAAAAAAAAATCATAAACTTGTAGTCAAAACTTGAATGTTAAAAACTCTTCCTGTCTTAATAATTGAGACAAAGGTGGCAGCATCACAATTGGTCTAAAAGCTTCTAAAAACTTAAGTAGATTATTTGTAGACCTTCTAGCTTGGCTTCTAAGACGCATCTTTATTAACTTGAGGGGGTGGGGGGGGTAGCCTGCATCTGCATCTATACTATGATTTGAATAAGTCACTCTTAAGAATTTATTGCGATGTACTAATATGAAGGAAGGATGTGGCAACTTGGTTTTGCAGATACTACTAATTAAATGGAACAAATGAGTGTCTTTGGAAGTTGCTTCCCTTTCATCTGTTACAAAACCATACTGAATTCACGCAGGCAGTGACAGACAAATTCTAGACTTCTGTTCTGGTAGTCCCTTTATTTGGTCTGCTTTGGATGTATAAAGCCCTTTGGAAGGGTAGCAATGATTCAGGTGGAGAGTGAGCAAACGACTATGAATGTAAACTTCCACGTTCCGTTCTTCAAGGGCAAGCATCTCATTTGTCATATCGCAGCTTTCAAATGTCTGATTAGTTGTATGGGGGAATATGATTGTGAATTCAGGTTAGCATAAAAATGGTTTCAATCAAGTATTAATACTAGGTGCAAAAAATGTAAAGCAGCTGGTTCCTATTCAGCCTTAAGGATTAATTTCAGATTTCCTCAAGGAGTAAAACTCATCTGAGGAATTTTAGGAATGTATTGCTACAAAACCAGAAGAAAATTGCTTTTGTTAAAGGGTATGAGTTTGAAATAAAATTGGGGCATTACACTACACTTCTTCAGTGTTGATTTTGCTACTTAAATTGTGGACTCTAGAGCTTGTACCAAAGATATTTGAGGGGGATAAAGTAATGAGAAATTAATTTCTTAGAACTGAATGCTTAGCATCATTAACAGAAAAAAACTTGAGCTCTGATCCTGAATAAACATATATCATAGTTATTTGGATTTTTTACTTCCTCCAAATTGGATGCAGATTATTCACATAAAATAATTTTTAGGATCAGAACAAAAATTAATTTTCATCGGAAAAACGGCAGCGGTTCACAAAAAGTTCACTAAAGCAACAAATTTGTGAGAGAATCGAACAAAAATGCTACATTCTGGTTGCAATAAAAATAAATTTAGAATCTTTCTTCCTGACAGCATTGGCAAGAGTGGTAATGCAAACAAAAAGTCCACAAAACAGTTAAGTGTAGTCTTCTGGAATAACTAAAGCCAAGCACAAAGTAGTTGCCTAAACTGGAAAACTTGAAGATCTGTTACTAGTTCTCAAACTTTCATATAAATCTTAACTGCAGTAAAAACATGGGTGGTTTTACCTTTGGTGAAGGGTTTATTGTATCTTTTCTCTCACCAAGACAGAATCAAATTGTCATATAACTTATACATTAATTTGAAATCGTTACTTGGTATGTCAATTTTGTTCCTCCAAGTGTGCCAGTTTTTTAGGTAAAAAAAGATAAATATTAATTCTGGTTTTGTTTTCCCCTTTAAATTGCCAGTCTTTGGTGGGAAACATGAAGTTGAAAAATGTGTGACAAATGCATCAAATAACTTTTGATACTGAACAAAAATTAGTAAAGTTTCATTTTAAGTGTCTCTTTCAAAGAAACAACGTTTTGTGTTCTCTCTGGCTCAAAGGTAGCCATAAAAATTGATGACTTTGGAGATTTATCTGCAGCTTGCAAGATAAAATGCAATCTTAGAATTCAACTTCTTTGGGGGGAAAAGGTTCAGTACATCCAACTTCTGTGTTCATGTGACTCTATAAAGTGCAACTGAATCCGTTTTTGAATGGCGTTAACTTTGTCTGATAAGTGAATGAGTCTGTAGACTGTGATCTCCCTGAATAAAGTAAACAGGATTTTTTGTGTTCGCAATATGGTTGTAGTGTTGGTAAAAGAACTAATAAGCAGAAAATAAAGCAATTATAAAGTGCAGTTCTCCTGTTATGTTTGAACGTGGGAGAAATAAGTATATTTGAATACTTGTGTGTGTCATAGTCTTTGGCAGGTGTTAAAAAGTTTGCCTGCGGGGAGGATTCTTAGGGGTGAGGAGAGTTTTTTGGGGGGTGGGTTTTTTAACTAAGTGAAATGTAACTTTATCTGGTGTTGAAAAGTCAAAAGAATATCTGATCCACATGTGTTCCTCAAGGATGATGATGTATTAAACAAAGACAGCTACCGTATTTTTTGCTCTATAAGAGCGAAGTTGGGGAACCTAGTTTTTGGAGGAGGAAAACAAGAAAAAAAAATATTCTGAATCTCAAAAGCCAGAACAGCAAGAGGGATCGCTGCGCAGTGAAAGCAGCAGTCCCTCTTGCTGTTCTGGCTTCTGTGATAGCTGTGCAGCCTGCATTCGCTCCATAAGACGCACACACATTTCCCCTTACTTGTTAGGAAGGGAAAAGTGAGTCTTATAGAGCAAAAAATACGGTATGTAGGACATTTGTGCTGCTTTAAGGAAACGCGCAGCCAACAGGAAAAGGTCTGATTGTCAAGAAGGGATCAGAGCAGTCCCAAAGAGATCAGTACTGGAAGATACTGCACGGAAGGAAGAGCAGGTTTAGAAAATCAATGAGTGCTTTAGAAAGAAAAGTTAGAGAGGAGAGAGTGGTTTAAAACGTGTGACAAATCTCAAATAAGTGAAAAGCACAAGAGAATTTCAGGATGGAGAGTGCAGTAACTATGAGGTAAAGGGACCCCTGACCATTAGGTCCAGTCGTGACCGACTCTGGGGTTGCGGCACTCATCTCGCTTTATTGGCCGAGGGAGCCGGCGTACAGCTTCCAGGTCATGTGGCCAGCATGACTAAGCCGCTTCTGGAGAACCAGAGCAGCGCACGGAAACTCCGTTTACCTTCCCGACGGAGCGGTACCTGTTTATCTACTTGCACTTTGACGTGCTTTCGAACTGCTAGGTTGGCAGGAGCAGGGACTGAGCAACTGGACCTCACCCTGTTGCGGGGATTCGAACCGCCGACCTTCTGATTGGCAGATCCTAGGCTCTGTAGTTTAACCCACAACGCCACCCATGTTCCGAGTAACTATGAGAGGAGGATGTAAAACAGGATTGGGGAACCTATGGCCTTCTAGATGCTTCTGGACTACAACACCTGGCCGCCCTGACCATTGCACATGCTGGCTGACCCTATACTGTACTATGGCTCCAACATTAGTACAGCAGTTGTCTCCAAAGCTGAGTGAAGATGACACCGATTAAAGAAGTCTGTGGAAGTTGACAGGTGCAGCTATTCTCTGTGCATACTAACTTGTAAGCAAGCCTTGCTAGCTATATACATGATAGTAAGCCATACCACGCGCAAATGAATTGCACCCAGTTTGTTCCAACTGGCTTACTTCGGGAGAAAACAAATCACAATCTCTGGTTTAGCAGTGCAGATTCCTTTCCTTCCAGGCCTTTTAAACATCTATTTAATATGTTTAAGTGATGTTTTAGCATCTGGTTTTAGTTTGTTTAATCTGATTAGTGATGTAGTTTTTAGATGGCATGGTTGGTTCCCTCACCCCTAGTTTTATATTATTGCTCTGGTTTGATTTTTTTAAAACTACAGTTTACGTGTTCTATTATGAATTGTTTGTATTTTGGTGTGTGCGTTTCTTATTTTGCGGTATGTTGACTAGCAGCTTATCACATGAGGCGACTAATAAATACAGTCAGTAATAACCAGGGATCATAGTTTTGTTTTTGCTCCTGCATACAGTGATCAATAAGCCAAGAACAAACTTTGGCTACAGATCAGTCTGTTGAGACTGATGATCCTTGGTTTAGACTAAACTGGAGATTGTGGTTTGTTGGAGCAAATCATGGGTTTGTAGTTTACCATGACGTGCAAACTAAACTGCTGTGTTCAGTTGGTTTCGTAAGTTAATGTTCCTATGATAGGTGGAGTTCAGAAAGGTGAATACATTAGTTCTGTGACAGCTGTGAACTGAGAGAAGAGAATGGGAGAGCCAGATACATGGATTGAGGTTTTAGGTAAGATTGGAGAGTTGTAATCAGATTCAGGTCTGACAGGTATACTTTAACCCTAAGGTGGGGAATCTTTTCATTATCTCCCCACCCCTGTTGGGCCAAATTTGATAGATAGGCAGGCAGGCCACCCACCTGTCAATCACCTGACATAATGACATGGGTGATGCTGCACTTTGAAGCCCTGGTTGTCGGAATGTCAAAGTTCAGCATGATCTGTGTGAAAGGCTTTTGCTAGTGGGCAGGTTTATGGAGGCTCAAAAGAGCAACACAGAGCGATTTGAAAGTTCTTTGCAGCTCTCAAAATGCGGGGCCCCATTGTAAATACAGTGGTACCTCAGGTTACATACGCTCCAGGTTACACACTCCACTAAGCCAGAAATAGTGCTTCAGGTTAAGAACTTTGCTTCAGGATAAGAACAGAAATCGGGCTCCGGCGGCGCGGTGGTAGCAGGAGGCCCCATTAGCTAAAGTGGTGCTTCAGGTTAAGAACAGTTTCAGGTTAAGTACGGACCTCCGGAACGAATTACGTACTTAACCCGAGGTACCACTGTATAGTATTCAGCTGTATCATATTTTTCTCTCTCCATCAACACTTGTTAGTTAAAATAGTCTAAATCAGTTGCATATATATGACTAAATTATCTGACTTTCAATAGGGGACTCTGATTCACTTACTAAGTTTAAAGTACTGGGTCCCCCCCTGTGCATGGAGTTCGAAGGATATGCACAACATCTAAATTTGGTGTTCAAAAACCTACTTCAAGAGTGAATGACGTCTGTTGTGTTGTCTTTTCAAAGTTAATGGTGGTGGTGCCAGGGATAAATCTATTAAAATGGAGAGATCACTGTCATTACTGAATTACGGTGCTTTGCATGTAATTTAAGTTTTATTTTGTGACAGGCCAAATTTAAATAACAGGTGGGTCATTCTACACCAAATCACCTGATTTTAATACTCGACCATTTGGGTCTGAAATAACTCAAATATTGGGCCTGAAATAACTCACATATTCATGAGAATAGTTAAAATTGTACCCTCATGCTACAATGTTATCTGATGTTTTTGGACCAAAAACATCTTTAAAAATTAATTTGAGGTTATCTCATAGGTATGTACACACACAAAAATTTTGAACAAAATCTGAGACGTGAGAGCACATAGCACCAGGTGATTTGGCGTGGAATGACCCAGATGTGGTAAAGCTTATGTCAGAAGACTTAAAGTAATGTTGTTGGTAGTCTAGGTGCCTTATTGTTTTTAAATGCGGGAATTGCTTTTGCATGGAAGCTTTTGAAATCTGTTTAAATTGCTGCTCCAAACAGTTTTGGCTTTTAACTCGTGTTTATGGCTTTATTATGACATTTACATGACCTATGTATACGTGAGAGAACAGGATTCAAAATTACAGTGGCTTCATGACATGTGACAGTAACTTAAAATTAATCTTAAAACTGTCAGCCACCCAAGGCGAGTTCACATAGGCCAATAGCCTAATTATAGACAAAATAAAAAGGGACAGATTCCCAAGCCCAGATGCACCCACCCAAGAATTCTAAAAGATATCAGATGTGAAATTTGTGGTCTAATAACAAAAATAGGGACGCGGGTGGTGCTGTGGGTTAAACGACAGAGCCTAGGACTTGCCGATCAGAAGGTCGGCAGTTCAAATCCCGGCGATGGGGTGAGCTCCTGTTGCTTGGTCCCTGCTCCTGCCAACCTAGCAGTTCGAAAGCATCTCAAAGTCAAGTAGATAAATAGGTACCGCTCCGGCGGGAAGGTAAATGGCGTTTCCGAGCACTGCTCTGGTTCACCAGAAGCGGCTTAGTGATGCTGGCCACATGACCCGGAAGCTGTACACCGGCTCCCTCAGCCAATAAAGCAAGATGAGCGCCGCAACCCCAGTCGGCCACGACTGGACCTAATGGTCAGGGTCCTTAACAAAAATATGTAAGTTGCTCAGTTCAGTCGCCATACCAGAGGACTTGAAAGTAGGCAATGTAACACCAGTTTTCAAAAAGGGATTGGGGGTGGTGTGGAATCCTGAAAATTACGGACCAGTTAGTTTAACACCTGTCCCAGGAAAGCTGGTAGAAAGTATTGTTAAAGATAAAATAACTGAACATATAGAATCATAGAATCATAGAGTTGGAAGAGACCACAAGGGCCATCGAGTCCAACCCCCTGCCAAGCAGGAAACACCATCAAAGCACTCCTGACATATGGTTGTCAAGCCTCTGCTTAAAGACCTCCAAAGTTGGAGACTCCACCACACTCCTTGGCAGCAAATTCCACTGTCAAACAGCTCTTACTGTCAGGAAGTTCTTCCTAATGTTTAGGTGGAATCTTCTTTCTTGTAGTTTGGATCCATTGCTCCGTGTCCGCTTCTCTGGAGCAGCAGAAAACAACCTTTCTCCCTCCTCTATGTGACATCCTTTTATATATTTGAACATGGCTATCATATCACCCCTTAACCTCCTCTTCTCCAGGCTAAACATGCCCAGCTCCCTTAGTCGTTCCTCATAAGGCATCGTTTCCAGGCCTTTGACCATTTTGGTTGCCCTCCTCTGGACACGTTCCAGTTTGTCAGTGTCCTTCTTGAACTGTGGTGCCCAGAACTGGACACAGTACTCCAGGTGAGGTCTGACCAGAGCAGAATACAGTGGCACTATTACTTCCCTTGATCTAGATGCTATACTCCTATTGATGCAGCCCAGAATTGCATTGGCTTTTTTAGCTGCCGTGTCACACTGTTGGCTCATGTCAAGTTTGTGGTCAACCAAGACTCCTAGATCCTTTTCACATGTACTGCTCTCAAGCCAGGTGTCACCCATCTTGTATTTGTGCCTCTCATTTTTTTTGCCCAAGTGCAATACTTTACATTTCTCCCTGTTAAAATTCATCTTGTTTGTTTTTGCCCAGTTCTCTAATCTGTCAAGGTCGTTTTGAAGTGTGATCCTGAAGAACAAGACTTGCTGGAGCAGAACCAACATGGCTTCTGCCAGGGCAAGTGTATCACAAACCTATTGGAGTTCTTTGAGAGTGTCCACAAGTATATAGATCAGGGGTCAGCAACCCGCGGCTCCGGAGCCGCATGTGGCTCTTTTACACCTTTGCCGTGGCTCCGGGGCGGATACTAGCGAGGGGAGCATTGTGCGCCCCGACACTCCCCACTGTGGCGGGCACTGTACTGGCTGTGACGTCGCATGGGGGCGGTGCATGCGTTAGTCACGCACTGTCCCGACGTCACCTTCCCGCCCGCCCGCTACATTGTAAGGGGCATGTACGCTGGTCACTGCATTGAAAGGGGGCATGTACGCTGGTCACTGTTTTAAAGGGGAGTGAAGAACACACACACACACAAAAGGTAACTTGTTAATTTAACATTTATTTCTATGAGGAGGAGTAATTCTGAGGGGTGAAACAAAGAAATAATAAATCAAGTGACAAAAAAGTTATTTTTATAATGACGAGTTTTGCAGCTCCCAGTTTTTTTTCTTCGGAAACGGGTCTAAGTGGCTCTTTTTGTCTTAAAGGTTGCAGACCCCTGATATAGATAGAGCTGACTCAGTACTCAGAGGGTACTTGGACCTTGCCAAAGAGCTGAGTGCTCATGGAATAAGAGGAGGGGTCCTCTTGTGGATCAGGAATTGGTTAAGTACCAGGAAGTGGGAAGTACAAACAACTGACTAGCTATGCTGTGCAAGGCAGAGCTACAGCTAGACTGGTTTACCAACTGGAAAGCTCTCGGATTGTCAGGACCAGGGTGTGTCACTTAGCATGTGGATCAGTGAGACGGTGGCGCCACACAGCCTTTCCTCAACTTGCCGATTCCCAGAGTAGATAATACCAGCTGAGCCAGATTTTTGTGTTTAGTCTTGCCTAGGTAACAAAGCTATGAAGATGTGCAAAGCATCCCAGATAAACGGCTAGTCCAGCCTTGCAGTCTGGTAGAACAAATCCACAATCTCCCAAAATCAAACTGTTCCGTTGAGCTGCTGAGCTGGCTTTTGCCAAGTTTTTTCCCCTTTTTTTCTAATGTTTGACTTGGATTTGCAGTTGTCCTGTCATCTGCTGTCTGAATGCAGCCTAACTTTTCCTTTTATCCCTTTAACGTCTTTCATTGCATAATGTATGGGTTTCTGCCATGTAAATCTCTGCCGCACTTAGCCTTCTTTCTGTGCTGAGCATACAGGCAAAGGCTGGAAGGAACTGGCTACATTCTGCCTTCAAGCCATGTTTATCATCCTCAGGGGAGGCGCTCCGTACTGCAAATCAAAAACCTCTGTTCTGCAGGACACCAAATCCTCTCTTAAAACACCCCCTGAGATGGTTATATTTTCTTCCCCTATCTGCATGATTTAATGTTGTTCAGAAATACTGAGTTATGTATAAATTTTAGAACAGCGGCTGTGTTAGGGCACAACTGGGTGTTAGAATTCTGAGCTGCTACTGAAAGCCCTTGTGGGAAACACATGTGTCTTGTGGTACCCCAAAGCTTAGCAGATCACTTCCCACATGAGCTTCCACAGCCATCAGACTCCCACAAATGAGCTTGACACCATAAGACGGTTAGCCTTTGAGGTGCCACAATGCAATTTGTTGATTCCAATTTGTGTGTGTGTGTGTGTGTGTGTGTGTCAGCCTTTGGAAAGACAGAAATGCAAAGTGTGTGCCAGCAAGTGTAGGGTAAGTCCCACCAGAAATAATTTAACAAATGGCATGGGATTTACCCCTCGGCCCTGCAAATATATTTCGCGCCACTTTGGGCTGTATCCAACTAAGTCATGCTCAGAATAGACTGACTGAAATCAATGGACTGAAATTAATCGGCTCCATTGATTCCAGCAGGTCTGCTCTGAGTGTTACTTAGTTGAAGTCAATTCTGTGTCTATAAAACAGCCTGATATGGTACATATGAAGAAGAATTTTCTTGTTCTGTTCCTTGTCATTCAAACAGTGTTCAAATAAGGGCTGGTAGTCTCAAGGGAGTCTGTGGCCTGGTTCTGGTCGCTTGTAAGAATAGCTGTTGTCCTGTGTCCTAAAAGCACACAATACTGTATGGCTCCAATAAGTCCAGGATTGCTACACCACTGCTTCCTGCTACAATTGAACTGGGAAACTCTTGTTTTAATCTCTTATCAACAGAGATATCCTGGTCTGTATTTGGGTATTAAAGCAGTTTTCTGATATGAATGTTATAGGGAAGCAGTGGTTTAACAGCTCCTAGAAGTCACCTTGTATTATTGTGCACAAAGGAAAAGGGGATGCTGGAACCTGGGAGCCCTGACTTGTGTTTTTGGTCTAATAAATCATGGTTTACTTAACCAAAAACTCACCCTTTGAACTGGGTGACTATGGAATCTGTGTTGACGATGAGAGAGTCCAAATGAGGCTTAAGGCTAGCTTCTTCCACAACTAATGCCAGGTTCCTCACTCTTCCATAAAATGTGTATTTTGCCATTCCTACAGGCGTGCTCCCTCTTAAAGTACAAATACCTACTCAAAAGTAAATCCCATTGAATTAAAATGGGATTAACTCACAGGTAAGTGTGCGTAGGATTGCAGGCGTAGTGGGTTTCTTGTAAGACCAGCACCTGGACTGCACCATGCATTCCTCCTGTAATAGAATCATAGAATCCTAGAGTTGGAAGAGACCACAAGGGCCATTGAGTCCAACCCCTGCCAAGCAGGAAACACCATCAGAGCACTCCTGACATATGGTTGTCAAGCCTCTGCTTAAAGACCTCCAAAGTAGGAGACTCCACCACACTCCTTGGCAGCAAATTCCACTGTCAAACAGCTCTTACTGTCAGGAAGTTCTTCCTAATGTTTAGGTGGAATCTTCTTTCTTGTAGTTTGGATCCATTGCTCCGTGTCCGCTTCTCTGGAGCAGCAGAAAACAACCTTTCTCCCTCCTCTATGTGACATCCTTTTATATATTTGAACATGGCTATCATATCACCCCTTAACCTCCTCTTCTCCAGGCTAAACATGCCCAGCTCCCTTAGTCGTTCCTCATAAGGCATCGTTTCCAGGCCTTTGACCATTTTGGTTGCCCTCCTCTGGACACGTTCCAGTTTGTCAGTATTGATTGAAATCTTTATTCCACTATATCCCTGTTCCTTTCCTTACTAATGCCTCCATGGATTTTTTAATACAAATTCAAAATGTAAAGTGTGAGATGTTCTTTGCCCTCGTGTTAGCTGGATGGAATGACACAGAAGCAAGATTTGCCCAGGGCACTTCACAACAATAACGACTATTTGTACCTCACCCATTGGACTGGGTTTCCCCAGCCACTCTGGGTTGCTTACAGTATATATTAAAAATTGTGTTTATGAGGATAAAACTGAACCTTGACGCACAGCTTGTATAAAAGAGTAGTATGCAAATGTGTCAAAACAGACTTAAAAATAAAATGATGTTGCTTGCCCAGTCCCACAGGTTAAGCTCAAAACAACTAGCACACACACATTCTCAATTCTCTGTTTTCCCTAAGCATGTTTTATTGAAACATTTTACATGAAACCACACCATTTCCTCTCCACTTTTGTACTGTAGGGGGGTCCACTTTTGTACTGTGAATGCAGAGATCACCCTAGCAAAGTTTGCATTACGTCATCCTGTTTGTCCCGTTGAGAGATTATGTTGAGCCATAATTTGTGGGCCAGCAATGACTAAAGTGAATTGTTGACAGTGTTGTTTATGACTTGGAGGGGTGGGGTGGCGCAGACCAGGGCCTCCCCTCCCATGCCAATGAAGTAGATGTGATGATGCGGTCAGAATGAAGTAATTCTAGATTAACTCCTTTGTGAATCTTGGAACAGGCACTCACTAAGAGTGGAGATTGAACCTCCTTGTATCAACAATTGTTAATCATTGTATTAACAATTCTAAAAATCTGATATTAACAATGCGCCACTTGTGTGAGTTAATGTGTATTAATTCATGCCTATCAAAGTGATAAATAAAAAGTGTTGCCGACCCCCCCCCCAGTGGCAACTAGACATTCTGTTTTGGTGCCCACATCCCAGGTCCCAGAAGCCATTTGGCTCCTAGCTTTTCTATCCCAGTTTGTAACACTGCTCCCGTCTTTCCTCCCTTCTCCATTTTATCACAACCCTGTGAGCTGTGTCTTGTGCATCTCAAAAAGTCCTATTTTATGATCTGGCGGTACAAACAGTAACCTCAGTGAAACTACTGTATTTTTCACTCTAGAAGACACACTTTCCCCCTCCTAAAAGTAAGGGGAAATGTGTGTGCGTCTTATGGGGCGAGTGCAGGCTGATCAGCTATCCCTGAAGCCAGACTATCAAGAGGGGTCGGTGCGCACTGATTCCGCTTGTGCTCCTGGCTTCAGGGATAGCTGCGCGAAGCCTCTTCAGGGCAATGGGAGGAACTCTCTCCCTCCCCTGAAGACGCTTGGCACAGCTATCCCTGAAGCTGTGGAGAGGCGCTGCACAGAGAGGGAGAGCTGCGCAGCGCCCCTTCAGCGAAGCGGGAGGAGAAACAGAGCCCCTCTGATTCTCCTCCCGTTTTGCTGGAGAAGCACTGTGCAGAGGGAGAGAATATTTTTTTCTTGTTCTCCTCTAAAACTAGGTGCATCTTATGGTTGGGTGCATCTTATATAGAGCGAAAAATACATTAAATGAATTTGGGTATGATCAGCCAGGATGGCGAAACCACCCAGGAATCCTCTGTTGACTTGAGTCCTTTATAGGAAAGACAGGCTGTATGTGGAATAATAGATCTCGAAATGCTACTTGTCATTTAAACTGCTGGACTTACATTCCAAGTGTGCTAGTGAGGATAAGCTGGTTCTCAAAATCAGAGCAACCAGCAGAGGCAAGAGTTGACAGAAGTGTTGAATTCCTCTTTGGATCCCATCTTTCTCATGTAAACTGCTTCCAGTATTCCAGTTATTCCATATTATTCTAACAGCAGCCCTTGGCGGTAGGATAAGCTGTGAAATCTGACAAGCCGAAGGTTACCCAGTGAGCCTTAGGACTGTGTATGGCTTTGAAACTTGATCTGAGGTGTGATCCCACCTCTGTACAGCAACATTAGCAGGGACAGCTTTCTGGTTTCTGGTGTGTTTCTGAAATTGCAGTGGGTTGGACTAAATGACCCTTTGGGTCCCTTCCAACTGTACAGTGCTCCACTCCTACGATCCTATCTAGTGGTGCTACTTGGTGTGCAAAAGTGACTGTTGGACATGAAACAAACTTCAAAGCCTTGTTCATCTGTGAATTTAATTTAACAATGCAATTCACATTCAGGGTTTCCTGAGTGCTAGATATAGCCCTCCTGTGACCAAAGACTGTTCCACTCCATTGTAGTACTAGGCGTTAAGCTGTTCAGCCCTGCCTTAAGCAAACATTCGCTGTGAAAGCAGGCAGGGTTATTGCCATGTTGCTAATGCAAAACAAGTACTTCCAGCTTTTCAATTACCACTTCTCTTTGCTGGCAAAACATGTTAATCTAATTACTGTATTAGCTAAACATCTGCCATGATGCCCTTTCCTCAACAAGGGGTTGGATTAGTTTGGAATAGTCTGTCGCCTCTTGGTAGTGGCGGTTCCCCTCCCTTTCCTAGACTGAGCAATTTGTTCTTGCTTACTATTACACCTGAGTTAACAAACAGGGTTCTGGACATCTCTCAAACGTTTCCCTGAGCAACCTGCATTTCCGACTTCTGATAGCAGAGGCACTCTCATTTTCTGGATTAAAGTTGCAGGGCACTGATACGGAACGGGGGGGGGGGGGCAATGTCTTCTTCACTACAATATATTTGCTCAATTTCTCTAGGACTCCATCACCCCTCCCCTGTCCTCCATAATCTCTCAAGTAATACTGTCAAAATCCTGTTACAATGTATCCACTCTGTTTCTGCTTTTGCTCTCTAGTACAGAGTAGCTTAGAAATCACTGAAATCTTCAAAAATTGATATAAAATCAGCCGTGGTTCTGATCTGCTCGTTCTCGGTGCCATTCAACTCAGTTCCCCTTGGACTCCATGATGCTATCCCCACTTCCATAATCCCCGAAGCGGCAGGTCACGTACACAGGAACTTCTTAATCCTGTCAGATAGTCTTGCAAAATCCTTCCTTCGGGCAATATTAGGTGGCAGACGATGCATATCTCTGACCCATTGTCTTGCCACCACCGGTACTCAATAAATGTGTATCTATGTATATTTCCCGCTCCGCATATCCCCCCTCCCTCATCCGAAAATGCTAATTAATGTAATCCCACCTTTTCATAATGTATTCATGACGTGTAAAGTATATTCATGATGTAACTTGTGAAACCCAACCTTCCCATAATGTATTCGTGACGTTTCATGCACTGTATTCTGGGATATGGAGGGAAATCTCAAAAGTTCATGTCACCCCTTTCTGGCTGTTCAATCTCGCCTTGAACCTGTTGCGCAATAAACTTGGACCTTCTGCAGTTTGCTCCTGTGTCCGGCTGAGCTCATTTTCTTCCGCAGGGACCCACGGACTTAGTCCGATGAGCTGGGTGGCAGAGTAACCCCGCACCCAGATTTTAGCCGTAACAGTTGGCTGCCCAACGTGGGGCTTGCGGTTCTCCCGAGCTGCTGACTGGGGGCCCCGAAATCTTCAGCCGGCTCCAGGCCATTTTGCCTGGGAAGATCCTTTTGGACCCCCAGCCATCTTCTGGGCGGTAATCGAAAGCCCTAGGAGTTCAGCCGGGGAGCAAAAGAGGGATCCAGCCGGCTTATTCATCGATCCCGGGATCATCATAGAAGACGCATGAGTATAAGGAAAAAGGAAAATCCAGTGCACTGGTGGGAAGGGGGTGGAAGTCTCCTGGCAACTGAATTCTCTGCCCTCCTCTCTATCGCTCCTTCTTGCCTTTCTCTTGGTCCGGTTAGTGAGAGAGACCGTGGACCGCTGCTCAACCCGAAAGGGGGGTTCTGAGCTCTATCCCTTTTCCTTAAAATCTCCAGCCAGCCGCACCAATTGGGAGCCCGAAAGTAAGACGGAGAGACCCGACTTGAAAGATAGCCGACTCTCTGCAACGGGCATCCCAGTTGAAAGCAAGGGGTTGGAGCTCTCTTTCCGATCTTCCCGAGCGTCCTTTCTAGGGGGCAGGAAGTGGTCTTGCTTTCTATCCCAATCCCAGCCGCACCGGTCGAGCTACATACCACGTGTACTGTAAGCTCACTTCCGAAAGCAAGGGGGATTTTCGACCCGAAATTCTATCCAGGGACCACCCGATCTGGCACTGCATGGCGCGGGCGTCCAGTAGGGCCCCTTTTCCTGAGATGTGACGATAGGTAGGAGGTTGCCAGGAGGGATAGCCCATGAGGAATTGGGCAGGACCGGCAGAGTGGAAAGAGACCCCAGGTTACAGGAAATAAGGAAATAGGAAATGGAACGCAAGGAACCGGATAGCTAGAGCTCTCTAAAACCCACTAAGGAAGTTGCCAGGCAACTAGAAGCCCCTTCTCCTCTTTACTATACGTCCCTGTACTAAGCATACCAAACCCCTAGACATACCAATCCTAATCAACCCCTCTTTTTCCCCTTCTCTATCCCAGACACCCCCCCCCAAAAAAAAGAAAAAAGCAAAAAAAGCAACAACAGAAACGCATGCATCTATAAAGGGGTACCCAGTCAACCAAGCGTTGTGAGCCCTACCAGTCTGATTACCTGGTGGTGTGTTTGAAGAGGCAAGGAGGCTCATAAAACCATGTGGGACCTTCCTACTAATTTCACTTAATGAAGCCAAAGGTAGTGGCCCATCTCCTTGCAATAACCAACTAAAGGATGAGAATATATATGTTTACATGTTGTCTGTTATGTGTGTTGTCTGTTAATACATATATGAGAAGATGTATGTTTACATGTTGTCTGTTATGTGTGTTGTCTGTTCCTTCTGTCTCTGGCAGACTGCCTTTCTTAAGTGTGCATAGTTTAAACTGCAAGCTTGCTTCAAAATTTAAATCTAAGGAAGCCATGCTGGATCTTAGCAGTCCTAAATAAGACAAAAATTGAGAATGAAGTGTGCAAATGTTTACCCCACCTCTTGCTTTGCCCCAACTTTTGAGATTGTGAGTCTACAGTCTTATTTTGGAAGGTGCTGATAACCTAATGTTTCTGCTGCAAAAGCCTAGTTGAGCCAACTGCTCTCTCAAGCTAAAATGCAGTGTATGTACTTCATTAAGCGTATGCCTATAAAAGTATGGTGTTCATTCAAAGAAAAATATTTGAATCCAGTTTTAACTTTGATTTGGTTGGACAGAAGAGTTATTGTAAGGCTCCTGATATCAGTCTCTATAAGACTTCATGGCCTCTTTTGTTAGAAAATGCCACCCCTCCCCCTTGTTTCACTCTGCCTCTTTCAGTTGTTTTCCCCCTTCTTACTTCTGTGCCAGGTAAATTTACTCCCGAGTAAGAGAGGGGAGGGGGGCAACACTCGTGTATTCCCTTAAAAAAAAAATCAAATCTAGGGCTGCTTTAACTGTGCTTTATAAGAGATCCTCTCCCTATCTTACGAAAACTGTTCACTTCAATCTTCCTTAAATATCATTTCAAACTCACTCAAACTATCTCAAGATCTGCAAAAAGGGTTCTGTGTAACGTTATGTACTTTTATTTTCCTCTTCCTTAGTACATGATAGGAGCATAGATGTTTCCTTTCCCAGCTGTAAATCTGTACTTAAATGTGTATGCCTCTTTGGTAGTACAAATCTTGCTGCAAAATCTTGCTGTGAACCCTATATTTTGGAGGGTTGGACTAGATGAGCCCAGGGTCCCCTTTCAACTCTCCCGATTTGTGGCTGTGTGGAAGGACATGTGTCTGCAAGCATTGGAGGGTACTTCTTAAATTCTGGTGACGTGATGGAGTTGAAATTCAACCTAGCTATGCTCTTTAGTTTTAAAAGGTGAGAGGTGAAGCCCAACTGGTAATATCAAGCATTTAAGTGATTACAGTGTTCATCATTTTGTCTATTATTTAAAAAAAAAATCAAACTTAAAAGTCCATTAAAAGTTTAAGCACATAAAAATTCATATAATCAAGTAGAATTAGCCTTGACCATCCATCCTGTAAATAAAGGGCAGTAAAATTTGTCTGCAGATGGTAAGGCTGAGAATGTTAAAAAAAAAAACAAAAACAAAAACAAAAAAAAATCATATGAATTCTAACTCTCTGGCCATTTTACTCATAAATAAGAGAGCGGTTGATTGTTCCGCGAATGACCAGATAAAATGACCAATAATGATAGTCCTTTCCTGTACATAAAGGAAGCACTCCTGTTGCTTGCGCTGAAATTGCTAGCTTTGGTGAATACTTAAATTGCTGAGTTTCATTTTACCCCCCCCCCAAAAAAAAAGGCTTCTGTAGTCAGTAATGGCCTTATTCATCTGCCCTTGAAGGAGTCTGTTCTTGTGTTCTGAATCTCATCCAGGGTTGCAATGGGGAAACTCCTCCTGAGGGGAGCTGATGCTGCTGTACCAGAACTGGTTGGTAAAAAATGTGGCAGAATTGTTTTCGTGCGGGGAAGGCTGATTGGGAGAAGGCAAGGCCAGAACACTGGATCATGCAGAGAAGCAGTAGGCAGCTGCCTCCTGTGAGTGAGCTCTCGGGATCCATCTCGTTGGCAAACTACAGGCACTGTTGGACACTCACTTGTCAAAGAGATTCAGTCACATATCCAAATGTACAGTGGTACCTCGGGTTACAGGCGCTTCAGGTTACAGACTCCGCTAACCGAGAAATAGTACTTCAAGTTAAGAACTTTGCTTAAGGATGAGGACAGAAATCGTGCGGCGGCAGTGGGAGGCCCCTTTAGCTAAAGTGGTATCTGAGATTAAGAACAGTTTCAGGTTAAGAACAGACCTCCGAAACGAATTAAGTTCTTAACCCGAGGTACCACTGTAGAGACAATTATTCTACCCCCCAATTTTTAACATTACCCTTATCAAATGCAGTTGGCAGAAGATCATTCAACATCAACTTGGATGTCTTTATGAGAGGATTAGATAAATTCATGGAGGACAGGTAAGGTAAAGGACCCCTGGACGGTTAAGTCCAGTCAAAGGCGACTATGGGGTTGCAGCGCTCATCTTGCTTTCAGGCCGAGGGAGCCGGTGTTTGTCCACAGACAGCTTTCCGTGACATGTGGCCAGCAGGGCTAAACCGCTACTAGCGCAACAGGACACCGTGACGGAAACCAGAGCTCATGGAAACGCTGTTTACCTTCCCGCCACAGTGGTACCTATTGATCTACTTGCACTGGTGTGCTTTCAAACTGCTAGGTTGGCAGGAGCTGGGACAAAGCAATGGGAGTTCACCCCATTGCGGGGATTCGAACCGCTGACCTTCCGATCGGCAAGCCCAAGAGGCTCAGTGGTTTAGACCACAGCGCCACCCGCGTCCCTTATGGAGGACAGGGCTGTCAATATGGCTATGCTGTGCCTCCACAGTCGAAGGCAGCAATGTTTCTGTGCACCACAGAAGACGATGCTGGACTGACTAGGTGGGCCATTGGTCTGATCCAGCCGGCTCTTCTTACAATCTTTAGATAAGTTTTTTAAATATTGAGCTTCTTTGGAAATGCAAATTAAAAAATTGGCTACCACTTTGCTGTTTTTGTGACAACAGGCTGCTCCAGCCACCCCTCTAGAATCAGAAAATCAACCAACTTTTGGAGCCAAGCATGGCAAGAATAGATGGTTATGTGCTCTTGGTGCATCCACTCTTCAACAATCGCTTTTCCTCTCGTTTAATGAGCTGGAAGATGGAGTAATGAGGCTGAATTTCCTGCCCAAGACAAAGGGTCTTTCTTCCCAAGGGCTGGGATCCTGTTCCACGTTGCATGTTAAATTCTCATGAACCAGTCATTACGGCTTTTCTCCTAAGCTCTTGGAGCTGCGAGGACAGACTTCTTTTTATCCATTTTACTTCTCTCTCTCACACACACCCCATACATGATTGCGCATAACTCACACTCGCATCATTCATACAGACTGGCATCTGTAGTACTATTGGGTCATTGGGCCTTATGTCAAACAGCATTGCAAGAACCCTTTTCAGCCTTGCAGAAGACATTTGTACAGTGGTACCTCCGGTTACATACGCTTCAGGTTACAGACTCCGCTAACCCAGAAATAGTGCTTCAGGTTAAGAACTTCGCTTCAGGGTGAGAACAGAAATTGTGCTCTGGTGGCGCAGCGGCAGCAGGAGGCCCCATTAGCTAAAGTGGTGCTTCAGGTTAAGAACAGTTTCAGGTTAAGAACAGACCTCCGGAACGAATTAAGTACTTAACCCGAGGTACCACTGTATTAAAATTTTAAAACACCAATTGGAAATGAATGCTGTCCTGTCCCACCCCCCCAAAGAAAAGCAGAGCCTTCATTTTGCCCATAGTGGAACATGGTAACTAGCGGCTAGTAATATTTGCTCTCATTGCTCATCTCTTAACAGCAGTCCAGGGCTTATACAGTATTGCCAAACCTGGAAGTCTAATTCTTAATAATTTGGACTGGTGGTCCTGGCAGACTGCCCTTATTTGAGAAGATAATTTAGTTCCCAACGTATCTAAAGGGCAGAGCTCAAATGACTCCCCTCCCCAATATGGCATGATTTTATTTCATACACGAATATTGAGGCGCATGGTCACTTAGTGTCACCAATCTCTGCAAACGCCAGGTACCACTAATACTTAAAAAGGTAAAGGTACCCCTGCCCGAACGGGCCAGTCTTGACAGACTCTGGGGTTTGTGCGCCCATCTCACATCTATTGGCCGGGGGCCAGCGCTGTCCGGAGACACTTCCGGGTCACGTGGCCAGCGTGACAACGCTGCTCTGGCGAGCCAGAGCCGCACACGGAACGCCGTTTACCTTCCCGCTGGTAAGCGGTACCTATTTATCTACTTGCACCCAAGGGTGCTTTTGAACTGCTAGGTTGGCAGGCGCTGGGACCGAGCAGCGGGAGCGCACCCCGCCGCGGGGATTCGAACCGCCGACCTTTCGATCGGCAAGCCCTAGGCGCTGAGGCTTTAGCCCACAGCGCCACCCGCGTCCCTTCCACTAATACTTAATGGAACCTTTATTCTTAATTGTGGTAGAACCATAAAGCATCACAGCTTGGAAGGAAAGACACGGGGCAGTTCAAAAGGCACAATAAGGTACAGGGTCATACAAAGATTGCCTTGACAATTAATAAAATAGGTAAAAATAAAAGTACTTCCCACCTGTTTGGCTTTCAGTGTGAACAGCACTGAATTTCTGCTCCCTCTAGTACAGACTTAGGGGTGGGCAGGGAGTAGCAGCAAAGATGGGAGACTGGTGTCAGGATTGCCAACCTTTTCGCTAGTGGGCACCAGCACGATCTTGAGGAAGCGCAGGACGGAAGTCTCTGCTCATCAACTGGTGAGCAAAGACTTTATTCTTTTTTTAAAAAAATTGTTAGATTTTCCACCGTGATAACACAAACCACAAAGCAAGATGATACACAAAAATAGAAAAAGGAAAAAGAAGAAAGAGGGGGGGAAGGGGGGAACAATAAACAGATAAACAATAACAACAAACTTAATTCTTCACAAATCCAACCTTTTAAACATCTTGGTTAACTGCCTCAAATCCCCCCCTTCTGAGTTTCCTTGTAATTAAAAGCAACAGCTTTCCAATATCATTATTAAACTAAAACAATTTCCAATTATAGTCCATCTTATTCACTTTTCTTAACATTTTAAATCCCATTTATTTAATTATGACTTAATTTAATCCTAGGCCTATTTGTTTCTTTCAAGTAATTTCTAATTTTTTTATATTACAATATTTATTCAAATAGTCCTTGAATTTCCTCCAGTCCTCTTGAAACTCCTCTTCTTTCTGGTTGCGGATTCTTCCAGTCAGGTCAGCTAGCTCTGAAAAGTCCATCAAATACTTTATTCTTTGCCAGCCAGTGTGTCTCCCTGCAGGGACCAGGCTGGCAAAGCAGACCGTGCTCTGTGGTCCAACTTTGACAGGTGGGTGGGCACCTGTCAATGGTTGGCCCACGGAGTGGGCAAGGAAAGCACCTCTGGGTCAAAAGGTTTGCCCACTCCTCCTCTGGATCAAGAGAAGGGGACCTTCTCTATCACAAGGGCCAAATTCTATCATGGGCCACATTTTGGGGGCTGCATTCCAGGTCTGGCCAGGCAGAAATCTGAGGTTTCCCCATTCACCCGCCTTTCCACCCAGCACGAAGAGGCATTATCCTGGTTCAAGCAAGGACACACAATCCAGTCTGCGGGAAAGCATTTGAAGAGGGTGTGCAGCAAGGCTTGTGGTGGGGCAAGGGGCCTAGAGAGAGACCCCAGGGTCCGGTGCAGAGCCCAGGAGGGGCCACGTTCAGGCCTGAGGTTCTCCCCACCACTAGATAAAAGGGGATTCAATTGTGCAGCAGTAACAGAGCATTCACTCTGAAATTGGGCAGCTCTGCACAGAGCTGAATTGCTAAGCGGGGCGACCCAAGGCGAGGCTGTAGATGGTTTGTGGCACCTGAGGGGGTATTCCAGCCCTCTCTCTATCCTGGACATAAAGCGTTTTCTAAAATTGTCTGCGACTTTTGATTATATAAATGCAATGCGATGCAATACGAACAGAGGTTAAATAACAAATGTGCAGGCACCAGCTCAGCCCAGCTTTTCATTAAACCTGCAAGGAATGAATGCAGAGATGCTGAAATGATTGATGGCGCTTATTAGTAAGATTGAAGGAAAATCTTTGAATGCACAAACCTGCTTCTATTTGCAGGATTTCTGCTTCGTGCATGCATCAGCCCCAGATATTAGAAGGGGTGGGGTCCCTGTCAATGACAGGAGGGCACCAAAACCCATTTGACACAAACATACCCATTCTTCTTTTTGAAGACATTTCTAGATTTTTTCTAGTACTAAATGTCAGAAAGACAACGGGGCCAGTGTGGTCTAGATATTAAAAGTGTTGGACTGGAAACTGGGAGAGACCAAATTTCAAATCCACACTCAGCCATGAAGCTCGCTGCGTTGACTTTCTTTACCTGTTGATCACACTTATTGGAGCTTTTGATTGAGGAAAAAACTACTTTTTCTCCCTTCTCCCAGCTACAACCATTTGCACATACAAAACCTAATCCCAGAATTGCATCCACATGCGCACTCAGGCCATTGTGGGGAAAGACAACTAACCTGGTTGAGCAATGTAAACAGAGCCGCTCCATTTTTTTCTGCCAAGACATCCCAAACCCCCGCCCTTGAGAGTATCTGATGGAAGAGGCAAGGGGAAAGGGAACGTTGTCCATTTGCAAGCTAAGACACAGCCCATCTTTTAAATCTGTCGCCAAGAGTAGCAGAATTCATATTTGTTTCTTTAAGGCAGAAAAGTCTTTGAAACTACAAAGCTCCTGCTGTAGAACTGGAAGCACTTGGCTTCCAGGAGTGCATGTGGCTTGGAGGGGGCTGTTTCATGTTCTAATTAACCCCATTGAACGTAAAGCCTGCTATGGAGCGACATAAAAGAGCCATTCACCCCGATTCATTTTCACAAAGTTTGCATGGAGGCAATGCAATGTCTGCTGATGTTTAAACATGCATTGTGACTTGGTTGTGTGGTTATACGGATGTCCTAACAAGCAATTATCACCCCACACTTTCTAGGGCATTTGCTCATCAAGAAGCGGGGGGGGGGGATTGGGGATTGGGAGGGAGGAGCAGTTTTGTTGCACAAGAGCAACAGATCCTAATTTAATTGCAGAACCTAAATTTGCTGGTCTATGACTGAACCCCACCTGTGAAATAGTGGCAGCCTGGAAGCAGCCTGTGTCTCAGGAGCAGGGGTGAATTCATCGGAAGCATACCCAACGCACATTTAAAGCACACTTTCCCACTACAAAGAATCCTGGAAACTGTAGTTTTCCCTTCCCATACCTAAGTGTGCACTGGTTGTGCTCTGAATGCATGATGTGACTCTGCCCTCAGTTTCACAGAAGAGCTGACGTCGCATGGGAGGGAAATCTGATTCAGTTTGCGTTTGAAGGTAAACTGGCCTGATTCTAAAATAAAACGAGACAAAACACAATCGTTCTTCAAAATTTGCATGCCTCTAAATTTTGCAATGCAGTCCTCTGGCCGTGTAAAAAAACCCCCCACATAGATCGGTGAAAATAACATACAAAATGCTTTATATTAGGAGAAATAGCTGAAGTGGGAAGTGCATTTTGGGAGATTGTATACATATGTGTACGTTAGGAGAGATTTGCACTGAGAAACCAATGAATTTTCAAGCTGTTGTCAAAGTGTAGAGACCTGAACTGAACTTAAGTTTGGGAAAATGAGAAGTGAAGCTGAAATAGATGGATTTGCCCGTCCCTGGACCATAAAGAAGGCTGATCGCCAAAGAATTGATGCTTTTGAATTATGGTGCTGGAGGAGACTCTTGAGAGTCCCATGGACTGCAAGAAGATCAAACCGATCCATTCTGAAGGAAATCAGCCCTGAGTACTCACTGGAAGGACAGATCCTGAAGCTGAGGCTCCAATACTTTGGCCACCTCATGAGAAGAGAAGACTCCCTGGAAAAGACCCTGATGTTGGGAAAGATGGAGGGCACAAGGAGAAGGGGACGACAGAGGACAAGATGGTGGGACAGTGTTCTCAAAGCTACCAGCATGAGGGAGGCAATGGAAGACAGGAGGGCCTGGCGTGCTCTGGTCCAGGGGGTCACGAAGAGTCGGACACGACTAAACGACTAAACAACAACATCCTTTTCTGATAAATTTCAGCTAAGCACTAGTGAAGACCAGCCTGCTGAATTGATAAGCAGTCGATGAAGATGATACAAATAATGGAAAGAGAGAGATCTGCTCTGTCCAGCCAGCCTCTGTCAGCAGTCTGTTCGCGTGTGAGGAAAAGCTTCTCTCTGCGCTTTGGTGCTGGAGCAAGCGAGCAAGTCCAGGAATGAGGGCCGCTGTTAATGGCACGACTCTGGAACAACAAGGCGCGTGATGCCCTCGGCTGGCTTTTGCGTGGAGTGAGGCCGCTTAGCAGCTTCAGTGAACAGGCAATTTGCAAAAGTGCCTGGCAAATCGCCGTGTCAAATGCCACCCTCAGATTGGCGC
This sequence comes from Podarcis vaucheri, assembly GCF_965113315.1. Classification (NCBI taxonomy): domain Eukaryota; kingdom Metazoa; phylum Chordata; class Lepidosauria; order Squamata; family Lacertidae; genus Podarcis; species Podarcis vaucheri. Next base: position 3,648,177 of record NC_138759.1, read on the forward strand.
AATTGCATGCTTAATGTCCGGAACCATCCGCAGCCCATGGCGGAAAAGGCAAAGAGCTCAGACACAGCAGGCAGCAAGGAAATAAAAGGAAAGAGGGTCAGCTACACACCACACCTCTGCCCCATAACCTAGAAGGAGTGTCCTCCTAAGGCAGGGGTCAGCAAACCTTTTCAGCAGGGGGCTGGTCCACTGTCCCTCAGACCTTGTGGGGGGCCGGACTATTTTTTTTTGGGGGGGGATGAACGAATTCCTATGCCCCACAAATAACCCAGAGATGCATTTTAAATAAAAGGACACATTCTACTCATGTAAAAACATGCTGATTCCCAGAGTGTCAGCTGGCCGGATTTAGAAGGTGATTGGGCCGGATCCGGCGCATGGGCCTTAGTTTGCCTACCCATGTCCTAAGGCCTCATTGGCCTCATTTTTGTTGTTGTTTAGTCGTGTCGGCTTTTTTGTGACCCCCTGGACCAGAGCACGCCAGGCACTCCTGTCTTCCACTGCCTCCCCCAGTTTGGTCAAACTCATGCTGGTAGCTTCGAGAACACTGTCCCACCATCTCGTCCTCTGTCGTCCCCTTCTCCTTGTGCCCTCCATCTTTCCCAACATCAGGGTCTTTTCCAGGGAGTCTTCTCTTCTCATGAGGTGGCCAAAGTCTTGGAGCCTCAGCTTCAGGATCTGTCCTTCCAGTGAGCACTCAGGGCTGATTTCCTTCAGAATGGAGAGGTTTGATCTCCAGTCCATGGGACTCTCCTCCAGCACCATTTTAAACAGATTTTAATATTGCATTGCTGCAACTCACCCTGGGACCTTCTGGTGAAAGGTGGGTAATAAACTGAAGAAACAACAGCAACAACAACTCATTATGTGTGTAGTAGGCATTGTATAAAATCACATCTGAAAATGGGGGCGTTGAAAAGGAACATGCAATATAATGGCAATTAATTTTCATGGGGGTCCTTAAAAAAAACAAAAAACGCTCAAATTGATGCGCAAATGTGGTGAATTGAATTTAAGATTGAAATAATGAGAACTGAGAGCGGCAGACGTGTTTGTCCTTGGACAGGACGCAAGATCTGCTCTTTCACTCTCGTTTGCTCCATTCAACTCCAGCACCAAAGGGGAGTGGGGGGGCTTGTTGCTCATCCTTCTGTTCTAGACAGACTGCAAGTTACGTTCTTCCCTCCTGAAGCAACACCGCCAGGGAAGTGGGGCTGCAACCCGGCCGTAGATTAGATGGGAGATCGCAGACCTATAAAGAAATGGTTTTTTCAGGACCAGATCTTGGCCTGAAATCGTGTGAGAGAGAAAAGCGCCCCAAATGGTCACCGTGCTCTCACTGGGGAAAAAATACCAGGATGTCCCTGTTTTTCTGGGGCAGTTTACAGGCATTTTCCTATGCTTATTCTCTTTCAGATGTTGCCCACAGCTCGGATATCTTTTCTGTGTAACAAGTGGCTAACCAATTTGATAAATCCTAAGTTCCTGGACACGGGTGGCGCTGTGGGTTAAACCCCAGAGCCTAGGACTTGCCGATCAGAAGGTCGGCGGTTCGAATCCCTGCGATGGGGTGAGCTCCCGTTGCTCCGTTCCTGCTCCTGCCAACCTAGCAGTTCGAAAGCACGTCAAAGTGCAAGTAGATAAATAGGTACCGCTCCGGTGGGAAGGTAAACGGCGTTTCCATGCGCTGCTCTGGTTCGCCAGAAGCAGCTTAGTCCTGCTGGCCACATGACCTGGAAGCTGTATGCCGGCTCCCTCGGCCAGTAAAGCGAGATGAGCGCCGCAACCCCAAAGTCGGCCACGACTGGACCTAATGGTCAGGGGTCCCTTTACTTTACTAAGTTCCTGGAAGTTACAGCTATCTGGGATGCACCCGATGATCCTGGAACGTGTCTTGGGCAGAGCACAGGGGGAAACAGCGAACGCAGAAACAGCCTCAGGAAACATCTGTGCCCCCCACCCCACCCAAGCCACACCTGATCCACCCCACCAACTCGCTTTGCAGACAGCCGGCATCCTTTGTCTGCAATCCTTTTGATGAAGGGCCGCCTGATAAATATTTAGAATAAATAAATAGCCGCTTCCTGTCTACCGTCTCGATGCAAAAAGTCTGAACTGGCAAAACACCCTTTTATTCCCCCCCCCCCAGGAATGGCAGGCAGCCTCTTCTTAGACGCCTCGCTGGAGGGATGGAGTTGCTCAAGGCGCATCGCTCAGCAAGGTCAGGCTAATAAGCCGATGCTATTAAAAGCTGGAGCCGGCAGACCAGCTGGACAAGGAGCTGGAGTCGTGGAATGCTGCCTGGCCGGTGAGACGAGCATCGCTCAGCTCCGGTTGCATTAAGGGAAGCACATAGGGAAAGGAGCAGCAGGATCCCATCTCTGAATCCCCAAGTGGAAGATGCACGCGCGCTCTCTCTCTCTCTCGGCAGCTTCTGAAATCAGTGTGTGTATGTGGGTGTTTGTGGGTGTGTTTTGGTTTAGCAGCTGTACAACTTCAGAGTTGGACCAGAGCCCAGCAAGGGCTGAAGCAGAACCCTTGTGCAGGTTTACTTGGAAGTTGCTGTTGTTGAGTCGTTTAGTCGTGTCCGATCAGCCTTCTTGATGGTCCAGCTTTCACTTCCATACTTCACTACAGGGAAAACCATATCTTTTACTATACGGACCTTTTTTGGGTTATGGACCACCAAAACCCGGAAGTACCAGAACGGGTTACTTCCGGGTTTCAGTGCTTGTGCATGCGCAGAAGCACTAAATCACGCTTTGTGCATAAGCTCCAAATCGCAAACCGCGCGTGCGCAGACATGCAGCTGCGGGTTGTGAACGCTGCGGGTTGCGAACGTGCATCCTGCACGGATCACGTTCGCAACTTGAGCGTCCACTGTACTGTGGGGCTGTGGCTGAGAGGCAGAGCTCCTGTTCTGCATGCAAAAAGAGCCAGGGTCAACCCCCGGCAGCCCCTCCAGCTCTGTCCCCCGCCTGAAACTTGGAGAGTCTCTGCTGATCAGTGTTGACAGCACTGCGTTAGGGGGACCAGTGGTCTGGCTCAGGAAAAGTCAGCTTCCTGTGTCTATCCGCCCAGAGCCTGCAAGATTGGGCAGGCTGCGAATCTAAACCAAATGCATAAATTAAAAAGCAAACCTCATCATTATTTTGGAAAACCCGGCACGAGCAATTGTTGCTCTGCGCTTTTGTTGAGGGCGGCAGCGGCAGAGGACATTTCTGGTCCTCCTGTTAAATCTTCCTCAGTGGCTCGTAATGAACCTGCTACTTAATTAAAACTATGTTGCAGCAATCCAAACGCCTGCATTATGGCCAACCAAGGGGAAACAATCAATTGTTTTGTCGCAGCTAATTGCCATCACTTTGCTCTTCAGGATCCAGGGCCGTTGGCCGGCGGGTGCAAAGTGTGCTTTGGAATGAAGCTCGCCCTATACCGAAACAGCTTCAGCGCAAGCAGCTCTACTTGCTCTCGTCCCCTGACCGCCTCCCTCTTTCCTCCATTCCCTCCTCCCCATCTCTTTCCTCCTCAAGTGGAATTCAGAGTGTAAGCTCCTTGGGGCAGGATCCTACCTGTTTTGCTCCTCTTGGCCTGCAAAGCACTGTGGGCAGGGATGGGGAGGAAGCAAGTGGCCAGGCAAGATGGCTTTTTGGAAAAGAGCTGGCGCCAAGGCTCAGCCGATGCAGGCATCTGCTGGGAGCCCCCATCCCATGGAGGGGGCAGCAGGGATCACTGATGAGAGCCTGGCAAGAGAAGGTAAGAGGCATCACATTAAAGTTTATAGAAACCATGCATGGAATGGAGAAAGTGGGTGGATCAAAGCTTTTCTCCCTCTCTCATTATACTAAAACTCATGAGCATCCAAGGAAGGTGAATGTTGGAAGATTCAGGGCAGATATAAGAAAGTTCTCCTTTGCACAGTGCGTTGGTTTGGTTTGCTACTGCTCTTGCTTTTGTTATGTATTCTGTGCTTTTATTTCATGTTTTTAGGCTGTGAACTGCCCTGAGATACGATACGATAACCTTTATTGTCATTGTCCCATACAGAACAACGAAATTGAAAAAAATCTACATCAGACATTCAGAAACCAGCAAGCCTGCTATCCCAGCAATCCCAGCCTGGTTAACCCCCTAAAAACTCTGATACCCCATAATTAAATACAATATACTCCCACAGAGACTACCTTACACTGCGTTTAAAACCAAAATCGCATTTGGATGGAAACTGTTTCTCAGGCGGCTAGTCCTACTCTTTATAACCCTGGACCTTCTTCCAGAAGGCAGAAGCAGAAAGAGATCATTTCCAGGGTGCGCACTATACTGCGCTATCTCTGCAGCTTTCTCATGGCACCTGGAAGCATAGATTTGATTCAAGGTGGGAAAAGTGCACCCAATTATTCTCTCCGCAGTCTTTACAACCCTGGACAGCGTTGTTTCCCCCCTGACTCTGATCTCTGGATGAACGGCAGTATAAACATTTAACAAGGAAAAGTATTTGAACTGTGGCACTCACTCCCCCAGGAGAGTGTGATGGCCACCAACTTGGTTGGCATTAAAAGGTTAGCCCAATTGATGGAGGAGAGGGCTATTGATGGCTACCAGCTACAATGGCTGTGTTCTGCCTCCACAGTCGGAGACAATGATGTTTCTGAATACCAGCTGCTGGAAACTACAGGAAGGGAGAAGACTCGAGTTCTGCTTGCATGCCTCCCATTGAGGCATCCAGATGGGCCATTGTTCTTACGTTCTTAAGCATCAGAACCCACCCAAGCCCAACCAGTTCAACTGGGATGCAGATGGGGTTTGGATCCGTAACCAGGATAATTTCCTCCTGCGTGCAGATCTCCTCCTCTTGCCAGACTGAGAGACACTTGATTAATTGTTATTGTTTAGTCGTTTAGTCATGTCCGCCTCTTCATGACCCCCTGGACCAGAGCACGCCAGGCCCTCCTGTCTTCCACTGCCTCCCCCAGTTTGGTCAAACTCATGTTCGTAGCTTCGAGAACACTGTCCCACCATCTCGTCCTCTGCCGTCCCCTTCTCCTTGTGCCCTCCATCTTTCCCAACATCAGGGTCTTTTCCAGGGAGTCTTCTCTTCTCATGAGGTGGCCAAAGTCTTGGAGCCTCAGCTTCAGGATCTGCCCTTCCAGTGAGCACTCAGGGCTGATTTCCTTCAGAATGGAGAGGCTTGGTCTTCTTGCAGTCCATGGGACTCTCAAGAGTCTCCTCCAGCATCAATTCTTCGGCGATCAGCTTTCTTTCATGGACTTGATTAATGGACAGGCTTTATTTCTTGTCAAAAGCTGTGACAACGTTCCACAGTGACACGATGCAGTTGTTGCCCCGGCTTCCTATTTCCGCTTTTTAATTCATTCCCCACATCTGCCCGTATCAGAATCTCCTCTTTGACCTGCTTTGCTTGCAACCCCCCCCCAAAAAAAAAACCCAGGGACTTCCTAACAGTAGGTTGGGAACTCCCCACTCAGCTTTGGGGCTCCCTTTTCAGCTGTGAGAACTTTCAAAAAATAAGGTGGGAGCAGAGAAAGGGCATCCTGTTGGATGAATCGCGTCGGGGGGTGCTCCCCGCAGCTGCCTCCGCCACTCGCCCTCGTCTGTCCCTGTTGATCAATACAGAGCCTAATACTCAGGCGGCGCAGCACAGCCGCCTCTGACCAGGGGGCTGAAAGGAAATTGCACCGACAGCAAAGGCCGGCTCAGCCAGGACAGTGTCCCTCTAAATATCTCTGTCTCTCTGTGGGGAGGGAGCGTGCCACAGGACCCGAGAAACGTCCAAGCACAACAAAATGCTAACGCCATTCGAGGCTAGTGCTCAGGCACCCGCCTTGCAGGGCCAGGCTGGTGACACAGCTTGATTGGCACACGCCAACCGGGTGCCTCAGCTCAGGAGAGGGGACCTGCAGTCGCTGCAGTCTGCACCTCCAGCAGCCGACACCTGCCAGCCCAAGACAGGCTCGTGCTGAAAGCGAAGGAAGTGCTTGTGGTTGTCTTGTGGCCAGCAGTAGCCACAAAGAGAGCTCTGGGTTCAAATCTCATTCTGATGTTGTGGGTTTGTGGGGGGTCAGTGTGGATGATGCTCTGAGTCCCTTCCCATTCTTCCGGTCCTGTACCCCAAGGGACCCTGATGTTGGGAAAGACACTGATGTTGGGAAAGATGGAGGGCACAAGGAGAAGGGGATGACAGAGGACAAGATGGTTGGACAGTGTTCTCGAAGCTACAAACATGAGTTTGACCAAACTGCGGGAGGCAGTGGAAGACAGGAGGGCCTGGCATGCTCTGGTCCAGGGGGTCAAGAAGAGGCGGACACGACTCAACGACTAAACAACAACAACAAGGGAGTTGCAATAGCCGGTTTGGTGTGCATGAGCTGAGCTGGAAGAAAAGGAAAAAGAAGGAGAGTTTGGGTTTGATATCCCGCTTTATCACTACCCAAAGGAGTCTCAAAGCGGCTCACAATCTCCTTTCCCTTCCTCCCCCACAACAAACACTCTGTGAGGTGAGTGGGGCTGAGAGACTTCAGAGAAGTGTGACTAGCCCAAGGTCACCCAGCAGCTGCAGGTGGAGGAGTGGGGAAGCGAACCCGGTTCCCCAGATTACGAGTCCACCGCTCTTAACCACTACACCACACTGGAAGCTGGAGGCACAGAGACCTACTTGCTCTGTGCTGGATCCAAAGCTGCAGCTAATGGAGAAACAGGATCTGTCGGGGTGTTAATGATGTGAGTCCCTACATCCTATGCTTAGGATGTGTATAAAGCAATATGTCCTAAAGACAACACAGTCTTTGCTGACCTTCGTTCCAAGGAAACATAACTCTTAGTAGGTTCTGGAATCCCTGGAATCTCTCGTTGCTTGGTGATTGGGGTGGTGTGCGCACTATATAAAGAGACTATCAATGTTTGTGGCCAGTACAATATCTAGTCTCAGTGAGTTCCACAGCTCAGTTAGATACACTGTGATGGGAACACCTCTGCCTGTCCGTTTCAATAGCTGTAAGTGTGAACCGTTCTGGATTATAACCATGTCAAACCCTGAAGTGTGTGTTCCGTTTTTTGGATTACAACCCATTTTGGGGGGATTAAAACCAATTTTTTGGGGGAGACCCCATTGGCAAAAGCACACCTTGGGTTACAACCTGTTTTGGTTTACAACCAGACCTCCGGAACAGATTATGGTTGTAAACCAAGGTATCACTGTACTGCCAGTTTTTAATAGCTTTGTGCTGTTTTTATTTTCATTTTAACAGATTTGGTTTTTATATTATTTTAATGCTGAATGCTGCACCCTGAACCACATTTTTAAATTATTTTTTCTGGAGCTAATGTTTAAAGTGATTTAACTGCCCCCACCCCGGTCCACACACCCCTCTCCTCCTTGTTCCTTTATGAACTCTTGGTGCCTCACTTCTGCAAAACCTACATGAGTCTGCCCATCCCCACTTGGGTCTTGCTCCAAAGTAAACCTGCATGGGCTCGATGCTACGAAGCTCCAGCCGCCAGAGGCGGGAAGGAAGAGTCCTGCTTCGTTGCTTTGCTGGAATGAGTTTCTGGAGTGATTCGGCCAATTGGGCGCATAATGGCGCATGCCGGCCAACAATGCTCAGGTCTACTGGCTTGTGTGTTAAAAATCCCTCAACCAGATAAGCCTGCAGTTAAATCAAGCACCATCTTCGGGTCATAAGAAGGTGAGAAGAGTTTGCTGAATAATAATAATAATAATAATAATAATAATAATAATAATAATAATTTATTTGTAACCCACCCATCTTGCTGGGTTTCCCCAGCCACTCTGGGCAGCTTCCAACAAAGATTAAAAACACATTAAAATGTCACACATTAAAAACTTCCCTCACCTAGTCCAGCATCCTATTCTTGTTTTTCCATCATTTTTATTATTTTTTCATATTTTTTCCTTTGTCACATTCACATCAAATCATATCACATACAACTTTCCTCATATCAAACATCGACTCCCCCCCCCCCCGGCTTTCTTAAGCAAGCACAATCCACTTGGCATTTCTATATCAACCTATTTACCTTCTTACTATACTTTAAAAAAATTATTTAGTATTTGTAAATCAGTTTCAAAAATTATCATTGCAAAATGTTTTAAATCAAACCTGCAAACGTTCTCAAATGTTTACAATGTTCTTTCATATACAGTGGTACCCCGCAAGACGAACGCCTCGCGAGACGAAAAACTCGCAAAACGAAAGGTTTTTTCGTTTTCAAGTTGCCTCGCAAGACAAATTTCCCTATGGGCTTGCTTCGCAAAACGAAGCTTGCCCTGGGGACAGCGGGTCTTCTCTTTTGAAGCAAGGGGCGGCGGGGAGAAGCGATCTTCTCCCCGCAGCCCCAGGTCCGGGGACAGCGGGAAGCGCTTCCCGCTGCCCCCGGACCTCTTTTGAAGCAAGGGGCTGCGGGGAGATCGCTTCTCCCGGTGCTCCGAAGCCGGGCGGGGGGAGGGAACACCTTCTGAAGGCGGGCGGGGGGCGAAAGTCTTTGCTCCCCCCTGCCTGCCTGTCCCGGAGGGCTTTTGAAGGCAGGCGGGGGGGGAGCAAAGACTTTCCAGGACCTCTTCTGAAGGCTGGCGGGGGGCAAAAATCTTTGTCCCCCCTGCCTGCCTTCCCAGGGGCTTTTAAATCGCCCCGGACAGCGGAGAAGTCCTCCACTGTCCCGGGGCGATTTTAAAATGCCGCCCGCCAGCATTTTAGGATCGCCCAGACAGCGGAGAAGTCCTCCACTGTCCGGGGGTTTTTTAAATTGCTGGGGGTGGGAAGAAAAGCCCTTGTCCCCCCCCCAGCCTTCAGAAGAGGTCGGGGGACAGACTGTCCCCGGACCTGGTCTGAAGGCGGTTTCCCTAGGAACGCATTAATTGATTTTCAATGCATTCCTATGGGAAACCGTGCATCGCAAGACGAAAAAACCGCAAGACGAAGAGACTTGCGGAACGAATTAATTTCGTCTTGCGAGGCACCACTGTATTGTATAAATTTACTGCAGTCCTTTTCAAACGGTTCGTCACGCTTGTTTCGGATTTTCCCTGTCAGCTTTGCCAGTTCTGCATATTCATTCATTTTGGTCTGCCATTCTTCCGAAGTTGGAAGTTCCTGCTGCTTCCATTTATGGGCTAAAAGTGTCCTTGCAGCCGTGGTAGCATACATAAACATATTTATTATATACGTTTTAGTTTTTTATTAGTTTTTTAGCATATCATTTTCAACCATTATTAAACATACTTTTATATCTTATACAATTTTTTTGACTTCCATCAATCACATCTGAAAATTTTCCAATCTTTTTCACTTAATATACATTTCTTACTTTCACTATTATATTTAAATATCATAACTACTGTCTCTCTTTTTTTCTCTTCTTTGCAATATTTCATATATTCCTCCTTACAAAACTTCTTGTAGTCCTTCTAGCGTAATTTGTTGATTACAGTTGCTCTTCAAATAATTCGTATATTTCTACCAATCTTCTGTAAATCTCTTGTCCTGCAGGTTTCGAATCCTTCCTGTCATTTTATGCAATTCTGCGTAGTCCATTAATTTTGTCTGCTACATAAACATATTTAAGTCTACTTTTGGAATTTCTTCTCTCACAATACCCAATAGGAAAGCCTCTGTTTTTAAAATAAAAGTACAGTGGTACCTCGGGTTAAGTATTTAATTCGTTCCGGAGGTCCGTTCTTAACCTGAAGCACCACTTTAGCTAATGGGGCCTCCTGCTGCTGCCACGCCACCGGAGCACGATTTCTGTTCTCATCCTGAAGCAAAGTTCTTAACCCAAGGTAATATTTCTGGGTTAGTGGAGTCTGTAACCTGAAGCATATGTAACCCGAGGTACCACTGCACTTAATTCGTTCCGGAGGTCCTTTCTTAACCTGAAACTGTTCTTAACCTGAAGCACTACTTTAGCTAATGGGGCCTCCCGCTGCTGCCACGCCACCGTGCCACAATTTCTGTTCTCATCCTGAAGCAAAGTTCTTAACCCGAGGTACTATTTCTGGGTTAAAAGAGTCTGTAACCTGAAGCGTCTGTAACCTGAAGCGTCTGTAACCTGAAGTGTCTGTAACCCGAGGTACCACTGTATATTTTAAAATCTTTTTCAGTTCATTGTATATCATATCCCAGTAGGCTTTAACTCCAGCATCCTGTTCTTCCAGTGGCCAGCAAAGGTCCTGTGAGTGCCGGCCATTTCTAGTGAGGGATATTTCCACGTAGAGTCGTTTTTCCCAAAACAAATGTAGAGGACTGGCAGATTAAGAGGTTGAAAGACTGAATTTGCTCAACTGGGAAGTGGAACAGCATCCTGAGTTGTTCAGAGTCTCTACCAGGCCGTCTTGAGCTTGGGCGTGTTTGCGTTTGCCCTGGAGATGCCCAAGGGCAGAACCAACCACACTCTCTGTCCAGAAAGGGTGCTTGCGAATATCTTGTGAAAGTGCAATTAATCCAGAATGCGACAGCTAGACTGATGACTGGGAGAGGCCGCCGGGACCACATAACACCGGTCCTGAAAGACCTACATTGGCTCCCAGTACGTTTCTGAGCACAATTCAAAGTGTTGGTGCTGACCTTTAAAGCCCTAAACGGCCTTGGCCCAGTAGACCGGAAGGAACGTCTCCACCCCCATCGTTCAGCCCGGACACTGAGGTCCAGCGCCGAGGGCCTTCTGGCGGTTCCCTCACTGCGAGAAGCCAAGTTACAGGGAACCAGGCAGAGGGCCTTCTCGGTGGTGGCGCCTTCCCTGTGGAACACCCTCCCACCAGATGTCAAAGAGATAAACAACTACCTGACATTCAGAACACATCTGAAGGCAGCCCTGTTCAGGGAAGTTTTTAATGTGTGACATTTTAGTGTATTTTTGATCTTTGTTGGAAGCCGCCCAGAGTGGATGGGGAAACCCAGACAGATGGGTGGGGTACAAATAAAAAATTATTATTATTACTATTATTATTATCATCATCATCATCATCTTCCTGTCTCATCCAGGAGCTCAGTCTGCATATAGGAGGACTCTAGCGTTTTCCTGCCCCAGTTTTTCCTGCTCTCCGGGGTGTGATGAAAGCCATGCCCCAGGTGCTTGTTATTAAAGCGCTGGATGTTTCCACTAATTGCCTGTCATTCTCCATTGCTCTCCCGACCCCCCGCCACACAATGGCCAGGCCAAACCACAGCCCAAAGGGAATGCCACCAGGAAGAAGACAGGGCAGCAGGAGATGAAAAAACTCTAAAAATAAAAAGCAAAGGAGTGCGCTGGCTGGTCTGGCTGCGGAAGAACACAAGTCCAGCCTGCTGGATGAGGAAAACGGCACGTCTAGTCCACTCTCCTGTTCTCACAGCGGCCAAACAGGTGCCTCTGGCGAACCTGCAAGCAGGATCCGAGCCCAAGAGCAATTCTCCCCTCCTGTGCTTGCCAGCAACTACCTGTGATGGCCTGGGAATCGGACTCGGAGGCTGAACCTGAGGAATCCCAGCCTGCACAGGAGTCCCCGCCTCCAGAACCAGCTGAGCCGGGGCTGGGGCATGAGCCTGAAGGGTCCTCACCTGTGCTGGATCCTCAGGTGCAGGCACCAGCTGAGTCTGCTCTGGCTCCTGAGGGGATGGAGGACCAATTGCCTGCAGGTGCTCCACTCTCAGCCCTGTTAAGGGAAGCTGAGGTTGCCTCTGGGTCCGGTCACCCTCCAGCCTCTCCTGAGCTGCAGAGGCTCAGGGCAGAGAGGCGGAGGGAACTGAGTTCCCGCAGGAGGAGTGCTCGCCTCCAGGCCGGGAGAGGCGAGTCACCTGTGGACCGGGGCTGCCCTATGCCTTGGGGCAGATTAAAGCCAGTCAGCCCCAGTCCCAAGTTGCGGGAGCAACATTGTTGGTAGCCTGTTCCTGCCTGCACCCTGGTCTTCTATCCTGCCGGAGCTCCTGACCTCACCCGACTCCCCGCCTTGGACCCAGCTTCAGTCTGATGGACAGCCTCTATACTGCACCCTCGACCTCGGACTGGACTCGGACCTCGCCTCACGGTTAGCCCCCGGGACCAGGACACTACCATTCAGAATCATTGCTGCCTCCGAAAGCGGAGGCAGAACGTACTGTATTTTTCGCTCCATAAGACGCACTTTTTTCCTCCTAAAAAGTAAGGGGATACGTCTGTGTGTCTTATGAAGCGAATGCCACGGAGGAGGGGCGGACGGGAGTCAGGGCTCCCCTTCCTTCCCTCCTCTGCGGCTAGTTTTTAAGCAAGCAAAGGGAGAGCTGCTTACACGTGTGTAAGCGGCTCTTGCTCTGCTTGCTTTACAGAGAGGAGGGACGGACGGCAGCCCCTTCCGCCCCTCCTCCCAGCTGACGGGAGAGCCCTTTCCTCCTCCTGTTTTTTGCTCCGGTTCCGGCGTCACCTCGGAGGCGAGGCAAGGCAGCTGCCCACCACAGGCACACACAAATGTGAATGCTCCCTCCCTCTCTCTTCCTTCTGTCCTTCCCTCCCTCCCTCTTCCAACTTGAATAAAATATTGGGGGGGGGGAGCAGGTAAGCCCCACCTCACATACCGTAATTCAGCCTTTCTCAACCTGTGGGTCCCCAGATGTTGTTGAACCACAACTCCCACCGCCCCTATGTTTATTAAATAGTTCAGTACAACATTTGATTCAGAATATGTTTTTTTTCTTGTTTTCCTTCTCTAAAAACCAGGTGCGTCTTATGGTCGGGTGCGTCTTATGGTGGGGTAGCTATGCTGGCTAGCGGACATCAACAGCCTTCTCCTCCTTGAATGTGCCCAATCCTCTCTTAACGCTATCCATGTTAGTGGTCATCACTAATAATAATAATAATAATAATAATAATAATAATAATAATAATAATTCTTTGATCACTCATAGCTGAGTAAGATTGTCTTCCATAAACACTGTTGTTTGTTTGTTTTTTACATTTTTAAAATAGTTCATTTATATGCTGACAAACAAAAAAGGACACATAGATATACAATATATTACCAACAAAAAAAGGACAAATAATATATAGACTAAATTTGACTTCATTTTCTTTATTGACTTCCTCCGCCTTCTACATGGGTCTAATATCAACCATGGTAATCTTCTTTCTTTCATCTTCTTCTTAACTTACTTTCACCCCAGAGTAGTTGGGGAAACCCAGCCAGATGGGCAGGGTATAAATGATAAATAATAAAATTCTTCTTATCATTTCTTCTTCTTTGGCGATCACTTGCAGCTAAGTAAGTTTGTCTTCCATAAACACAGTTTTAACAATGAGTCCATAAGTGACTGTGGAGGCCAATTCTGGATCCACACGTCCTTCCACAGTGGGGACATTGGTTTCTGGGCGGGAGTTGATCACGGTGTGGATTTGCCAAGCATGCCTTCCTTTTAGCACGTTTCTCCCTTGCGTCCTGAGTTCGAGTCTCTTCAAAGCCCATGACACCTTTGGTCAAGGCTGTTCTCCAACTGGAGCACTCGCAGGCCAGTGTTTCCCAGTTGTCGGTGTGTATACTACATTTTTTAAGATTTGCCTTGAGAGAGTCTTCAAACCTCTTTTGTTGACCACCAGCATTACGCTTTCCATTTTTTAGTTTGGAATAGAGTAGTTGCTCTGGAAGACGATCATCAGGCATCTGCACAACATGACCAGTTATTATTACACTGTATACTGCCCTGAGAACCTTGGATGTAGGCCGGTATATTAATGTAAATTTATCAGTCCTGTATTTTCCAGCATTCATTGGGCGCCCACGGCTTCTAGTCTTCTCTGAATTGAGGCCACATTTGAGCACCGTAATTTATGGGATTTCTGTCAAGCGCTGAAAAAAGTCAGCTCCTCCAAACCTTCCTTGGTCCCAATTCTGGATGATGATGAAAACCTACAGATACCGCAAGAGTCCCATTGCCTGTTGCACATTCCTTTCGTTGCAGAGCTGTAAATCAGCTACACCGAGGTGGACTAATGCAGGGAACAGTTAGAAGCACGGCAAAGTAATGAGCAGGAACTGCTGGTCTATTGATTTATTCATGCATTTCCTTCCTCTTCCTAACCCTTTTATAGCCCCCACCCCCACTCCTCTTCCTCGTGTAACAATCTCTGGGCAGGTATAAAACACGGGCCACGGATCAGGATCATAGCAACCGTCGCAGTATTTTTAAAACTGGAAATCCCAAATCAAGACGACTTCCTTCCCATTCATGCTCCTACATGGCTGAACATGCGTGTGCAAGCTGCAGAAATATAGACCAGCCACAACCAAATCTCCAATCCTCTCTCTCCTCCAAGAGGAAGACAACTTGGGATTTATGATGCTATGAATTTGGATAATTTTAGTCTGATGCCCCGAGTCTCTTCCACTTCTTGGAACGTGAGAGCAGGCTTGCCGAAGCCGGCCATCCTGCTAATTCATAGTTTTGGCTGGCTGGTTAAGCAGCACGATTAGCATAACCAGTGGCTTTTTCCCCTTGGGGGTACGCAGGGATACGCATACCTCTAAACATTTTGTGCATCTTTGTACTTTTGTCTGCTTACTGAATTTATTTTCCCCGATTTGAACTATAAAATGGTGATTTTCTTGAGTCAAAATGAGAGTTGTTGTTTAGTCGATTAGTCGTGTCCGCCTCTTCGTGACCCCCTGGACCAGAGCACACCAGGCACTCCTGTCTTCCACTGCCTCCCGCAGTTTGGTCAAACTCATGTTTGTAGCTTCGAGAACACTGTCCCACCATCTTGTCCTCTGTCGTCCCCTTCTCCTTGTGCCCTCCATCTTTCCCAGCATCAGGGTCTTTTCCAGGGAGTCTTCTCTTTTCATGAGGTGGCCAAAGTCTTGGAGCCTCAGCTTCAGGATCTGTCCTTCCAGTGAGCACTCAGGGCTGATTTCCTTCAGAAGGGAGAGGTTGGATCTTCTTGCAGTCCATGGGACTCTCCAGAGTCTCCTCCAGCATCATAATTCAAAAGCATCAATTCTTCAGTGATCAGCCTTCTTGATGGTCCAGCTCTCACTTCCACACATCACTACTGGGAAAACCAGAGTTTTAACTATACTCTGTGTCCAGAGTTGGCAGATTATTATGGGGTGGAAGGTTCACAGGCTTTGAAGGACTTGCTCACAAATTTATTGACATATGCAGGAGAAGTGATTTTCAGGAGATACGGAAAGCGTTTGTAGAATTTGTACTGTTAAAACGGAAAGGGGTCAAACCACTGCAAGAGGTGTTGAAATTTTGGGAGGTTGGAGAGTTACAAAGGAATGGTCTCGGTGGTGGGGTGCACATTTTTATTCTTATTTATTTACGATTATGACATTGTCAAAATAAATAATGTATAAAATGTAAATAAAAGAATGGGGAGGGAGGGAGGAATTAACAGTAACCAAAAAAGTGACTGAAAAAAAGAGAGAAAGAAATATTCTCCTGATGGGAGCCTAGTTTGGAGATTGCACTGTATGGCAGAACAACCCCCCCCCCTTTTTTTTTTTTGATGAGCACAACCTTTCACAGCCCTCCCCTGAATTTTGCATGAGGTACACCATTAGCTAATGCTCCAAGAACGCAAGGGCATGTGTCTTTGATTCAGAGGCTTCCCAGGAGCGGCATAAATCTCCAGCTCATGGTGACAAACAGCAGACGGGGAGGTGGGGGGGGGGGCGCAGCTAATGATATTGCCCAATTTCCCTGGGCCTGCAGTAATGAATCCATGATGGCGCCTCTGCGACCCTCACCTTGATAGGAAGTTTGCTCTTCCCGCCCCTCTCTCTTCCAGGGATGCCTCTTGATATTAACAAACTGCTGAAAGCTGAAACAAATCAGAATTCTTGGCCGATGGGTGGTGACAGGCACATCGGGCAGAAAATTGAGCAGCCTCTCATTTGAGCTGCTTAGTTTCTTGGGGGTGGGTGAATAATAATAATAATAATAATAATAATAATAATAATAATTTATTATTTATACCCTGCCCATCTGCCTGGGTTTCCCCAGCCACTCTGGGCGGCATCCAATAAAACACTAAAATACAATAACCTATTAAACATTAAAAGCTTCCCTAAACAGGGCTGCCTTCAGATGTCTTCTAAAAGTTTGGTAGTTGCTTTTCTCTTTGACATCTAGTGGGAGGGTGTTCCACAGGGCAGGTGCCACCACCGAGAAGGCCCTCTGCCTGGTTCCCTGTAACTTGGCTTCTCGCAGCGAGGTAACTGCCAGAAGGCCCTCAGCGCTGGACCTCAGTGTCCGGGCAGAACGATGGGGGTGGAGATGCTCCTTCAGGTATACTGGACCGAGGCAGTTTAGGGCTTTCAAGGTCAGCACCAACACTTTGAATTGTGTTTGGAAATGTACTGGGAGCCAATGTAGGTCTTTCAAGACCTGGCAGCCGCTCCCAGTCACCAGTCTAGCTGCCGCATTCTGGATTAATTGCAGTTTCCGGGTCACCTTTAAAGGTAGCCCCTCGTAGAGTGCATTGCAGTAGTGCAAGCGGGAGATAACCAGAGCATGCACCACTCTGGCAAGACAGTCTGTGGGCAGGGAGGGTCTCAGCCTGCGTACCAGGTGGAGCTGGTAGACAGCTGCCCTGGACACAGAATTGACCTGTGCCTCCATGGACAGCTGTGAGTCCAAAATGACTCCCAGGCTGCGCACCTGGTCCTTCAGGGGCACAGTTACCCCATTCAGGACCAGGGAATCCCCCACACCCGCCCGCCCCCTGTCCCCCCAAAACAGTACTTCTGTCTTGTCAGGATTCAACCTCAATCTGTTAGCCGCCATCCATCCTCCAACCGCCTCCAGACACTCACCCAGGACCTTCATCGCCTTCACTGGTTCCGATTTGAAAGAGAGGTAGATCTGAAGGGTGTGTGTGATGTACTGAGTTGAATAGGATCCAAAATGCAGCAGTCTGATTGGTCCTAGAACAATAGAGTCCAGATTGCAGCAGTCTGATTGGTCCTAGAACAATAGAGTCCAGATTGCAGCAGTCTGATTGGTCCAAGAACAATGCAGCAGTATGATTGGTCTGCAGGAGCCACCCAATCCAGCTCCGGGTGGAAGTGAATCCACAACCTGATTGGCCTGCAGGAGAATTCCGGAATGGGCCAATCACGTCCAGCCCATTGTGTAAAGAATGTATATAAAGCAGATACTTTGGGGAAACTTCCATTCCTCCTCTCCACTATGAGCCGAGTAAAGAGCATGAAATCCACTCTCGACTCCCAGTATATTTCAGGGTGCAAGTCTGAACTATTGAGCGTGACTGGGAAGAAGGGAAGCCAGTTGTGTAAGGCACAAAGGAAGAGGAGAGGGTCTCTGGTCAAGATGAGCCCTGCTCTTTCCTTCCTTGCAAACCCGGTTTGAATTCTGACTACAGGCTGTTTCTGTGCCACGTGCCATCGCTCTTAGGTGCAAGCCCAAAGGAGCGTGCAAACGCATTGATTCAAGAGCAGGAGGAGCAGGCTTGCCAATTTGCAAGCAAAGGAAAAGTTTCTGTTATGCGACAGGAAGAAAAAGGAAATAACGGCCACCTCCGAGTGTGGAGGCAGATTGTAGACATCAAGCGGAAGGTACCTATTGGCCAGTGCCAATGTCCCCATGAACCCATCTCCCTGCCCTATTCCCAGAAATGTTCTGCAAATGTTGCTGTGTGCTTGCTTTTTAAAATTCCATGGAGCATTCTTGGCCAAGCTGGCACCCTTCAGAATTGGCACAACACAACTCTGTCGACGTTTCTCTTATTTAAGGGAAATTCCCTTATTCCGAAAAGGATTCCCCGCAAGAAAAGGGAAAAGTTGACAGCTATGACTCCCAGCCAGCCAGCCAGGCACCCCGTTCAGTTCAGCTCCACATATTTTGCTTTTGCTTCTGTGGAAATGTCCAGATTGTGGGAGATTTTGCAGCCCAATCTAACGAGGTCTATTCTTGTTAATTAGCAAGTGCAGGGGCTAATGTGACTGCAGAACTATAACTTGCCTATCTATAAATTGATGGCTCTCTGGTCCTTAACCCCAAGTAACAAGAATATGCATTGTTAGATTTGACTGCAAAATTTCGCACAATTTTATTAACCCCCCGAGTCCCGTATTGACCTGAGGGTTCCCGTCTCTAGGCAGAGGGAGACCACCTCACCCCCAGAGGTTTGCAGCTGAGCAGACTTATTCCTGAGTGCACACAGCGCTGGCATCCTCTGTGACTATGACACAAGCGCTCGTGGTCATAACGTCAGGGCTTTTTGTCTGCGCAGCTAGGGGGTATTTGTGTAGCCCATTCTTACACGCATGTAATCTGACAGGCTTTGTGGTGGGGGGGATGCGACTGGGACAAGGGCAGACAATGACCCACAGACAAGGCATGGGGCTCCTTCAAAGGATCTCGCCGGGCGCTGCCTGTGTCAAAGAGACCGGATGTGAAGAGGGACACGGCCTGAGGCCTCTCAACAAAGAACTCTTGAAGGCTGCGTTTCCGGCCAGCATTAGCAACAGATGATGGTGTTATGTACTGAGTTGAATAGGATCCAAAATGTAGCAGTCTGATTGGTCCTGGAACAATAGGACCCAGAATGCAGCAGTCTGATTGGTCCTTGAACAATGCAGCAGTGTGATTGGTCCGCAGGAGCCACCCAATCCAGCTCCAGATGGAAGTGAATCCACAACCTGATTGGCCTACAGGAGAATTCTGGAATTAGCCAATCAGGTGCAGCCAATCACATGTAAATAATGTATATAAAGCAGATACTTTGGGGGAACTTCCATTCCTCCTCTCCACTATGAGCTGAATAAAGAGCAAGAAATCCACTCTCGACTCTGAGTATATTTCAGATGGAAAGAAGGCTGGTGGTTGCAGAGACCAAGAAGCCTTCCTAGTGAGGAGTGGAATCCAATCTAGTGGGGAAGAAGAAAGAAATGAAATCAGAAGAACACAAGAAGAGGAGTGCATAAACTATGGACCATGTTCCTGCAGGAGGCAGTGATGGCAACCGATTTGGATGGTTTTAAAAGAGGATTGGACACATAAAATCATGGAGTAATTGGCGGAGGAGAGGGCTGTTGGTGGCTGCCAAGCAGGATGACTCTGCACTGCCTCCACAGTTGGCTTCCCCTTACCTCTGTATCAAGAAATAATAATAATAATAATAATAATAATAATAATAATAATAATAATTTATTATTTGTACCCCGCCCATCTGGCTGGGTTTCCCCAGCCACTCTGGGCGGCTTCCAACAATGATGAAAAATACACTAAAATGTCACATATTAAAAGCTTCCCTGAGCAGGGCTGCCTTAAGATGTCTTCTGAATGTCAGGTAGATGTTTATCTCTTTGACATCTGATGGGAGGGCGTTCCACAGGGCGGGTGCCACCACCGAGAAGGCCCTCTGCCTGGTTCCCTGTAACTTGGCCTCTCGCAGTGAGGGAACCGCCAGAAGGCCCTCGGCGCTGGACCTCAGTGTCCAGCCAGAACAATGAGGGTGGAGACGCTCCTTCAGGTATACTGGACCGAGGCCGTTTAGGGCTTTCAAGGTCAACACCAACACTTTGAATTGTGCTCGGAAACGTACTGAGAGCCACTGTAGGTCTTTCAAGACCGGTGTTATATGGTCTCGGCGGCCGCCCCCAGTCACCAGTCTAGCTGCCGCATTCTGGATTAGTTGTAGTTTCTGGGTCACCTTCAAAGGTAGCTCCACGTAGAGTGCATTGCAGTAGTCCAAGCGGGAGATAACCAGAGCATGCACCACTCTGGCGAGACAGTCCGTGGGCAGGTGGGGTCTCATCCTGCATACCAGATGGAGCTGGTAAACAGCTGCCCTGGACACAGATTTGACCTGTGCCTCCATGGACAGCTGTGAGTCCAAAATGACTCCCAGGCTGCGCTCCTGGTCCTTCAGGGGCACAGTTACCCCATTCAGGACCAGGGAGTCCTCCACACCTGCCCGCCCCGTCCCCCAAGAACAGTACTTCTGTCTTGTCAGGATTCAGCCTCAATCCATTAGCCACCATCCATCCTCCAACCGCCTCCCTGGAGGAAATGATCAGTGGCGGAGGAAGGGGTGTGTGTGGGGGGTACGGTTCGCCCCAGGTGTCATCACTGCGGTGTGTGACAAAATGACAAAAATATGAGGGGTTTTTTATTTAAAAAATGGGCTCATGAAACCTTTTAGTTCAGTCAACAAACATAATGAAATGCGGCTGGCACTGAGCGCCACACCGTGGGGGCCGGCACTTACCTCACTTACCTCTCCTGGGAGCATGGCAGCATGGGGCTTGCGTCTGCCCACCGCCTCTCCCTCAGCTGCCCTATAGCTGAGGGGGAGGCAGCGGAGAAGCTCCATGCAGCACGTCCTGCCCCCATGGGCGGCTCGCTCCACCCTCAGCTGCAGCATGCGCACGCTGCACCAGGCAGCCAAGCGGCTGGCTACACCGCTGGATATGATCGCTTCCTCTCCAACTTCCAAGCACTTCCACTTTGTCGATCAGTTCCTCCCTGTTGGTGAGGACCAGGTCAAGGATAGATGAACCCCTTGTTGCTTCTTCCACCTTCTTGGAAATGAAATGGTCAGCGAGGCAGTGGAAGAATTTGTCAGACCTTACATTCTTGGCAGAGTTTGAGTCCCAACCAATATCGGGAAGTTGAAGTCTCAGAAGAAGAAGAGGAGGAGGAATTTGGATTTGACATCCTGCTTTATCACTACCCTAAGGAGTGGCGCTGTGGGTTAAACCACAGAGCCTAGAACTTGCTGATCAGAAGGTCGGCGGTTCAAATCCCCGCGACGGGGTGAGCTCCAGTTGCTCAGTCCCTGCTCCTGCCAACCTAGCAGTTTGAAAGCAGTTTGAAAGTGCAAGTAGATAAATAGGTACCGCTCCGGCGGGAAGGTAAACGGCATTTCCGTGCGCTGCTCTGGTTCGCCAGAAGCGGCTTAGTCATGCTGGCCACATGACCCGGAAGCTGTACACCGGCTCCCTCGGCCAATAAAGCGAGATGAGTGCCACAACTCCAGAGTTGTCCGTGACTGGACCTAATGGTCAGGGGTCCCTTTACCTTTAAGGAGTCTCAAAGCGGCTAACATTCTCCTTTCCCTTCCTCCCCCACAACAAACACTCTGTGAGGTGACTGGGGCCAAGAGACTTCAGAGAAGTGTGACTAGCCCAAGGTCACCCAGCAGTAGGCCCAGACAGAGGGGGGGGGCCATATGGGCCACTTGGCCTGGCCCTCCGATTCCAAAGGGGGCCTCAGACGGCATATTCACAATCGCAGGGGATGCACTCTGGTGAACGTGGAGGCGCAAAGGTGGCGGCGGATTCCCTGGGGCCATGGCTGGCAGTGCGAGTCTTATTCATAAGGCTTCAGTTATCCCCAGGGTAAAAAAAAAGGGGGCACATTATCTACAACGGCGTTTCTGTGCGCTGCTCTGGTTCGCCAGAAGCGGCTTAGTCATGCTGGCCACATGACCCGGAGGCTGTATGCGTGCTCCCTCGGCCAATGAAGCAAGATGAGCGCTGGACCCCCAGAGTCGGTCACGACTGGACCTAATGGTCAGGGGTCCCTTTACCTTTATGTTATCTACCTGGCAGCTGCAGGTGGAGGAGTGGGGAAGCGAACCCGGTTCACCAGATTACGAGTCTACCGCTCTTAACCACTACACCACACTAACGCTCACCACATGACTGCTACACCTCTCCTTTTTGAATGTTTGGCAGTCTGTTCTAGGAAGCCACCACCCAGGTCTTCAGTCTGTCTGGAGGTCTACAGGAGACCCCCATAGTTGGGTCACTGTGGTTTCGCTCTCCTCTGGTTTTTACCTGTATGCTCTCAATCCGCCTTCTATGCTCCAAGTCACGGGCCTCTTCACAAGTGTACACATCCTTTACATATGCTACTCCTCCTCCCTTCCTGTTTGATCTATTTCTTTTGAGCAGCTCATCCCCGCCCCCCATTCCTGCATCCCAGCCAGGAGTCTCATCCTGCCAGGTTTCCGTAATGCCTGTGACCCTTCAGAGGCTCCCTGTATCCTCGTCTCATTGCACGCAACCCCAGCTCTTCTTGCAACTCACAACAACAACCTGTTTCTCTCTCTTCTTAGTGCCAATATAACCAAGACACGGCAGTTGGTCTTGGCTCCGTTACTCCCTCTTGGATGACATAACAGCAGGGAAGGCGAGAGGCAACCTTGCAATTCAGTCGGCAAACAAGGCAGGCAGAAGAGGGAAGACAGGGTTATTCCAGGGGATCAGCAGGGAGGAAGAAAAGGAGGGGTGTGTGTGTTTGTGTGTGTGTGTAAATGTACTTTCAAGAAAGGATTGTCTTACAGAACCACCTTTGCATTTTTTTAAATGAAAGGCAGATCAACAGCAACGTATGAATACAAAAGGCTGCTGGATCAGGCAAGTGGCCCATCTTTCTTTCTTTCTTTCTTTCTTTCTTTCTTTCTTTCTTTCTTTCTTTCTTTCTCTCTCTCTCTCTCTCTCTCTCTCTCTCTCTCTCTCTCTCTCTTTCTTTCTTTTATCCTAGAGGTCGCAATAAAGGGTAGTTGTCGAAATATTCTTTCCCAATCTTCGTCTAAAATCCGTTCCTGAGTATCTAACCTCCAATATTCTTTCAGACTTTCCTTTGATTTCCCCTTGTTTAATAACACCTTATACAATTTTGAAACTATTTTGGCCCTGTCTGTCCTATAGCCTTTCGCTAATTCTTCGAGGGGTGTAATAATTCTTTTACTACATTTTTTTTAACTTCTTCTTCCTTTAGCGGAGAGGAAATTTGTCTTTTTGGTAGCCAATTAATTTTATTATCACTATGAGCTGAATAATGAGCATGAAATCCACACTCAACTCCGAGTATACCTTTACTGTTCCGAGTAACACCTTTACTGTTCACCTGTTAGTCCCCAAACAACAGGGATATGACTGGCGCTTGGAAACAGAGGGTGTGCTCACTGCCCATCTCTCTGAGCCACACGCTCTACAAGAAGCTCAGGGGTGATGCAGGGGGGGGGCTGTCTCCTACCTCCTGATCTTTCCCTTACGGATCCTCAATAAACTTCTGAGCAACCTCATGGTTCTCTCCAACAGAGCTTTTAAAAGCCACTGCAGAAGCTCTCTTCCTTCCCACACAGGTTTGCTTCTGCAGTGCTTCATGGAGGAGAGATCCTGGGCAGACCGCACACTTAAAACGGGGCATGCACACTCGCGCATAGCTCCAGGGCTGACCCAAGACATTTGGCTGCCTGAGGCAAAGAAGTAAATGGCAACCCCCCCCCCCCAGCCTCCCAATACGCCGCAGTCAAGGTGCCTAGTTATATGCCTGAAATAATAAATAGTGGCACCAGAGGGGCATTGTCAATGTATTTTGGCATCCGAGACAGAAAATCACACAAGCATCTCTCTTTCTCCCTGGAAATAAAAATACAGTACAAACAAACCATTTCCCTCCTAAAAAATAAACAAAAACCAAAATGCTTTTGAGGATCTCCAAAACAGAAGAAATTAAGAGTGCAAATGGCAGAGGGAAGTCACATCTGCCAGAGTCTCAGGAAGGGAGACAAAAGATGGAAGGCCATGTATATGTCCCCCGTGAGTGGGCTCCAAGTCGGAAAAAAATATGACCCTGCACACTTCTGGTGCAAATGGCCACTAGCCTCTCTCTAATGGTAGGGCCGACCCTGCCTGCTTCCAGTGCAACAGGGCATCACTGGTCCTCATCCTAGGTCCTTTTTCTTGCCAGAATTTTCTGTGCCATGAAGATGTTAACAAAAATTGCCCTTTTCCCTTATGGGGTACCCAGGAGCCCATATAGAGTCCTTACGTAGGTTCCCTATTGGTAGGAGAAAATAAGAGGCCAGTCAGAGAATATTGAGAAGCAAAGCAGCTAGTAAGCTTGATCTTTGTTGATCTGTTGCAACAGGGTGCTCCCCTCACCTGCAGGAGAAGGAGGAGGAACCCCGAAAAATGGCACACAAGGCCTTTTAAAGACTTTTGAAATTGCCACCCTGTAGATCAAGACCACCCCCAGAAACATCATACATACATCACAGAAGGGGTGTAACCTAAGACCACCCCTCAGATACGTCACACCTACATCACAGAAAAGGCGGTCTAAAACAGAAATTTGAATATTGTTTTTCTCCTGTTGTTGTTTTTTTCCTGTCTGGCAGGGTACTTGACTGGATTGCCTGGGGAGCCTGGCCAGTCTTTTGTAGTGATAAATACTTAGTTCCTGGGTCAGGTCACAGGCTCACACCCTATTCAAACGCAGGGTTTTGTGAAGGAAAAGACAATGGGGAGGCTTTTCCATTTTCCTTTGACCTTGCAGAGAAAACATTTGCTCAGTTTGGGAACCAAAATGGTTCCAGGTCGGTCTTCCTGTGCTGATCTATGTATGTGCTTGGTTGGTACACTTATGAACATTTAACATTTATCTAAGACCTCAAAATTCCTATCACAAAGACAAATTTTATTTTTCCATAGCACCCTGTACATGAAAGTCCTTTTTACTGGTGCAATTTTAAAAAATGCAAGCTCTTGCTGCCCCAACTGTCTTGCACATTTGGTCTTACTGATCGGCAGCGGGATGACGAGAGCAGGCGGAGAAAAGGAAGCAAAACAGGAGATTTCTCGAAGCCCCCTCACAAGTCTGCAAACAATGCTGGCAGCAAGTCATGAACATCCTTTGATCTTCCAGTCTCTGCAGGAACCAAATCTGCAAGGAACACACTTGATAGTCAAAGTGGTTCAAATCCCTTGGGGACTGGAGGGAGGAATCTAGCAGACAAAGGCTCCCTTGTCCGCTTGGTGTCTGCCCTGAATTCTTGGGACCGATGTTGCAAGGGCAAAGCTCACGAGATCACCCCTGGGTGACCTCTAAGGACCCTGAACAGGGGAGAGGGAGAAAAGGGGCTGTGACAGGCAGACCAGACAGGGACCAAACCAAGGGAGGGCCATCTATCTTTCAGGTCAGTGGAAGGCTGGATCCTGTTTTACAAGTCTGAATTTCATTCACGTCTGTAGCTTTTCATGCATTTTTATATTGTTTTTCTAGTTTTAGGTTGCTGACATTATTTTAATTCTATGGTTTTTTAGACACTGGTTATATATATATATATATAGTGGTTGTTGTTGTTTAGTCGTTTAGTCGTGGCCGACTCTTTGTGACCCCCTGGACCAGAGCACGCCAGGCACTCCTGTCTTCCACTGCCTCCCGCAGTTTGGTCAGACTCATGCTGGTAGCTTCGAGAACACTGCCCCACTATGTCGTCCTCTGTCGTCCCCTTCTCCTTGTGCCCTCAATCTTTCCCAACATCAGGGTCTTTTCCAGGGAGTCTTCTCTTCTCATGAGGTGGCCAAAGTCTTGGAGTCTCAGCTTCAGGATCTGTCCTTCCAGTGAGAACTCAGGGCTGATTTCCTTCAGAATGGAGAGGTTGGATCTTCATAGAATCCTAGAGTTGGAAGAGACCACAAGGGCCATCGAGTCCAACCCCCTGCCAAGCAGGAAACACCATCAGAGCACTCCTGACATATGGTTGTCAAGCCTCTGCTTAAAGACCTCCAAAAAAGGAGACTCCACCACACTCCTTGGCAGCAAATTCCACTGTCAAACAGCTCTTACTGTCAGGAAGTTCTTCCTAATGTTTAGGTGGAATCTTCTTTCTTGTAGTTTGGATCCATTGCTCCGTGTCTGCTTCTCTGGAGCAGCAGAAAACAACCTTTCTCCCTCCTCTATGTGACATCCTTTTATATATTTGAACATGGCTATCATATCACCCCTTAACCTCCTCTTCTCCAGGCTAAACATGCCCAGCTCCCTTAGCCGTTCCTCATAAGGCATCATTTCCAGGCCTTTGACCATTTTGGTTGCCCTCCTCTGGACACGTTCCAGTTTGTCAGTGTCCTTCTTGAATTGTGGTGCCCAGAACTGGACACAGTACTCCAGGTGAGGTCTGACCAGAGCAGAATACAGTGGCACTATTACTTCCCTTGATCTAGATGCTATACTCCTATTGATGCAGCCCAGAATTGCATTGGCTTTTTTAGCTGCCACATCACACTGTTGGATCATGTCAAGTTTGTGGTCAACCAAGACTCCTAGATCCTTTTCACATGTACTGCTCTCAAGCCAGGTGTCACCCATCTTGTATTTGTGCCTCTCATTTTTTTTTGCCCAAGTGCAATACTTTACATTTCTCCCTGTTAAAATTCATCTTGTTTGTTAAAATTCATCTTGTTTGTCCATGGGACTCTCAAGAGTCTCCTCCAGCACCATAATTCAAAAGCATCAATTCTTTGGCGATCAGCCTTCTTTATGGTCCAGCTCTCACTTCCATACATCACTACTGGGAAAACCATAGCTTTAACTATCCGGACCTTTGTTGGCAAGGTGATGTCTCTGCTTTTTAAGATGCTGTCTAGGTTAAGTGGTATTCAGGTGTCTTTGAACATAGGACATGGCTTTCTGCTGGGTCAAGACCATTAGACTACCAGCTCAATATTGTCTGCACTGATTGGCAGCAGCTTTCTGGGGTTTCCGACAGGAGTTCTTCAAAGTCCTACCCTGGAGATGCTACAGAGAATTAAACCTGGCAGTTTCTGTAAGCAGAACATATGCATTCAATCATGGAGAGATGACCCATCATAGGAGCAGCCCTGCAGGACCAGACCAAAAGGGGCCCACCTACAATAACAGAACAGTAGAGTTGGGAGGGAACCCCAAGGGTCATCTAGTCCAACCCCCTGCAATGCAGAAATCACAGCTGAAGAATCTTTGACTGATGGCCTTCCATCCTCTGCTTAAAATCTCCAAGGAAGGAAACTCCCCTACTTTCCAAGAGAGCCCGTTCTGCTTTCCCAGCATCTTGGTTCTCATAGTGGCCAACCAGATGCGGGACCTGAGTGCGAATCCCAGCCACCCAATGTGTGTGTTTTTAGTTTTTTTAATTAGGAATTTCAACATAACAATTTATCAAAAATACATCATCCTCATCCCACCCCCCATTTTCCCCTCCCCTAAAAAGAAAAACCCACCCTCACAGACTTCCTTCAGCTCTCTGGTTTCTCAGCACATGTTATTCTCTACATATTATAAAATTGTAAAGATCCTTAATTAATCCATCAATATGTTACCAATAAAAAAAATGTGTATGTTTATTCAAAACCTGCCAATGTGTCCAGTTCATTTTGTTGTTCCTTTAAGTACTTTGTAAAAGGTTCCCATTCTTCTTTAAAGCCACAGATGTCCTTATCATGTAGTTTGTGTGTCAATTTCGCCAATTCTGCGTAATCCATCAGTTTCTCTTGCCACAGTTCTTCGGTCGGGATTTCCTCATTCTTCTATCCTTGTGCTATTAAGACTCTCACCCAGTGTATGTTTCCCACCCCGCTTGCAATACAGCTATTTTTCTTTACTTCTGTTTTAGTGCTGCATAACACACACACACACACACAACCAGATGAAAAGCTGCCATATTTGAAGATGTCTCAGTCCCCCAGTTTTGGACTGGGCACAAATCATTCCTGCAGTTATGGGGGTGCGGTGGGGAGAACATCTGCCTTAATGCTACCATGATTCAAGCTCCAGCATTGGGAGAGTTTGGTAACTGGTGATATGCGCAGTTTTACGATACACCTGGGGCAGAGGGGTGAGAGATGTCTGCATCACAACTTTCAGCTGGTTCAGTGGTCATTTTCGCACCCCCAGGGATGCCCAGGTCTGCAAGGTGTGTTTGGGGTCTCAGGCAGAAGATTCGCAGCAATGCCCAACTGCTAGGACACTTGCTGTGGAAGAAGCCACCGTAAAACAAACACGTCTAGTGGTATTAGGTACATTCCGCTACGATTGCACTCTTATCTTATGCTGCCCCCTTCTGGGTAGGGGTGGGAGAGAAATCCTTTCACAAATTTAGTTTCCCATACCAACACATGAATCAAAACACAGCTCTTTGAAATCCACACTTCTCTGAATTTTGCAATGCAATCCACTTCCCTAACCAAAAGCAGGCGCACACACAAAAATATAATAGTGAAAAATGCACACAAAACAGAGTATATTGCTTACCAAGCATTTTTGTATATTAAGAAACTATGTGCGCAAAAGTGTGTAGTAATTCTCATATGCATTTTTTAAAACAAAAAGTTTGCAAATATATGTGGAAATGGGGTGGACCCAGCTTAACAAATGAAAAGAGAGACTGAAAGAATCCAAAGCTGAGAGATTTGGCCTTCTCTAGTTCTGGCTGGGAAAAACTGGCTACCAAACCACAGTGTGGCTGCCAAACTTGTTGTTGTTTAGTCGTTTAGTCGTGTCTGCCTCTTCGTGACCCCCTGGACCAGAGCACGCCAGGCACTCCTGTCTTCCACTGCCTCCCTCATGCTGGTAGCTTCGAGAACACTGTCCAACCATTTTGTCCTCTGTCGTCCCCTTCTCCTTGTGCCCTCCATCTTTCCCAACATCAGGGTCTTTTCCAGGGAGTCTTCTCTTCTCATGAGGTGGCCAAAGTCTTGGAGCCTCAGCTTCAGGATCTGTCCTTCCAGTGAGCACTCAGGGCTGATTTCCTTCAGAATGGAGAGGTTTGATCTTCTTGCAGTCCATGGGACTCTCAAGAGTCTCCTTCAGCACAAGAATTCAGAAGCATCCATTCTTCGGCAATCAGCCTTCTTTATGGTCCAGCTCTCACTTCCATACATCACTACTGGGAAATCTATAGCTTTAACTATACAGACCTTGCTTGAAATCTGCTTTTCTGAGTTCAACTTGAATTTGGAACCGGATGTAAGAAATATCAAGTCAGTTTAAATCTGAATCCTGGGAAGATGGAGACTCAGTGCAGATGCTTAGGGGAGCCATTAATGCATTTTTAAAGGAATGGACCGCAACTCCTCCCTGCACCCCAAAAGGGACAAAACACAGTTTTGCAAAAGATGTGCATTTGCTAACCTATATACACAGGTGCAAACTAATAAACAGTGCAATTTAAATACAACTGCAATGCACCCCTCCTTCGTGGGGGAGGCTGCGACAAGGGGACCTGCGTTTCGGCTGCCTGGGTGCTGCACGCTACGGCTGTGCCCGGAATTCAAGGTCCTTGCAGGTCCCCCTTCTGAGTTCTTCATCTTTAAACTGGACTTCGACTAGGCAGCTCTTCAAACAGGGGAGCGTGCTCTGCAAAGCAGATCACAAAGCCATCCTGTGTATACAATTGCTTCGTTTGTGGCAATTGGATCATCTGACTTTTTCACCAGATAAGCCCTTTTTGAATGACCACTGCAAACGTCCTCAAATGCGGGGGCAGTAAAATCAAACGAAGTCAGTGTGTGAATCAAACATTTCCAGTATCGGTTCCACCCCTTTCCCCACAGGCCTGCTGGATTCCTCCCTTTTCACCCAAAGCCAACAGGTGCCTCTGGTGACCTCACAGGGGCACCTACAACTGCCCTGAAGCCAGGCGAAGAGGCCCATTTGACCTGCCCACTGCTCCAGGCTGGCAGTGACTCTTCCCGGTCTCAAGTTGGGGAGGGTATTCTCTAACCCTGCTCTGAGATGCTCAGGGATGATGAAAGTTGGTCAGGGCACATAAAGATCTGCATTGGCTACCAGTATGTTTCCGAGCACAATTCAAAGTGTTGGTGCTGACCTTTAAAGCCCTAAACGGCCTCGGTCCAGTATACCTGAAGGAGCGTCTCCACCCCCATCGTTCTGCCTGGACACTGAGGTCCAGCGCCGAGGGCCTTCTGGCAGTTCCCTCATTGCGAGAAGTGAGGCTGCGGGGAACCAGGCATAGGGCCTTCTCGGTAGTGGCGCCCTCCCTGTGGAACGCCCTCCCATCAGATGTCAAAGTGATAAGCAACTACCTGACATTCAGAAGACATCTTAAGGCAGCCCTGTTCAGGGAAGTTTTTAATGTGTGACATCTTAGTGTATTTTTGGTCTTTGTGGAAGCCGCCCAGAGTGGCTGGGGAAACTCAGCCAGATGGGCGGGGTATAAATAAATTATTATTATTATTATTATTATTATTATTATTATTATTATTATTGACTACCTCTGCCCTGCTGGTTATGATTCTTTCGGCAGCAATGCGTGACTTGGAGCCACACCCACCAGCCTCCCCCAACCTGCTGCCCTCCTTTGCGCTCTGGACCGCAGTTCCCATTAGCCCCAGCCAGAGCATTTGTGGTCCAAAACTTCTGGAGGGAACTAAGCTGAGGCTGCCCCACACGTAGGGCCTGTGCTGCACCTCTGGGTGGCAGCCCTTCCCTCTGCGGCTACAGGAATGATTTCCCACCCTGTGGCAATCCAGAGATGAATGAGGAGCTGGCTGTGCAACACCCGGTACATGTCGTACAGCCACAGCCCTTCCTTGTTGGCGCACAGCTCTGCTTGCTGCAGCTCCACGCAGAACAGGCCGCTCCTTGGCAGAAATGGGTCGGGAGGAAACTGCAGAGGCTCTCAAGGCAGTCTTTGAGCCTGACTGAGCTTAGGAGTTCTCCTGCGAAGGGCTGCATACTGGGGCAACAGAGCTGTGGAGGGAGAAGGCAGCAGCTCACAAGGTCTCCAACTCAGACCACACCCTTGCTGGGAACTCAACAGATTATCTCAGGGCCCCTGCGGCCACTCCAAAGACTTCATTTCCCATCGCCTCTCACCACTGGCCAGGTTGGCTGGGGAGAATGGGAGACGGAGCCGCTCAGCATCTGTGAGGCCACAAGTTCCTCATCCCCTGTGTTCTCCTTTTTCTTTCCTTGTTCTGAAAGCTTCATGCAGGTGTGTCTATTCCCCTCCAATATGTTTTACATCTGTGTCACCAGGAACATCCCAAATTGTATTGTGGGCTCAAGGAACTCAGACAAGGTGTGGTCGGGGAGACATGCCTTTTCGAGAATGCATTAGGAAGAAGAGTTTAATAAATCACCCTACTTACATAACAAAATTTCTCGGAAACTGTAACTAGCAAGGCAGATTGTTACTCAGAAGTAGCTGGAAAATGTGTACAAAACACTCAGCCACCCGTGTGACTCAGAGTTACCCATTTCTGTTCACTGGCGTCACAAGCCTTCGTTTTTCTTCTTCTGCAGCCAGCGCCCTTGTCGAAAGGTAAGCCGGAGCCTTGAGTCTGCAGCTCTTTCAAGAAAACAGACTGCGTGTCTCATCTTAGTAGGAGACGGCTCGATGATCCACTTTTGCCAGAGATGCTCTGCAAAGTCTCTGTGAAGAGCTCTTGGCTCTGTCCTTCCCAGTTCCCAGAGCGTCATTAAAGAAGCCATCATGATGGGAAAATCTGAAAAACATCAAGAAACCACTAACTACCTTGGCGCACACTATTTTGCTAGTTTCTTCTCACTGGCTCCCTACAAACTCTTGTTTATAAAGAGGCTTCCAGCCTCTCTCTCTAACACAAATCCCTGCTTGTCAGCATAAGCCGGGGATAGCTCATGTGGCATCTTCCAGTTGCTGTTGGCCTGTGAAAGTCTCATCATCCAAGAAGATACTTGTGGAGGCTGAGAGGAGCCATGGTCTAACGACACCTAGAAGCACCACACTGGTTCTCCTGGGCCTAAGCTATCTTTGTTACATCCACACAGTGTTCGAAACTCCCATTGTTCTAGGCATGTTTTGCGACATGGAATTTCATCCATGTGAGCAGTTTCTGAGCTCTGGGCGCAGTACTGAGCCTAAGATTTCAGATTAAAACTGCCACTGCTGGAAGAAAAGGAGGACCTTTTTCTGCCTCCCCACGTCCAGCCGCTCTCTGAAGACTGGAGAAGGGACCCTCATAAGAATATTAGGGGGGTGGGCACGGGGAGGACTAGACCATGTGAAAAAGGAACATAAGATTTTAGCTGCAGCTCATTCATTTTCAGCTTTGTAGTCTTGTTATTTTTTAAAAAAAGCGCACCTAGACATTCCGCTGTGGTGCCCAAAACCTAGGTTCAAGGTGGCATTTAGCTCCTAGAATTCATATCTCAGTTTGTAACACTGCATCCGCACCAGCGCTAACCAGGGCTCCCTCAGAAACCGTAGCCTGAAACCATGGTTTGAAGTGAGTTAACAAAGCATAGTTATAAAATAATTTGGTTAGTATGACCATGGTTATGATGAGGGCACATATGGGAAAGGGGGTTTGCATCTAAGTAGGAAGAGAGGCGAGGAAGGGTGTTCGCATTCCTAAGCCTGATTCCCATCTTGCATGCTATGATTTTTTGGGGTGGGGGTGGTGCAGGAACGATCCAGGAGGGCAGGAGTAGCTTTGGGTGCAATTGGGGGGTGTTGAATAAAAATAAGAGGGCAGTGGAAGCATAAAGAAAGAAGAGAATTTTGAAAAACCATTAGTGCCTGTTTCATCTGTTGTGTAATGATGCTTACTGGACAGCAACAACGCCCCCGCCCCCCAGATCTGGTGGCTGTGATGGAGCTGAGGGGTTTTCCTGGGCTTGGGGAAACCCTTTTCGGCTTCAACCAGGCCTGGGAAGCGGATCATAGCTTACCTGCCTACTTGGCCAATGGCAGGGGGGCACTGATTATTTTTTTCCTGAGAAGTGGGCAGTAGGCCAAATAAGTTTGGGAACCCGTGATTTGGAGGGAGACAGAATGACACCCGTGCTGAGCTGCAGGGAGGAGGAGGAAACACAGAAATGAGATTTGGGTGGGCTTCCACTCAAAACCATCATCTAGGCAGGATTTGAACATTCAACCACAAGAACAGCAACCTTATATTGCTATGGCTCCCAAAAATGGAAGGTTTTCTGGAGCATAAACTGGTCCATCTCTGGTGCCTTTCCAGTGACCACGTACCGTTTTCTTCTTTCTGATGATGAAGATATGAATGTCCTCACTCCGATACTCCTCGTCGTGCTTCTCCAAGGGAACCTTCTCCAGATCAAAGTCCCTCTGAAGAAGCTGCAATTTAAAATTGCACAAGAATAAAAGAGTGCAGCTAAACGTCCTTGGCCTCATTCAGATCTGAGCCTCCCAGAGAAACTGCACCACTTATGTAACCATAACCTCAGAAGCAGAGCACAGAAATCTTCCACGCAGACTCCTGGGAACCGAAGGAGAGCCCAGCTGCTGCACCGAAGGCACACCTGGCCCCACACCCTGCTTCTCAAAGGGGCAAATCAGATGCCTATGGGAAGCCCACAACCAGGGTAGGAGCGCCACAGCCCTCAGCCACAGCTGTTCCCCAGCACGCTGCCTCTGATTCTGGAGGACGTTTTCAGCCATTGCCAGCTTTCTTCTCCATGCCTGATCCCCTTCTAAAGCAATCTAATTCGGTGCCATCACAATATCCTGCAGTCATTTTGTAGTTTGACTATGTGCTGTGGCTGTCCTGACTCTCCCACCATTCACTTCCACTGGATGACCCCCGATTCTAGTACTATCTAAGACACAGAAAAACTATCCGTACCACATTCTTCAGACCATGTGTAATTTCATAGATAGTGTCAGGGGTTCAGGAGCTGAGGCACAGGAAAGGGAGGAAACGGAGAGCGAAGGGGAGGAATACGAAGGAAACATGAGCGATGACGGTGGCCCGAGATCTCCGAGTCTTTCCAGTGAATCGGAAGATTCACAGAAAGGAGCGCCAGTGGTCAGAGCAAGGGGGGCACCTAGGGGGACACCCCGGGAAGAAGGGACCAGAGGGGACTCAGAGAGCAGCAGTTGGAAATCGGGGCCAGCTTCCCCACCAGAGCGCAGAAGGGAGGAAGGGTCCCAGGTATCGGGATCCGGCGACTCGCCACAGGCGGGAGGGCTTCAGTCAGGATTGGCCACACCTCCGTCGGGGAGTGAGGAAACGGTCAAGAGGAAGGTGAAAAGTTGGGCGCGCGCGCCAAGTTCAAATGCGCAGGAAGGCGGCACAGTAAGCAGCCTGGAAAGGGAGCCAGGTTCTAAAGCCCGCCGCAAAGAGGGAGAAGGGTCCGGGGGGTCGGCGTCGGAAGAGTCCAGGAAGGAAGAGACCACGGGGGGCAGAGGGACCCAGAGAAGGAAGGAAAGGTGGAAGAGGTGGAGTAAGGCTAGGGTATTAAGTTGGTGTACAGGAGGCGGGGACTCAGACGGAGCTTCGCCGGTCTAGCTTCTAAGACGTAGAGCTGCACGCTGCAGCTTGGAAATGGAAACTGTAACTCAATAAAGACTTTTATAAAGTGGACGCTGGCTAGCGTGATCCTCTGTGAGCTGGGATCTGGAAGCAGCTCTGACAGATAGTAATACAATAATAATTTAATAGTTATATACAACCCATCTGATTGGGCTGGCCTTGCCACCCTGGGCGGCTTCCAACAAATTAGAAACATTAATCACAATAAAACATTAAAAGCTTCCCTGAACAGGGCTGCCTTCAGATGTCTTCTAAAAGTCAAGATAGTGGCTTATTTCCCTGACATCTGGTGGGAGGGCGTTCCACAGGGCAGGCGCCACTACCGAGAAGGCCCTCTGCCTGGTTCCCTGTAACTTGGCTTCTCACAGGGAGAGAACTGCCAAAAGGTCCTCAGAGCTGGACCTCAGTGTCCAGGCTGAACAATGGGA
Source organism: Podarcis vaucheri (assembly GCF_965113315.1). NCBI lineage: Eukaryota > Metazoa > Chordata > Lepidosauria > Squamata > Lacertidae > Podarcis > Podarcis vaucheri. The sequence continues at coordinate 3,682,671 of NC_138759.1, forward strand.
GTGGAGAAGCTCCATGATAGAGGTCTATCGCGTTCTCTAAACTAAAGAGTCTCAAATGTTGGGAGATTCTCCATCTCCTTGATCGTTTCGGTTGCCCTTTCCTGAACTTCTCCAGATCTACAATATCCTTTTGGAGGCGAGGTGGCCAGAAAGCATTCAATGTGTGTCACAGCACATATTTTTGTTTTTTTAAAAAGCAGTAAGACTTGGGGTTAGTCTAGAAGACCCTTGGGGTCCCTTCCAATTTTACAATTCTATGATTCTATGACACTGGCGGGTTTCTGTTTGATTTTTATATCCCGTTCTAGAAAGCGCCTTGGGATACTTCCAGGCTTTTCTCCACAGGAACAAGGGCTCCTCCAAGACATTCTGCACTGGCAGACGACTCACCTCAAAGTATTTTCTCTCCACTTCTGGGTTCTTCCCCATAGTCCTTTCTTCATAGCAGCAAAGGATGGTCGTTTCAGGGCCTGCCAGGTCCTTCAGAGTCTTGAGCAACGGCTCCAGTGACTGTCCGTAAAGCAGAAAGCACTTGCCACTTAACTTCATTCCACACTTGCAGCTAAAAGGCGAATCTACAAGAAAAAATGTGATTTACCTCTTCGTAGTAGATGCAGTCTGCCATCAGGATGTAATCAGGTGACGGAAGGAAGTCTGATACTTCTTCACCCCTAAACAAGAAGAAGGTGGATGCAATACAGAAAAGAACATTTGGTTTTATTTGTGCCCTGGTTTTCAGTCGACAGCGGCTCCCAAAGCAGCTTTATGATTAAATGCATAAAAAGTACAAGTCTATCTACAAGTTATGCAGGTGTGTGTGTGTGTGGCAGAGTCTTCCGGGCAACCCCAAGAGCACAAGCCAGGCCAATCTTCACCAACCTGGTGACGCTGAGGAGGGGCTGGACCAGATGAACTTCGCAGTCCCTTCTACAATTCTGTTAACTAAGACTAAAACTTTGGACCACATGCTGGCTGGGGCTGATGGGAGATGTAGTCCAAGGTATAAGGAGGGCAGCAGGGGGCAGAATGACGCAGGGCCTGGCAGATCTACCTCTGCTCACCTACCAGTTTAGTTCACCGCTTAGCCACTCCCATGCAAAACCTCCTAAGCTTCACTTACAGATAGGTAGCCGTGTTGGTCTGCCATAGTCAAAATAAAAAAATTCCTTCCAGTAGCACCTTAAAGACCAACTAAGTTAGTTCTTGGTATGAGCTTTCGTGTGCATGCACACTTCTTCAGATACACTGAAACAGAAGTTGCCAGATCCTTCTATATAGTGAGAAGGTGGGGAGGGGTATTACTCAGAAGGGTGGTGGGAATGGGAAATTGGCAGATAGCTGAGATGAGCCTGTTGATGACTCTAAACCTTACGCCAAAGAATAAATGGACATAAATCTGACATCAAGAATCACAAAACAGAGAAACCAGTAGGAGAACACTTCAATCTCCCAGGACATTCTATACAAGATCTCAAAGTAGCTGTTTTACTACAAAGGAATTTCAGAAATAGACTGGAAAGAGAAGCTGCTGAATTGCAACTCATTACCAAACTTAAAACCATGGAGAGACCTGGTTTGAACAAAGACATTGGATTCTTATCCCATTATACATGACTAAGCCATTTCTCATCTTCTCACCCCTTGCCTTTTCCTGTAAGACCTATTACAGTCGTTAAGAATTGTCAACAGGCTCATCTCAGCTATCTGCCAATCTCCCATTCCCACCACCCTTCTGAGTAATACGCCTCCCCACCTTCTCACTATATAGAAGGATCTGGCAACTTCTGTTTCAGTGTATCTGAAGAAGTGTGCATGCACACGAAAGCTCATACCAAGAACTAACTTAGTTGGTCTTTAAGGTGCTACTGGAAGGGATTTTTTTATTTCTTCTAAGCTTCAAATATACATAAAATGCTAAGTCAGTTCAAAGCAAAGTATGGAACGGCTGAAGGAAGTTGGAAGCAAGCTCATGTTCATATGACTATCTGTGACTTCACGCTACACATCACGGCCCGACCTAAGAGTCACTCTCTGGTTAAAGTTGACTTCCACTCCCTAAAATTGGTTTGAAGTTTCTTGAGGAAATTTTAAATTACAGAGCAAGAAGTTCATACGAACCATTTCAGTACCTTGGCTTGAATGGAACCTGTGATAAGATGCCGATTATTCTCAATGTTCATTTTCAGCAAATCCTGAACTTCATCGAGATCAGTGACTGTAACGTTTGCACTACAAAAGAGGTGGGGGGGGGCTATATTAGTTGCCCGTCTCATTCTCTCTCTCACACACACACACAGTATGCAAGAAACCACACAATGCACAGGTTTTTAAGCATCCCTCATTCAGCTTAGAAAAAGTCCTGTTTGCAACTAAGTTCTTGCCAAAGCGACTATGCTTAAAACTCCGTACATGAGCCAACACAGATTCAGTTCTGGTGGGGAATGAATCAGGCATGAACAATTAGGGCACACACCAAAATAACCTGGTTAAATAAATCCTGCATAAAAAGGGATATAAATGAAAATAAAAAGTGGCAATGATTCATACAATGCTGCAAAACCCATCGGCATGTTGGAACACTATTTTGGTCTCCAGTAGTAAACATTAAATTTGTACGATACCAGTACAATTGGGGGGGTGGGGTTGGAGGGGAGCCTGGACTCAATCCCTTTAGCTCTAGGTGCAGGACCACAAGATGGGAGCGCTGGCTACTAGTGAGATGGCCTTAAAAAGACTTTGGACAAATTCATGGAGGATAAGGCCGTCTTTTCTTATAATATTCTAGTAGTTTATGATGTTGTAAACTTCCCTGTGGCCTGTTGACAAAAGGTGGTACATAGAATCAACTGTAGAGTTGGAAGGAACCTTGCAACCCAACCCTCTGCCGTGCAGGGATCTCAGCTAAAGAATCCCTGACAGATGGAATATCCTGTCTCTGTAGGAGTATCCATATAAAGGTAAAGGGACCCCTGACCATTAGGTCCAGTCGTGGCCAACTCTGGGGTTGCGGCGCTCATCTCACTTTACTGGCCGAGGGAGCAGGCGTACAGCTTCCGGGTCATGTGGCCAGCAGGACTAAGCTGCTTCTGGCGAACCAGAGCAGCGCACAGAAATGCCGTTTACCTTCCCGCCAGAGTGGTACCTATTTATCTACTTGCACTTTGATGTGCTTTCCAACTGCTAGGTGGGCAGGAGCAGGGACTGAGCAATGGGAGCTCACCCCGTCGCGGGGATTCGAACCACCAACCTTCTGATCGGCAAGTCCTAGGCTCTGTGGTTTAACCCACAGCGCAGGGTTAAACCCAGGTAGCACTGGGGTTATTACTGTTATGATTGAAGGCTCCAGGGTGCTGCTGCTGCCCGTCAGTGTGGGCAATACTGAACTAGATGGACCAACTAGATGGGCCTGAGGCCTGGAAACTTACTGTTAATTTTAAGGGAAGAGCTATAGCTCGGTGGGAAGACCACCTCTATTATTATTATTCAGAAGGTCTCATGCTCAATCCCAAGAAAGCATCGGCGCCTCCAGGTAGCGCTGGGATTATTATTGTTATTATTAAAGGCTCCAGGCTGCCGCTGCTGCCAGTCAGTATGGGCAATACTGAACTAGATGGACCAACTAGATGGGCCTGAGGACTGGAATCTTGCTGTTAAGGGAATTTAAGGGAAGAGCTATAGTTATAGCTCGGTGGGAAGGGCACCTGTATTATTATTATTATTATTATTATTATTATTATTATTATTCAGGTCTCATGCTCAATCCCAAGAAAGCATCAACGTTTCCAGGTAGCGCTGGGATTATTATTGTTATTATTAAAGGCTCCAGGCTGCCGCTGCTGCCAGTCAGTGTGGGCAATACTGGACCAATTAGATGGGCCTGAGGACTGGAATCTTACTGTTAATTTTAAGGGAAGAGCTATAGCTCAGTGGGAAGATCACCTATATTATTATTATTATTATTATTATTATTATTATTATTATTATTATTATTATTATTATTATTCAGGTCCCCTGCTCAATCCCAAGAAGGCACCAGTGCCTCCAGGTAGCGCTGGGGTTGTTCTTATTCAAGGTTGGAGGGTGCCGCTGCTGCCAGTCAGTGTGGGCAATACTGAACTAGATGGACCAACTAGATGGGCCTGAAGACTGGAACCTTACTGTTAATTTTAAGGGAAGAGCTATAGCTCAGTAGGAAGACCACCTGCATCATCATCATTATCATTATTATTATTATTAAGGTCCAATGCTCAATCCCAAGAAGGCACCAGGTAGCGCTGGGGTTGCTCTTATTCAAGGTTGGAGGGTGGCGCTGCTGCCAGTCCGTGTCGGCCCCACGGCGCCGCTGAGGCGAGGCCCGGCCCGGCCCGGCCGCTCTCCTTGCCCGCCCGCCTCCCAGCTGCCCAGCCGCGGCGGCGGCGAGGACGACGACGTACCCGAGGCTGGCGGCCATGAGGCCCACGAGGCCGGTGCCGGCGCCCAGCTCGAGCGCGGCCTTGCGGCGGAGAGGGAGCCCGGCCGGGCCCGCCTCCTCCTCCTCCTCCTCGGCCGCCGCCTTCTCGAGGAAGCGCGCCAGCACCAGCGCCGCGTCCCACACCACGCAGCCCGGGCCGCCCGCCCAGCGCTGCCCCAGGCGGAGCCCCGCCGAGCCGTCCCGCCGGGCCAGGGCGCGCTCCAAGCCCGGAGAAGGGCAGGCCGGCGACGCCATGGCCGAGGCCGAGTGAGAGCCGGGAGAAGGAGGAGCGAGGGCGGCGGAGGGAGGAGGAGGAGGCCGCTCTCGCCTCACGGACACAAAGGCGCCTCGAAGGGAAGCGGAGCCGCTGCTGCTTATTATTCACTTTATGTATAAACAGCACACTGTGGAACTCCCTGCCTCATGATCGCAGGCACGCGAGGGAAAGCCGCCTCCAAAGCGGAGCCACTGCTGCTCATTATTCACTTTATGTATAAACAGGACACTGTGGAACTCCCTGCCTCATGATCTCAGGGAGGCAGTGCCGGATATACAGTACGCATAAGCTAAACAACCTATAGCTTAGGGCCCCACTCTCTTGGGAGCCCCAAAAACAACTTAAAGGGGGAGGGGAAACTGGATGCACATTTCCAAAATATAAGATAAAATAACATATAAAATAAAACCTGCATCCAGCAACAGTGTTTTGTGTTGTGTGGGCTCCTATGGTGTAAGTCATGGGCCCCGCCTGCTAGCCGGCTCCCTAAAACATCACTGGTTTGCTCCTTTCTATATATAGGGTGCCTACAGATTGAGGTTGAATCCTGACAAGACAGAAGTACTGTTTTGGGGGGACAGGGGGCGGGCAGGTGTGGAGGATTCCCTGGTCCTGAATGGGGTAACTGTGTCCCTGAAGGAGCAGGTGCGCAGCCTGGGGGTCATTTTGGACTCACAGCTGTCCATGGAGGCGCAGGTCAATTCTGTGTCCAGGGCAGCTGTCTACCAGCTCCATCTGGTACCCTGGATGAGATCCTACCTGCCTGCAGACTGTCTCACCAGAGTGGTGCATGCTTCGGTTATCTCCCGCTTGGACTACTGCAATGCGCTCTATGTGGGGCTACCTTTGAAGGTGACCCGGAAACTACAACTAATCCAGAATCAGCAGCTAGACTGGTGACTGGGAGCGGCCGCTGAGACCATATAACACCGGTCTTGAAAGACCTGCATTGGCTCCCAGTACGTTTCCGAGCACAATTCAAAGTGTTGGTGCTGACCTTGAAAGCCCTAAACAGCCTCAAAGGCCCAGTAGACCTGAAGGAGCGTCTCCACCCCCATCATTCTGCCCAGACACTGAGGTCCAGCTCCGAGAGCCTTCTGGCGGTTCCCTCATTGCGAGAAGCAAAGCTACAGGGAACCAGGCAGAGGGCCTTCTCGGTGGTGGCGCCCGCCCTGTGGAACGCCCTTCCAGCAGATGTCAAAGCGATAAATAATTACCTGACATTCAGAAGACATCTTAAGGCAGCCCTGTTCAGGGAAGTTTTTAATATGTAACGTTGTACAGTTTTTAACACTGATTGGGAGCCGCCCAGAGTGGCTGGGGAAACTCAGCCAGATGGGCGGGGTATAAATAATAAATTTATTATTATTATTATTATTATTATTATTATTATTATTATTATTATTATACATTCTGCATGGACTGTTATGTGCAAATGGCTATTAGGTCCATAAATTACCACATAGCATATATTCAACACAAAAAACAGCGACAATTTGTTGTTGACAAAGGACTGCTAGACGTAGAAAGGGCCCCATTATCTTCAGGAGCTGAGGGCCTCATCAGACCTAAATCCGGCCCTGGGGAGGTCCCTTTGCTGTGCTCCTTTCGGCGCCTGCTAAAAGCACTTTTGGTAAGGAAGCTGGGGCGGCTCTTAATCTGTTTTTAAAGGTAAAGGGATCCCTGACCATTAGGTCCAGTTGTGGCCGACTCTGGGGTTGTGGCGCTCATCTCGCTTTATTGGCCGAGGGAGCCGGCGTACAGCTTCCGGGACTAAGCCACTTCTGGCGAACCAGAGCAGCGCATGGAAATGCCGTTTACCTTCCCGCCGGAGTGGTACCTATTTATCTACTTGCACTTTTTGGTGTGCTTTCGAAGTGCTAGGTTGGCAGGAGCAGGGACCGAGCAAAGGGAGCTCACCCCGTCACGGGGATTCGAACCGCCGACCTTCTGATCGGCAAGTCCTAGGCTCTGTGGTTTAACCCACAGCGCCACCCGCGTCCCTTAATCTGTTTTTAGCCCATCCCTATTTTAACCACCTTTCAAAAGGCTTGCCAGGGTTTCCCAAATTGGGGATCTCCTGTTTTTGGACTACAATTCCCATCATCCCTGATTACCTGTCCTGCTAGTGAGGGATGATGGGAGTTGTAGTAAAAAAAAAAGTTGGGAAACCAAACTATTGCTTTTACGGGTAATTTTGTTAAAAAAAAATTGTAAACCGCAGAGAGGTTTTTCATTCACCTTATTAAATAAATAAGCATGCCACCACTTTTGGGCCCCAAAAGCTACCGGCAGTCTCAGTGATAAAACATAAATCAACACAACTCATTAACTACCAATGTCATTATTATTTTTGTTGTTATTGGTGATTTGCTGTTTGGGGAAGAAGGGCAGGATAGAAATGTAATAAACATTAAGGATAATATTAGAAAGACAACAGCAGAAGGCTCAGTTGGGACTCGTAGCTCACTCCGCTGTCCATCCTCCAAGATTTTCTCCTTCCCACTTTTTTGCTTCCTTACAGTGATTTATAGCCCTCCGGCCAGGAGGCAGATTAATAGCAAAGCTTATTGAGAAATGGCAGACTGGTAACTGGCAGCAGGCTTTACAAATAATTCACTGCATTTTTCTTGGGAAGAGTAATTCCTGCTTGGGTGGGGTACGTGGCAGTTTGATGCCAACCATGTTGTGGAATCTGTGAAAAACCTGCGTGCACAAGGAGCACCAACCCCACTGGAAAACAAAGGCCCTGGAATGCAACCTTTCGAATCAGCAACCTGAAAATCAAGCAAGCTCCCTTGGCCATTCCTCCTTCTCAGTACAGTGGTGCCTCGCAAGACGAAAAACTCGCAAGATGAAAGAGTTTTCCGTTTTTGAGTCGTTCTGCAAGACGAATTTCCCTATGGGCTTGCTTCGCACGAAGAAAGCCCATAGGGAAATCTCTGGGGACCTCTTTTAAAATGCTGGCGGTCGGGAGCAAAGACTTTCGCCCACCGCCGGCCTTCAGAAGAGGTCCTGGACCTCTTCTGAAGGCCGGCGGGGGGCAAAAGGCTTTGCTCCCCCCCGCCTGCCTTCCCGGGACAGCAGAGACTTCTCCGCTGTCCCGGGCGATTTTAAAATGCTGGTGGTTGGCAGCAAAGCCCTCCTGTCCCCGGAACCTGCGGGGCGGGAGGTGGGGAGAAGGGCTTTTCTTCCCACCACCAGCCTTCAGAACAGCCTTCTGAAGGCTGGCGGTGGGAAGAAAAGCCCTTGTCCCCCCCCCCCAGCCTTCAGAAGAGGTTCACATCTAGAGGTACCACTGTACATTTTTTAAGATTTGCCTAGAGAGTGTCTTTAAAACTCTTTTGTCGACCACCAGCATTACGTTTTCCATTTTTAAGTTTGGAATAGAGTAGTTGCTTTGGAAAATGATAATCAGGTATCCGCACAATATGACCAGTCCAACGAAGTTGATGTTGAAGAACCAAGGCTTCAACACGGGTGATGTTTGCTTCTTCCAGTATACTGGCATTAATTCACCTCTTTTCCCAAGTGATGTGTAAATTTTTTTGGAGACACCATTGATGGAATCTTTCAAAGAGCTGGAGATGGCGTTTATAAGTGGTCCAAGTTTCACAAGCATCAGTAAGGTTGGCAGTACAATACTTTGTAAACAAGCATTTTGGTTTCCCTGCACATGTCCTGGTCCTCAAACACTCTGCACTTCAATTGGGATAAAGCTGCACTCGCAGAGCTCAGGCGATGCTGGATTTCGGCATCAATGTCGGCCCTTGTGGAAAGATAACTGCCCAGGTAGAAGTGATTGACACTTTCCAACATTACACCATTGAGCTGGATTTGTAGCACTGCAGAGGGGTTGTTAACCCTTCTAACAAAGCTTAAATTATGCGCAATGCAGCTGACTGCATTCTTGGACAGAGGAATCTGCCTCAAACCAGGTCAAGCTATTTGCCTACCTTTTGCAGGGTGTGGGTAGAAACCTTTCCACCTGATACAATATGCCAAGCTACTGAACCCAAGATCTTCCAACGGCACAAAAAGTAGGTACCGTAGGTACCACAAGACGCACCTAGTTTTTGGAGGAGGAAAACAAGAAAAAAAATTCTGAATCTCAGAAGCCAGAATAGCAAGAGGGATCGCTGTGCAGTGAAAGCAGCAATCCCTCTTGCTGTTCTGGCTTCTGGGATAGCTGCGCAGCCTGCATTCGCTCCATAAGATGCACACACATTTCCCCTCACTTGTTAGGAGGGAAAAAGTGAGTCTTATAGAGCAAAAAATACGGTACTTCCTTGTGCTCTCCTGCTCCCGCTGTTTTGCCCATGGCTGATTTTAAACTGCAAGCTCTTATCTGTACGGACTGAATAACTCTTTTACTACCCATGTATACCAGTGAGACAGTATAATAATGATTTGTCAGAAGAAGCACCTTGGAGCCTTTTCAGAATGCTAAACAATTACATACTGAGAAATTATACGAAAGGCGAGGCTTCCCAAGTGTATTTGCTTCCCAAGTGTTCCCATAATAATTTATCTACTTAAGACTTTGTCTCTTTGGCTGGTCTAATTAGGAACAAAGCGCTCTTCCTCCTCCTTGTTCAGAACTATTTCCCCAAAACTGATAATGTAACTCTCTTTTTTTCTTCTTTTAGGTTTCTGTACCAGCCCAAGAAGTCTAGGTGAGGGATTCCACCTCAAGCAGGAGATACAGTACAATTTTACTGGGCAGCAACTGGTTAATAATTTTTACCTCCAAATGGGCACCCATGTAGATTTCAGGCTTCCAACACTAAAACATACTGAGCCATCTCTGGTCCAAATAAGCAAGAAAGGTTCTGTTTGTCATTCGTAACCCGCCTGACAATCTTTGCAAGGAAAACGTAACTTGCTCAGACTCTCTTAAAAATTAAGACCAAATTGATTTATTAATCTGGTTAAGAACTCTGATACAAAGCACAGTAAAAGGCCACAGACCAGTCAAGAAAAGGCTTCTGGTTTCTACAGTACTTGGACCAGACTCAGCTTGCCAGTTGCAGCTCAAGAATGCAGAGCTCTGCTGGGCAAATGAAGGTCTCCCTTGTTTTTTTAAGTTGCAAAAAAGGTCCGGATAAAGAACTTCGGTATTTGCTGGTTTAAACACCACATTTTCCAAGGTGGACCTCATAATGAAACGAAAGCGAAAACCTAACTGAAGTTGCTTTGAGTCTGGAAGGCAAAAACTTTTTCCCTGGTATGCAGGAAAATGCTTACGACAGTGTACTGGAGTAACAGACTGCAGAATAGGCCTCAGATCACAGAAATGTATACAGGTTATCAATCTGTAAATATACACTATAAACAACTGTACATAATATGGCGTAATAGCTTTGTTCGCCGAAACAGCAGGCAACTTTTTTAGCTTAAGACATCTCCACTTGCCTGAACAAAAAAAGGCACGACCTGACACATGCTAAATACTATCTGCTAAACTGGATGAGGCCGCCCTGCTCTGCTCATGTTAAGCAGAACAATTGTAGTGCATGCTCTACTCTTCTTCAGTTGCCTATCCCTTCTAAGTCTTCAGCAGCAAAATCCATGGAAAATAAGACATGTTATCCACTCATGTTTGAGAACAGTAGTAATGGTCATTCACAAACCTCTTAAAATTTATATTTATAGATATTTTCTGAAAGGCAGGTAGCTGAAGAGCTGTTGTTTTTTTTAAAGAAATATCAGAAACACGATATACATCTTCATGCTTTGGTGGGGATTCTACCATTTGGAGATACAACCCACTAGGCAGTCTCCCAAGCAAGACCCGCTGAAAAGAATTCAATGCAACCCAGTGAGCCTTGCTCGGGAGAACCTAGGTCTTTTTAAAAAATACATATGTAGAAAAGGTTGCACGTGCTCCAGTTTGGAAATAAAATATCCCACTAGCAACCATAATTATTTTTTTTTGGCTCAGTGCAATGAACTGATGTCAGTTTAGAAGTAGTGTAGTGTGTCATTTACAGTGCAAAAATCTATATTCTTTGTACTGGCAAAACGGTCGGCACTGAGGAGGAGGAGGAGGAGAAGGCAGTGCTACTGATCCCCTGAGGAGAACGCTGTTGCAAGTGGGTATGAAGGCTGAGGGCGGCAGGAGGTTGTTCTTGCTGCTCCGATGCTTGAGAACGACCAGCAGCGCTCTGGGTACAAGCGTTAACTTTCCAAATCCACTGCCTCGCTGGAATAAATTAAAAGAAAACGGGTACTTTACAGCTACGATTCCAGTGTCCATGACTACTGCTGTGAAGGTCATTGAGGAGTTTCCGCGTTCTCGAGCAAAGAGTGTCTGTGCAAAGGAGGGTGGGACAGCTCCCTCTTGTAAGTCTTTGGTGGCAGTTTGGGCAGCAGAGGGCTGGAGTTGTGGCGCGGCGGGACGGGGGGCGCCGCCAGGCTGTTGGGATTCGGGCTGAGCGCACAGCAACGTCGCAGCACGCGAGGCGATGGGGTGCTCGGAGGAGTGTTGGGCGAGTTCGGGCACGTGCTGGCTTCCCGCAGCCGGTCGGGGTCCCTGTGAAAGCGTCCCACGGGGGGCGGCTGGAGATTGAAGGAACAGTTCACAAAGTGCTCTGGAGGGCGAAGGGGCACTGGAGGAGGGGTGTCAGGAAGAGGAGGCGGGTCTCTGGGAGGCGGCGGCGGAGGGCTTAGCAGCAGACCAGTGTAAGCTGGGACTCGGGGCTGTATCTTTGGAGGAGGTGGGTGCCTGGGGGGGATAGCGGGAGGATCATCGTCGGATCTGGAACCGCCCTGGAACACGAGAGAAGAGAAGTTACCCAGAATGCAGCAAGGCTCCCAGAGTAGCATGAAAGCAGAAGGATATTTAGAGCAGGGATCTTGCACTAGTTTTTTCCATACCTCTCTATCTTCCCCACAAATCTGCTTTTTAAAATCAAATTTTGTATTCTCACACCCCAATCTGAACAGCAGCTCCTCAGGCATGCAAGCACACACCACCTAACCGAACCTGATTGTGCAAAATGAAAGGAGCTCATCCCCTGGAGAAGGACAGCTCAAAATCTCCAGTAGCACAAATAGGTCCAGCTACTTTTGAGAAGGCTGCTGCTGTGGGATGTAATCCACTGGGAGCAGTCAAGTACAACATTCCTTGTTTTGCTAGAGTGGACATGCAGAGGATGTTTGGTCCAGCTGGTTGAAACTTCCTGTTCCTCCTGGCCTGGAGCATCCTTCCTTGCATGTGACTAGTGGGTGGGCGTGATCTTTCCAGACCTGGTAAAAGGCCAAGGCCTGCTGCCACTCTCCCTCTTTTCCATGTTCTTTTCGTCCTGTGAACTTCCCAGACTGCTAACTGCAGTCATTCGGTCAACCCACATATGGGGTAAACCTGTTTTTATACACTTGTAACTTTAAGCCTTAAGCCTGCCTTCAGGGATCACTCTCTGCTCTGCCTGATCGTGAGTAAACTTTCTTTTTATTGCTTATGAACAAGACTGAAGTATCTTTATTCTTTTAGGAGGGACTCAAGGGGTCTTACCAGGAAAATATTAGAACACATTTCAATCTGGACAAGCCAGCTGGAACTGCGTATTGTCTTAAGAAACTCACACGACTTTGCAACTAGTTTTCTGCTGTGTAAAGGGGAATGCACTCTGCTAAGTAAAGGAACTTGCTAATGCAAGTTAGGAAGGATATTAATAAACAATATTAATATTGCCACCCTGAACATTCCCGCAGCTGCAGCATGGAAGCGGCTGGCACACTGCATTCTGAGTTTGTGTGTCTGGCTACATACATACCTTGGAGTTCAAAGAATCGTGATCAAACTTCTTGCGAGGAGGCAGAGGAGGAGGAACCAGAGCCTCTTCACTTAATTTATGCAAACTCCCACATGAGCTGAAGAATGACTCTGAATGAGGGAGGAAAGAGAAGTAAGAGAGCGTGTCATGTCTAACTTTTGCTGCTCTTTACCATCAAGGTCTTCAAGAAATTCAGAAGCCAATCTCTATGACTTCAACATTTCTAACAGAGAAGTACAGCAAATTGGTGAAATTGGCTGGTTTTTTAAACAAGAAACTAGCATAGAAATATTCTCTACTGCCGGCTGTCAAAGTCCATAGAAATTAACAAATTTGTTTAAGGGAATCCTGCAGTACTCACTTGATTGCGGCAAAAAGACAGGCGCAAATATGCTGTTGTTGCTACCTGTAAAGATAAGGTGGAAAGGAGATCATTTGCATGTCCCGTTGCCCCAGTCGGCTAAGAAAATAAGAGAAAGGCTGAGTACTGGTTGCTCATACAATGCCTGCCAAATAAGGACATAATTTTCTGCTACCCAAACTTTGCTTAAAGGACACCATGGGTTCTTTGGACCATTTACTCCAGCATACACCTACCTAAAAAGAACTTTCAGGTTCATTTCTTGCAGGATGAACATGCATCCAGTGCTTGATAAACCCATTTGTTTCTTAATTTATGAACAGGACTTTGAATATACTGGGCCCCAAATTGTCTGAAGTTTCCGATCAGCATTATAGAAACTGCAGGAAGTCACCTCCTACCCTAATTTCAAAGTTCAAAAAAGGATGGGGGAAGTCCTAAGAGCAACACATTTTTAATGAATGAGATGATGCCAGGTGTTTGGTTGAAGCCCCAACCCACCAAACCACAGTCAGCCTGCTTGTTGCCCCTCCTCCATTTGAGCTCAATAAAACCAACATTAAAAACAATCAGGGCTACTCATTTTAAAACAGGCTGCAACGGTTTAGAAGACTCCGGCAGAAAAGAGAAGCTCAAAATATGCACCGAGTCACCCATCAGATTTCACAGGAGGAGAGCAATCCCCATCCCCCGTGCCTGTCTTCAAGCCAAGAGGTACAAAGAATTCACTTGGCTCCATTTTATCAGTGTAACTAATTCACTGGAGGCTACTTAGAACACAGACCATAAGAGCTGTTGAGATCCATGTCTAGGAACACGCTGAGGTCCGAGGATGCAGACACCGGCGGAGTGGATGGTATGACGGGCGAGGTTGGTGCTGACGCTGCAGACTCGTGTTCGGCTTCTGTAATTCTACTGAAACTGATCTTGTAGGGCTCCTTTTCAAGAGGCGTTGGGTGGCCCCTCAATGTGCCCGACGTGGAGCTGTGCCTGCCGGCATTGGGCCTTATTCCAGGAGATTTCAGAGAGTAGTTTGTTTTCCTGGGCTAGAGTGAAAAATAAGCCATTTCAGAGACCTCCCTCCCACATATGCCTTGCAAGGAAACAAACCAGTGTGGGAAACGTTTAGCGACGAAGAAACAGCTATCTGAAAGAACTGGGTTTTACGGGGTTACTCTGAAGTAAGTCTACACAAGGTTTTTCTTTATCATCGAACTACAGACCAATTCTGTAGAGCAATACGCAAAACAAGTAAAAACAATTTCCTTCCAACGTTAGTGTGATAGGAAAACGAAATGCATTTTCTCCAAGCCAAAATGTCGGGGAGGGGGACCCCATCAATTAATATTTAACAAATAAAATACCGCCCAGTTGTTCTGAAACTACATAGAAAGAGGGGGGAACACTTTTAAAAGTCAAGAAACAGAAGGAGTAAACAAACTGGAAGGAAGGGATTTTGATGGGAAGGAAAGAAGACACAGTTTCTGAAGGCATTGGGGTACCACATGCAGCCCCCCAGAATGTAGACTGGTTGCTCTCACCGGCCTTATAGGACTGAGGTCCAGCCACCCCCCCCTTCAGACAAGCAACCACCTGCATCTTTACGTACAAGGAAGCTCCTACTCCACCCATTTTTTAAAAAAGGGCAAATCATATGTACACACTTTTAAACAGAATCGAAGACACCCCAAGTGACTTACATATCTAGGGGGCTGCTTGCAGTTTCGAGGCTCAATCTCCAGCGATTTGTTGAACAAGTAGTCTGTAAATTCTTTCTCTGGGGAGCTTCCCATGGGGTTCAGATTTTCAAAGAACCTCTGGAAAGACAAAAATACGTTTTCAACCAAACTGAATAAAAATTCCCATTTACAAACTTGGATGCGCCCAGACCCGTCTTTGAGGGAAAAGGTGCTGTGTTTGAGGCAGCAGTTTGACAGGCCAACCCCTCCTTATGCCCTGCACTGAATTCACAGAATGCCATGAGAAGGAAGTTGGAGAACACCTAGCCTAGCTGTTTCCCCGTCTTGAGCAACATACATCGTTTTCAGAACATGACGCTCACTTCAGATTAGCAAAGGGTGCCCAGAGTGGAGCAGTGCCCAGTTCTGAACTAGGCTCGTTTAACTGACACATTTAGCAAATACAGCTTGGAAAATGGATGCTCTGAGACTGCTGCTGTTGTTGTTGTTTAGTCATGTCTGACTCTTCGTGGCCCCCTGGACCAGAGCACGCCAGGCACTCCTGTCTTCCACTGCCTCCTGCAGTTTGGTCAAACACATGCTGGTAGCTTCGAGAACACTGTCCCACCATCTCGTCCTCTGTCGTCCCCTTCTCCTTGTGCCCTCCATCTTTCCCAACATCAGGGTCTTTTCCAGGGAGTCTTCTCTTCTCTTGAGGTGGCCAAAGTATTGGAGTCTCAGCTTCAGGATCTGTCCTTCCAGTGAGCACTCAGGGCTGATTTCCTTCAGAATGGATACGTTTGATCTTCTTGCAGTCCATGGGACTCTCCAGAGTCTCCTCCAGCACCATAATTCAAAGCATCAATTCTTCGGCGATCAGCCTTCTTTATGGTCCAGCTCTCACTTCCATACATCACTACTGGGAAAACCATAGCTTTAACTATACAGACCTTTGTTGCCAAGGTGATGTCTCTGCTTTTTAAAAATGCTCTGAGATATGCACAGCTAAATGTGAGCCTCAACTTCACATTTGCAGCTGCTGTCATAGCCTCAGCAGAGCACCAAAGAGTTTTCTGTCACCTTCACATGCACACAGCCAAGACCACCCATGCTCTCCCATTACCCGTATGTCTGGTTCGACCCGTAAGCAATATGGCTGGTTTTGATACTGCTGGATTTCTCCTGTGATTTCAGCCACTTTCCTCCTCTTGCTGAAGTTGATTAATCCTTTCCCTTGTCTTTTAAGGAAGTCGGGATTCCCTTCCTCAGTCTTCAGAATATTTGTTAAATATATTCCTAATTGGGGAACAGGAAAAGATTTTAAGTTTTCCACATTCATGCCATCTTTTTTGCTCATGACTAAGACTGTAAGTAGGGACGCGGGTGGCGCTGTGGGTTAAACCACAAACTTGCCGATCAGAAGGTCGGCGGTTCGAATCCCCGCGACGGGGTGAGCTCCCGTTGCTCAGTCCCTGCTCCTGCCAACCTAGCAGTTCGAAAGCACGTCAAAGTGCAAGTAGATAAATAGGTACCACTCCGGTGGGAAAGTAAACGGCATTTCTGTGCGCTGCTCTGGTTCGCCAGAAGCGGCTTAGTGATGCTGGCCACATGACCCGGAAGCTGTACGCCGGCTCCCTCGGCCAGTAAAGTGAGATGAGCGCTGCAACCCCAGAGTTGTCCGCGACTGGACCTAATGGTCAGGGGTCCTTTTACCTTTACCTAAGACTGTAAGTAAAGGAAGGAAAGCTCATTCTAGCTTCCCTGACTCTTCTCGTTATATCTATGCCTTTTGGCCTTGGTGGTGCCTATCTGTAGTATACATGCCAGCTGAATTTCTGATATTGTTTTTAAACAACTCTCAAGCATTTTGGACTGATTTCACCCTCTTGACTTTCAACTTCCTTTGCACCAATCTCTGCCTTTCGGGGAGGTTTCCTCTCTTGAAGTCTATTGTGACCATGCTGGATTTTCTTGGGAATTGGCCATGTTCGTTGTAATTTGCCAGCACTTAACTGTAGTCACAGTTTGGCAACAAATGGCTTGGCAACACTTACATCTTGCACTAGGTCTTTTGTTGTATTGTGTTTTTAATATTTTGTTGGGAACCGCCAAGAGTGACTGTAGCAACCCAGTTGGATGGGTGGAATATAAATATAAATAATATAAATACTGTTCTAGGTCAAAATCATTTAGGGTATCTAGAAACTTTACCCCTTTACCTCTTGATCCAGACATATGTAGTCTGAGAGTAGTTACTACAGCTACTCATTACTTTTCTGTTAAAATGTACAGAGAGACAGAATGAAAGAAGAAGTAAGTAACATAAAAACTTTTGCTTGTTTAATAATGTAGAAAGCTTATTTAAAAAACAAAAAACAGTGCCATGGTTTTATCACCTCTTTCTACACAGAGATGCAGCAAACTGCCCCTTAATTCCGCTTCTGTGCTGTAACTTACCAAAGAAAGGCACACAGGGTGGGTTGATTGACTTGAGTTTAGCAAGGTATTTTTTAAAGTGATCTTGACTTAATTCTACTGCTTCATCCAAAATTTTCTTTTTTCTCTCCTGCAGTGCCTAATTTAACAAGGAGAGAAAGAGAGCCACACACTGCTATATTTAATACTACAGTATATTTAACACTTGCCAGAAATCTGTGATCGTGCTATACATTATTTCATTTAATATCTTCATTTTTTAATTATTCAGCCAATTAAGTTACAAAGTCAGCTTTAGGGTCTGCCAAAGCTATTTTACCCAGTATATGAAGACAGACACTAGGAATACTCAGCAAATTGCAAAATGTATTGCAAATAAAAAACAATAAAAATGTTCATAATACAGAAACTGCCAAAAAACATTACTGGTACTATCCACCAGGCTGACGTTTGGCAGAGCACAAAGCAAAATGGGAAGATAGGATCTCTGCGAGCTCTGAGATACACAGGCTTGATTTTGGAAAAGCAACTCTACCCTTCCATCCCAGCTCCCCACATACAACCACATATATTTTCCCAGAGCAAAACCACGCAGATCTGTATTGCACTTCATTAGCCTTTAAATGTGGATAATTTTAGTTTTTAAAAAGCTGGCTACACTTCCAACACTGGTCCAGACACCAAAGCTTACCTCAAATGTGTGATCCAATCTGTACACGGAGACAGAATTCATTGCACTTACAATCTCCAGCACACCATTAAAATTATTCAAGTCTTGGAAAACCTGCAAGATTTCTATAATCCTGCCTAAGATGGCCACTCGCTCTTCAAAGTTCTCTGTTTCCACAATGCACCTAATTTTTGAGAAAGAGGGAGGTAAATTTCATACATTTTTAGCTACCATGCTAAGTTCAAGTTGCTGGTTTTGGTGTATAAAGCTAAGAATCAGGATATCTAAAAAAATAATCTCACCCCTTCTGTACCAAATCAATGGCTGCACTCTGCAACTGAGAGCCTCCCGTAGACGCCATCTGTTCAGGAGGCTCATTCTGCTGAGTCCATTGAGGGAATGACTTGCCTGAGGCCACTCAGTACCCTTCATGGCTGGGCAGCGCTTCAAACCCACGTGTCTCTGATCCTACCCAAATGTTCTGTTTATTGTACCACACAAATATCCTTGCATAAAAGAAACTAGAGCGTGATGAAGACCATGTCTGTTTTCCAGAAGGATGCACCTGCCAGTTTCATACATTAAAATTAAATAAAAAGTGCTTCCTCCTCTTTATCATTAGCTGTTCCCACAAAATTATCTCTTCAGTTCCTCAAAGTTTAAAATCTAATTTGGAAATATGCGCACACATGCTATCTCAGGAAGTGGAAGAGGGCAATGCACTGTGACTGTCAGCTGCACTGGGGACTTTGCAGGTGGCTCCCACCTGCCCCTCAAAGCCATTCTGTACCATGATGGTACAGAATCCTCTGGAGAAACAATCTCTCAAAGGACCTGTTGATGGCATTTTACCATTGCACTGTGGAGAGCGTATTAACTTATGGTCTGTGTGTGTGGTTTGGGAGCTGCACGGTCAGGGAAAAAACAATGCTGTCCAGGGTTGTAAAGACTGCGGAGAGAATAATTGGGTGCACTCTTCCCACCTTGGATCATATCTATGCTTCCAGGTGCCATAAGAATGCGGCAGAGATAGTGCAGGATAGTACGCACCCCGGAAATGATCTCTTTCAGCTTCTGCCTTCTGGAAGAAGGTACAGGGTTATAAAGGCCAGGACTAGCCGCCTGAGAAACAGTTTCTACGCAAATGCAATTCTGGTTCTAAACGCAGCATAAGGGGTCTCTATAGTATAGTGTATTTTATAGTATAGTGTATTTTAAAATGGGGTTTCAGAGTTTTTAGGGGTTTTTATAGTATAGTATATTATAGTGTATTTTAAAATGGGGTTTCAGAGTTTTATGGGGTTTTTAAATTTTTTATGTAGTTTTTCAATTTCATTGTTCTGTATGGGACAATGACAATAAATCTATCTATCTATCTATCTATCGATCTATGATGATCAGGCGGGATTTGAAACCACTCTATCAACCATGAAGCTGGTTTGATGCCTGCTTCAGAGAGACAGCGAGAGACAGAGAAAACCCGTTTTTATTTACCCAGTTCTTCCCTCATTTCCTTCTCTTCTACCAACCATCTATCCTCTTCCTTGCTGCCTTCTCCTTCCTAATAACCATTGCGAAACACCTGTTCCAATGCTGCTTCCCTCTTCCTAACATTCCATTTTCCTGGCCACTGCAATCACATACCATCAGCCCTACTGACTCTATTGCAGAGGTTTAAAGGGTAACGGGAAGAGGGGAGGAAGGGACATGCTCAGCTCCTCTGACTACAGCTTTTCAAATTAAGCATTTTTCAAACTGATGTACTGTAAAGGCAAATGTCATCGAAAAATCAGGTAAAACATGAATGAATGGCCCTGTTGATCATGGGTTATTACTCTAGTTTATTTCATCAGGTATCCTACTTCCAAATATTTTTAAAAAAATATTTCAGGCGATAAGTAACAAGAAGAAAGGTATGGAATGACTATAATCAGATTAATCTGAAAAAGGCAAAGTTACCTGCAATGCTTTTTTTGTT
This sequence comes from Podarcis vaucheri, assembly GCF_965113315.1. Classification (NCBI taxonomy): domain Eukaryota; kingdom Metazoa; phylum Chordata; class Lepidosauria; order Squamata; family Lacertidae; genus Podarcis; species Podarcis vaucheri. The sequence goes on from NC_138759.1 coordinate 3,702,300, forward strand.
TGTTTTGAGTGGCCCAAGCCTTACTAACAGAACGTAACAAATACAGTTGTACCTTGGAAGTCGAACGGAATCCGTTCCGGAAATCTGTTCGACTTCCAAAATGTTCGAAAATCAAAGCGTAGCTTCTGATTGGCTGCAGGAAGCTCCTGGAAGCTCCTGCAGCCAATCAGAAGCTGTGGAAGCCCCATCGGACTTTCGGTTTCCAAAAATAGTTTGCAAACCGGAACAGTCACTTCCGTGTTTGGGACGTTGGGGAGCCAAGTCGTTTGGGAACCAAGCTGTTTGACTTCCAAGGTACGACTGTAATGGAAACTGCAAATGTTCAGTGAACGTTTTATAATGCAAAGGTTACCGCATTTTTCGCCCTATAGGACGCACTTTTTCCCCTCCAAAAATGAAGGGGAAATGTGTGTGCATCCTATGGGGCGAATGCAGGCTTTCGCTGAAGCCTGGAGAGCGAGAGGCATTGGTGCGCACCGACCCCTCTCGCTCTCCAGGCTTCAGGAAGCTATCCGCAAGCCTTGCAAGCCCGGTGGGAGTTTCCACGGGCTCACAAGGCTTGTGGGCAGCAGCCTGCAGCCCCCGCGAGTGTCCGCAAGCCTTGCGCACCCGGCAGGAGGTCCCACCGGGTGCGTGAGGCTTGGGGCGGCAGCCTGTCGCCTGAAGCACGGGGAGCCCTCCGGAGGGCTCCCCCTGCTTTGGGCGAGTGTCTGCAAGCCTCGCGCGCCCGGCAGGAGGTCCCGCCGGGTGCGCGAGGCTTGGGGCAGCAGCCTGTCACCCCAAAGCACGGGGAGCCCTCCGGAGGGCTCCCCCTGCTTCGGGCAGGTGAGCGCAAGGCTTGGGGCGGCAGCCAGGGCTGGGGGGGGGGATAATTTTTTTAAATTCATTTTTCCCCCCCAAAATGAGGTGCGTCCTATGGGCCGGTGCGCCTTATAGGACGAAAAATACGGTAGTTGTGTGAATGGTGTTATTATACAGTTTAGTCACTAGGTGGCACTGGACTTGGCTGTATATGGAGCTTCCTGCTCCTATTCTGCTTTGGTCTGAAAGATAAAAAAGTTATTGTCCGGCTCCCTGACGAAAAATGTGTGTTCTCATAGCCTTCTATGACAAGAGCCTCCCAGGGCAGTGACCAGAGTGATGCCTCTACTTGATTCACCACTTACTTTTCAAACCAAAGCGTAAGGTTTGTGGTATGCCTAATCATTTTCAGCAGATTTGGAGAATTAATTTCTTTATCTTCTTTTGTCCACACACTCCCAACAAGTTCAGATGGCTGGACAGCCCTGAAACAGAAACAGACAAGCCCACGAATATGAGATATGGAAAGTTGAGGAAGAGTCCAGAGATTAATGCTACTGAAGGATGATACCGGATATCAAGAGATGCGATATGGTGGTCACATGTCTGCTACTGTGGGCTGCTGCTCAGCAATTGCTCAGCAATTTTCCAGAAAGGGGAACCAGAGCTTACATGAGGACATCAATTTCAGCTAATTAATCAGTGGCCCAATTCTTCTAAATCTGAGGTCTGCCGATTCCATCATTCTAGGCTTGTTTCGTTTTTCAAATGACACAGTCATCTTTTCATGCATGCTTTAGCTGAGATTCCTTCACTGCAGTGGGGGATGCGGGTGGCGCTATGGTCTAAACCACTGAGCCTCTTGGGCTGGCCGATGGGAAGGTTGGCGGTTTGAATCCCCACGAAGGGTGAGCTCCCGTTGCTCTGTCCCAGCTCCTGCCAACCTAGCAGTTCGAAAGCACACCAATGCAAGGAGAAAAATAGGTACCACTGCGGCAGGAAGATAAACAGTGTTTCCGTGCGCTCTGGTTTCCGTCATGGTGTTCCGTTGTGCCAGAAGCGGTTTAGTCATGCTGGTATGTGGAGAAACGCTGGCTCCCTTGGCCTGAAAGCGAGATGAGCGCCACAACCCCACAGTCACCTTTGACTTAACCGTCCAGGGGTCCTTTACCTTTACCATTGCAGTAGGTTGGACTAGATGACCCTTAGGACCCCTTCCAATACTAAGTTTCTATGTTTCTATAATTCACCCTCCCTATTAAGTATCAGATCACGTGTACAAGAAACTAAGTATTAGATGCACTAACTAAAGAAGTGCTAGATTAAAAAAACAACAACATATTTCTACTAATCCTCTCCTTTCAGAAACCCCCAATTATGGCTTTGCTGTATAAATCTTTATGATTTATACTGTACTTCAGAAAGATCAGAGCACCCACTTTAGAATGATCCAAGCACCCTCCCTTTTTTTGGGTAACTGGATGAGGTTGGATGCCTCCCAAATACCTAATGGAGAATAAACAAACCACTTTACATTTATTATCCAAGCACTCTTTAAAGGTAAGAGAGATTTTAATCAGAGACTCCCTGGTTCATCTGTGTGCATGAAGCTACCTTGAAACGGACTATTGGTCCATTTAGTCCTGGACTGTCCCTTCAAGTCTTTCCCCCATCTTCCTACCTTTTAATTGGAGCTATCAAGGACTGATGCTTTTGAATTCTGGTGCTGGAGGAGACTCTTGAGAGTCCCATGAACTGCAAGAAGATCAAACCTATCCATTCTGAAGGAAATCAGTCCTGAGTGCTCACTGGAAGGACAGATCCTGAAGCTGAGACTCCAATACTTTGGCCACCTCATGAGACAAGAAGACTCCCTGGAAAAGACCCTGATGCTGGGAAAGATGGAGGGCACAAGGAGAAGGGGACGACAGAGGACGAGATGGTGGGACAGTGTTCTTGAAGCTACCAGCATGAGTTTGACCCAACTGGCGGAGGCAGTGGAAGACAGGAGGGCCTGGCGTGCTCTGGTCCAGGGGGTCATGAAGAGTCGGACAAGACTAAACGACTAAACAACAACATCAGGGACAAACCTTGGGACAATGTGCATCACCATGGCTCTTCCCTTGACTGCTTAGCTACTTTGATATGTTGCACCTGATTGGTGCATGACATAAATACCACAGACTGACGGTGAGCACTTGGCATATACTGGTATGGGAGTCCTCATACTGCTACCTATACCATTCAGACTGAATCTGCACCAATGAACCTGATAGGAGAGGAGCACTCTGTGGTTCGTCAGGTGATGGAGGTCCAACAGAACACACTCTACCTGTAGAGATCAGATTCCAGGAGAGTCAGCTGCCGAGCAATCTCTATGGGGTGCAGCGTCATGAGGTCAAACGTCTCAAACTGGCGGCTGATGTGCCACTCAATTGGGGGTGGAGGGCTCTCAAAAGTTATGTTGTGGCTAATGCCGTTTGCATGAGCTTGCTTCTTCCTCCTGATGATCTTGACTATGGATTCCACCCACTTCTTCATGGATTTGCCTGGAAGACATATTGGATACGGTGGGAAGGGAAGATCCTACAGATGCTTTAATTATTTTGTGGCAGGGTTGCTCAGTTCCATATTCACTGGTTTGGAATTTTACGGTGGCTGAATTTATGGCCAATTCTGCAGGAAATGAAATGGCCACCTTCTGTATGCAGAAGCGTGCACTGTACCACTGCACAGAGCAATGAATCCACTGCCCCCCATCTCTGGAAATCTTGTTCAACAATCCCCTCTAACACCTTATGTACACATCTAGTATTCTTCATCAGCCCTGCCTTTTTTCAAGCTCTGTATGCCATGTAAGAACATAAAAAGAGCCCTGTTGGAACCGGCCAAAGGCTTGTTTAAACAAGCATCCTGACTTCACAGCGGCTAACTAGATGCCCATGGGAAACTCCGAAGCAGAACGTGAGCACAAGAGCACACTCTCCACCTGTGAGTCCCATCAGCTGGTATTCAAATGCATACTGCCTTTGACAGTGGAGTCAGAACATGGCCTTCATGGATAATAGCATCTGACAATCATAATCTCCATGATTTCATCTGATCTTCTTTCAAAGCTATACAAGCTGGCTGGCCATTGCTGCATCTTGTGGGAGTGAATGCCATAGTCTGATTGTGTGCAATGTGAAGAAGTACCGTATTTTTCCGTGTATAAGACTATATTTTTCCTTAAATTTTTGAAGTTTAAAGTAAGGGGCTGTCCTATACACGGATAGTGCGTATTCTTAATTTTGGGTTAAAAAAATAGGGGTCGTCTTATACATGGGGGCATCTTATGCACGGGAAAATGTGGTACTTATTTTTGTCTGCTCTGAATCTGCCAACTACCAGCTTCATTGGATGAATTATAGAATAGGCTGGGGAAAGCAGTTTAAATATATCAGTGCAAGTCAAGCTCTTCCAAAGGGCTACACCTTTATGTACACAGTGTCCCAGTTTGCACATAATGCTAAGACAAACTATGGCTTAGCTCGAACGAGCAAACATGCAGGCTCACGGAGAGCTGACTGAAGCCACCTTGCACACATAGTTTTCGACAAAAACCATGTGTGAAGTTGCTCTTAAATCATTTACAGCGCTACTTTATATGTGAACTTTTCCTGGAAGAAGCAAGACACAGATTCAAAGAGCTTCTGATTGAAGTTATGAAACTGAGATGCTTTTCCTGTTGCAAAACAAAGTTAAATGGAAAGGAAACTGACAGAATGTCGTCGGCTTGTAGTGCTTGTAAATACCATTGTCTTCTGAGTAAGCACAGCCAAGCAGAATTTTCAGAATTTCTTAAGATGCTAAATCCACATAGCAGATGAGACAGAGCAATTTAAACAAAAGTCAACTCAAGACACGTACCTCTTACAGTGGAAATAAATGTTTCCAATTTATCAAGTAGCTCCTGATCTCTCTCAAAGTCATAATAATGGTGTTCCACCCAGTGCCGAAACACATTTAATATCCTGGGGGTGAAAAGAAGTGGGAGGTGAAGAAAAAAATGCCACTAGTTTAGTTTTCATAAACCCAGACTGAGGCAGACACGTTCAACCAAGGAGAAATCAAGCCTAGAGATGGATGGCATTTTCTGATTTTTTTTTTTTTAATGTGGATTATTTTGTGAGCCACCAAGTTAATTTCTGATTAGAGGATTAAAATCCCCTGTGTCTAACAAACTGCAAATCTCTCTACACAGACATAGGTACTAGGAGCACACATCTTCTCCCAAAATAGCTTGAACCGCGTAACTCTCATTGTTGTAGGAAATCTGAAGGCAAGGCTTCAAGTGGAAAGTTGTAAGTACAGGCCTAGATATCAGACACACATATGAAGACCCACAAAACAACTTCCTAATAGTTAATCTAAAACATTGAGTTGCATCAATGCTAGACAAACTCAAGAGTAGAACCACTGAAATTAATGGACATTGCTAAATTAAAGGTAAAGGGACCCCTGACCATTAGGTCCAGTCGTGACCGACTCTGGAGCTGGCTCATCTCGCTTTATTGGCCGAGGGTCATGTGGGTCATGTGGCCAGCATGACTAAGCCACTTCTGGCGAACCAGAGCAGCGCACGGAAACGCCGTTTAGCTTCCCGCCAGAGAGGTACCTATTTATCTACTTGCACTTTGACGTGCTTTCAAACTGCTAGGTTGACAGAAGCAGGGACCGAGCAACGGGAGCTCACCCCGTTGCGGGGATTCGAACCGCCAACCTTCTGATCGGCAAGTCCTAGGCTCTGTGGTTTAACCCACAGTGCCACCCGCGTCCCTATTGCTAAATTAGGTTCATCCATTTCAATGGGTAAAACTTAGCTGGCTACAACCCATAATCTGCCTTAGAGGTATGCAATTTGGAATCTCCCCAGTACATGTATTATTTCAGACACATTTAGGCACAGGTTAATTCCCAAGATCATGCTCATGTTTTTCATAAGGGAAGCAGAAACATCTTCCAACAATATTAGTGAAAATTCACCCTTCTCCCTTGTAGTGCCACATTAACACCTCCAATATTACGTGGGCATCTGGTCAAACAACAATAGAGAGTCCACCATTTGCCCTGACCTATCTGTGACTTATGAATTAGATACTTTCACTATTATCTTTCTCACTACAGTGGTACCTCGGGTTAAGTACTTAATTCGTTCCGGAGGTCTGTTCTTAACCTGAAACTGTTCTTAACCTGAAGCACCACTTTAGCTAATGGGGCCTCCTGCTGCCGCCGTGCCGCCACCGTGCAATTTCTGTTCTCATCCTGAAGCAAAGTTCTTAACCCGAGGTACTATTTCTGGGTTAGTGGAGTCTGTAACCTGAAGCGTATGTAACCTGAGGTACCACTGTACTACTTAACATTAACACAGACCTTTACACTGTTTGCATTAAGCTTGTATTGCTAAATTGCTGTAACCCACCCTGGGACCTTATAGTGAAGAGCAGGTCAGAAATCAAATTAATAATAATAATTTTTACTACAAGCCTGGTAATGTAATTTATATTGCTTTGTGTGGGGAACCCTGTAATCATTCCTAGCTGTTTAAGTGCTTTACACATTTAATCACTGTAATTCTTACAATATAATTTGTAAGGTGAGCCAATTTATTACTCCCATTTTGCAGACGGTGCATCCTGCGAGAAAAGGTTTTTTCCCCAAAAGAACACCCAGTGAGAGGTCTGAATTTCCCAGATCACATTTTTAGCTGCTATGCTGCACCCTCTCTTGGTACCATGTCCACTGATTTCCAGGGTAAACTCCCAGGCTGCAGTCCTACCACGTCCTTACGCAAGAGGAAGTCAAGGGGTTGTATAATATTGCACTGTCTGGCCTCCCCACATAAACCAGGTCCATTCCCAAGCAACATGAGCATTGCGCACTCTCACATGAAATGAGGTAACCCACACATTCTCCCCCTTGATGGTTTAAGTCAGATTCTAAGAAAGAGATGAAAGCTCAAACCTGAGTTGCACTGGCTGGACATATTCTTTGCGAAATCTTTTAAGGTCTGCACTGATTGGCTGTTCTCCTTTCTCTATTGCCAGCCTATCGGCTTCTGTTGGCTCAGGCTCTGGGATTTCAAATCTAGTAATAAACAGGAGTTGAAAGGTGAGTTACATGACATCCAGAATACAAAGAAAGGAGGACTACCTTAGAATACATTCTGATCCATAACTGGGTGAGGGTGGGGGCTAAAGTGCTAATATTAAGAAATATTAAGGCTGTTGATTGTAGGGCACTGAATTCCCTAACCTGCAAATAGCCTGTTATTTATTAAAGGTAAAGGGACCCCTGACCATTAGGTCCAGTCGTGGCTGACTCTGGGGTTGCGGCACTCATCTCGCTTTATTGACCGAGGGAGCTGGCATACAGCTTCCCGGTCATGTGGCCAGCATGACTAAGCCGCTTCTGGCGAACCAGAGCAGCACATAGAAACACCGTTTACCTTCCCGCCAGAGCGGTACCTATTTATCTACTTGCACTTTGACGTGCTTTCGAACTGCTAGGTTGGCAGGAGCAGGGACCAAGCAACAGGAGCTCACCCCGTCGCGGGGATTTGAACTGCCGACCTTCTGATCGGCAAGTCTTTATAAGATCTATCTTAATTCTGATATTCCAATTTTTGCATCCCCCAAAGATTTTTTTAAAAAAATATGTTTCTATATCTTTCGATGCTTTTGCAACATGAAGTTCTGCTCCCTCAATATCTCAACAATTACCTTTCCTGGCTTCTACTTTAAATTCCAGTAATGGGAATATTATTTATCTCCCAGAGTCATTCTGGACATGATTAGCATGTCTTAACATACCCATCGAAGTTGCACAAATGAAATGCAGTTTCCAATGTTATAGAAAATTTGCAGAATGAGCATTTTTTAAATGGTTACCAAGAAATAATTTCTTAAAAACTATTACACAATACTATACTTTCAGGGATAATCTCTACAGTAACTAAAAACTAAAATCGCTGATCCACTGTAGGATGGGAGTCTCTCTCCTCAAGCCCTACTGCGTTTTCTGCTCAGACTGCTATCTGACCTCACATTCTCTGGACAGTTGGGACGAGCCTTAGTGCTGCCAATACAATGCTTCTTAACAGGCCTCTCACAAAATCATACATTCATAAAACATTTAAAAAATGACTTGATCAGATTCCTGCAATCTCTCTCTTTTGTTTTCAAGCCTTTCTTCCCAGCTGGAAGGTTTATAAAGCCAACTGAGAAGCTAAGATCCAGAACCATGTTGTCAATAGGCCAAATTTGACACCATCCTTCTTTCGCTCTCTTCATTTTAGATTTATTAGGGATATCTTTTGCACAGAAAATCAACCTTCAGCAACATTATTTTTTCAGTACACGTTCTGCTTTCGGTTTAGGCCAGACTGTTTTAGCTTCAGATTGCCAGAGACCACACGAGCCTAAAAGCATTATTTAATTAAACACTTAATGGACTCTGGAGAACAGGAGAGAATTAGGAAAAGCCCTTAGAATAGACAGCTCCAAGATGATTGTGCCAACACAAGAAATCTGCTTACACTTCTTATTGCAAATGTAACAGCTAAATCAATTGCCAAGTAACTGAGGATTTTTTAACTTACCGTTCTGTCAACAAAGCTAGGAGTTCCTGGGGCTTACAAAATGAGCGGTACGTGGTAAGAAAAGTACGCACAAAATTAGGATCTAGAAAAGCAAACGGGAATAAGTTTAAATACAATTATCACATGAAAGATCTCTAACCTGGTTTTAGTTAACAATTGGTCCTTTCCCCCATGCCAATAATGCAACGAAGAGAGATATCAACCCTCTAGGTAGAAAAGCCAGATACCTGCATACATGTGGTAGGTCAGTCGTTCAATGAGCTTCACTACGGTTCCACCTTTGATAATGGGAATTCCGTTCCGGCTCTGAAGGTTGTCTTCAAAAACGATATTCTCCTCGGAGTCCTCCACTGCAAAGCGGTAGACACTTGGACTGGGGAGCCGCAGGGGCTGCTCATTCTCCTCTTTCAACAGCACTGCATCCAACATTCGGTCGAGGGTGCTGCGGTACTGCAGGGAGATCAGTGCCGCCATCCAATTGTTCTTCTCCTCGCTAGACTTGGCCGCAAACATGAAGCTGTTCTCATCTTTAGGGACCAGTTCAAAGGCGTTCCTGTATTCACATGTGTCATCCTTATCAACTATGTGGACTTTCCGCATGACAATTTTTTCCTTCAGTCGGTACTCTGCGTTGCTGTAGCCCGGGAGCCGCGACTGACCGTGATTGGCTTTGCAGCTGATCATTAAGCCATCGAAAAGAAAGACGTGCCGCTCGTGTTTGGCTCCAACTCGTGCCAACGTCCCTTCCATTATGAATTCGTTACAGCACTGGCCAATATCTTTGCCTTCCCAGCCATCGATGTTCTTCTGGATCTCATTCATTTTTTTAATGGCAAGGTGCTTGCTTCTTACTTGGCGATTATAGAACCAAAACACTGGCTCCCTAAAACACACAATATATGATTCAGGTAGGCAGCCGTGTTGGTCTGACGCAGTCGAAATAAATAAATAAAATTAAAAAATTGCCCAGTAGCACCTTAGAGACCAACTAAGTTTGTTCTGGGTATAAACTTTCTAAGGTGCTACTGGACAATTTTTAATTTTTTTATTTATTTCAACACAATATATGAGTTTAAGAGTTTCCCCCAATATCGACAGTTGTTAGCTAGAAGGAAAAACATTATCAAGGATCAGGCTAAGCTGCTTGATTTCATTTAAATACTCCTCTGGCCACATTCACCACCACAAAAATGAGCTTTAAAAACACATGAAAGTCAGGCCAAAGCACCACACACACCCCCAAACTAGCATGGGGATCACACACATTAGCTGTATATCCTTGCCTGCCACTGAATTCATGCTTGAATGGGAACCACAGACAGCCCAGGTTCCAATTTGTGTATGCACGATGAATGTAGGTGTTTAGAAAACATGCTTGCTTTTTAAGCACAAAGGTAACATCTACTGCCAAACAGATTTCTGCTTGCACAGGGGGGCTTCACCTTCCTCTCCTGTACATGCCCCCCCCATTTTGAAGAGAGGAGAGAAAAGGGAAGACCTGCCATGCAAGTTGAAACCCACTGTGAACTTGGGCAGGTGGATGGCTCCCATCTTGTGAACAGGTCCTAAAAGAAGAGAAACTATTAGGATGCGTCACCCAGAGCCCCAACTTCTGCAGTGCGACCCCCCTCCAAACTTCAACCTATGAATTGCTGTTCCCAAAGGTCTCAGGCTATGGCCAAGTCCACCGTTAGGCTACTTCCTTACCCAGGCCGGCGTCTAGGTGAGTGCTTGTTATAGATGCGTTCCATGCTACATTGGAGATTAAGGAGAGCTGTGATGGCTTGTTTCAAGCATTCGCAGTCTTCTACATCTTCACTACAGTATTGCAATTGCTGAAAAGAAAGACGTTTATTTCCATCAGACCTGAGCAATTGCTGAGAGCAGGAAAAAAGGATTTGTGTAGCACGCAGGGAAGTAGATTCCATTAGCTTCCTCAGGGCTTTCCCATGAGCAAATGTGCATAGGATCAAGCAGCATGTCTAAAACATCTGTGTGACCGTCATACAGGTATGTTTTCTGGCAGTGGGCCGCTCCAAATTCTATGACAAAATTCCAAGCAGTCATGATACGGAACATTCCTTGAAGTCAAGTCACCGAAAGTGGAGCATTCCTTTCAATTATTCACTTCCTCCTGCAGACACAGCAAAACTATTCATTGAAACTATCTCTGGGAAGCTTTTGAAAGCTTGCCTCACCGGTGAAAATGAAAGCTTCTGAGGAACTGTGGGCTCAGGACTTTAATTACAAAGACGGTGCCTAGGAGCTATTCATTCTTTGATACCTGACTGACGGCAATCCTTACTTTATACTCCTGTAGGGCATAACACTGACATTTTGGCTTTGAAAGGGACTTTCTTCTGCCTCTGGCCCTACTTTCTTCAAAATCAGAAGCCAACATAACCACAGAATTGTAGAGTCGGAAGGGACCATGAGAATCATCTAGTCTAACCCTCTGCAATGCAGGAATCTTTTGCCCAACATATGACTTGAATCCATGACCCTAAGATTAAGAGCCTCAGGCTCTACCAGGTGAACTATCCCAGCTATTGTGAAGTACACAACAGTCTAGTCCAGGGTTGGGATGACTGGAACGGCAACTGGTCTTCCAAAATGCATTTAGCTAAAACGTTGGGGCCCACCGATGTGTTTTAAAATGAAACACAGGTCAGGAGGTGCTGGGAACCACAAGTCGGGATAGTGCTGTTGCACTTGAGTCCTTGTTTTGGGGCGTTTGGTCAGTTACAGAGAGAAAAGAATGCTGGACTATGTGGACCTTTCGCCTGATCCAGCAGGCGCTTCTTATACAGTGGTACCTCGAGTTACATACGCTTCAGGTTACATACACTTCAGGTTACAGACTCCACTAACCTAGAAATAGTGCTTCAGGTTAAGAACTTTGCTTCAGGATGAGAACAGAAATCGTGCTCTGGCGGCGGGGCAGCAGTGGGAGGCCCCATTAGCTAAAGTGATGCTTCAGTGAGCCAGTGTGGTGTAGTGGTTAAGAGCAGTGGACTCGTAATCTGGGGAACCGGGTTCGCGTCTCCGCTCCTCCACCTGCAGCTGCTGGGTGACCTTGGGCCAGTCACACTTCTCTGAAGTCTCTCAGCCCCACTCACCTCACAGAGTGTTTGTTGTGGGGGAGGAAGGGAAAGGAGAACGTTAGCCGCTTTGAGACTCCTTCGGGTAGTGATACAGCGGGATATCAAACCCAAACTCTTCTTCAGGTTAAGAACAGTTTCAGGTTAAGTACGGACCTCCGGAACGAATTACTTAACCTGAGGTACCACTGTATATGATAAAGATTTCTGAGCAGCCGGCATAACTAACCTACTTTAAGTTTACCCTTGAACATGTACTCTTGCCTAACACTGGAAGTTTGCTAGTGGATCAGAGCGAGGTCCTCTTAGTCCATCATTCTTTGCATAAGAACAGAAGCAGTGCCAAGAACGCTCTATACTTCACCAACAGATCTGGCCTTGATAAACATAAATAAGTCCCAACTTCTGCTTTCCTTCTAAGAGCATGTGCTTACCTGTAACAGTTCAAAGTAGTGCAAACAGTGATAAACAGGAACCAACATGAGCCGAGGGAGGACATACTGTACTGCTTCTTTAAAGCCATCAGCGATTGACTGAAGAATAAAAAGCAAAACAGATTTAAGTGGTTTGTCACGCGAAAGACACGAGGAAACAGTTTAACAGACTCCCTTGGGAGGTTTTGAACTCTCCTTCCTTGGAGGTTTTTAAACTGATGCTTTAGCTGAGATTCTGGCATTGCAGGGGGTTGGACTAGATGACCCCCAGGGGTCTTCCAACTCTATAATTCTATGATTCTAACCTAAAAGCCTTGATGGATTTGGTATGGTGGGGCACAGCAATCCAGCAGGGTTTTTGAAAGACCAGAACACAATGTACCTCTCATCTTCTTTAAGGGAATCCTAGAATCGTGGAGTTGGAAGGGACCCTGAGGGTCATCTAGCCTAGCCCCCTGCAATGCAGGAATCTTTTGCCCATTGTGGGGCTCGAACCCACAGCCCTGAGAATAAGAGCTCCATGCTCTACTGACTGAGCAATCCCAGTCAGAAGGGGAAAGACCACAGCTCAGGGACAGAGCATATGATTTGCACGCAGAAGCTCCCAGGCTCAAATTCCAGCATCAGGTAGCAGGTGAGAGGTAAGCTCTCCATCCAAGACCCTCAACAACTTTTTTTAAAAATTGACTTAAGAAAATTATACAGACAGCAAAACGAAGAAGTCTGTTAACATTGCCTTCTACCGATAATAATAATAACTACTGCAATAATGAAAATACTAATAGTACATTTACTTCCCCTTTTGAACTTCTATTCTGGTTACAATATATTACTATTCGATAAGAATCTATTATATCCTTTGCTGTCCCATATATTATTTTATTTCCCAAATTCAACCTAACCCTCCCCTCCTCCCCACTGCTTCCCTTCACCTGTGTGAGATCTTCCCAACATAATATTTTTTTCTAGTTGCTTTAACAAAATAACATGAAAACCGATAACTTATAATTACTTCTTTTGTCCTTACATGCTTAACAATTGCCTATTAAGAGTTCTGCTTTAACACCATATTTCTCCATGTATTCCCCTCTGCATTCCCATTCTGTATAGAATTTTTGATTGGAGCAGCCCCTGACTGATGCAATCATTTTGACCCTCAACAACTTTCAATAGTCAGAGCAGACAGTTAGATTGTAGAACAGGGTTAGTTCAGACTATGATTCTGGCAGCTTCCTGTACTCTTCTCTCTTCCACACTCCCATTTTTATAAATTAGCTGAAAATGCTCATTCCCAACTGCACTTTTAGAGACCCTTGGGGAAGGGCTGTAACTCAAGAGGCAGGGAACCTTCATTGCATGCCGAGGGTCCCAGTTTCAACTCCCAGCATCTCCAGGTGGGGCTTTAAAAGACTCCTGCCTGAAATCCTGGGCAGCAACTGCCTGTCATTGTGGATGATACTGAGCTAAACGGATCAAGAGTCTGACTCAGCATAAGGCCAGCTTCCTATGCTCCTCTGCTTTTACTGTTTTTAAAAGTGATGTTACGAAATAGATTTTAAATGAAGATACATAGTAGTAAGAAAATGGTTGAGGTAGCAGCTCCTCTGCAAATCCAACCAGCAGCCTCTGCTGAAGAGTGGCTGGGGTATGAATGAATGAATGAATGATGATTATTCTGTCTGGGATTGCTGGTCGCTTAATGGGGCTTGGCCCGCAATCTCTATGAAGCAGGCAAATTCATCGTCTAAACCAGGAGTTCCCAAACTGTGGTCTGCAGACCACCAGCGATCCAAAAACATCATTCAGGTGGTCTGAGGCATGCCTGTGAAGAATTCTATGGGATTTAAATTGTAATGCAATACGATAAAATGTAAGAAACAAAAGAAGCAACAAAAATACAATTTTAAAAATCACACAGCACATCTAGGACAGCACATTGAAGTTGCTACAACAGGCGGGGAACGGGGAATATTAAGTGGTCTGCTCAGCAGTTTTCAAGTGATCCATGAGGGGGAAAGTTTGGGAGCAATACACACAGGCAACCTATAGGCAATCAATGAAGGAAGGAATAAGCAAGGAGCTACTTCCTTGTCAGAGGCAGAGTTTAGGACTTCAACAAGAGCTAAGGAGATGGACAGCAGTAACGACTTGTAACATGTGCAGTGTAATGGCTAGAGTGTTGGACTCTGACCTAGGAGAGCAGGGTTCAAATTCCTCACTCAGCCATGAAGCTCACTGGGTGATCTTGGGCCAGTCACCAGCTCTCAGCCTGACCTACCTCACAGGAAGTATAAATGGGGAGGAGAGGAATCATGTATTCCACCTTTGAGCTTCTTGGACAGAAAGGTGAGATATAAATGTAATCAGTAAATAAATAATCCTCTTCCTTGCCTGAAAGTAATATGGACTACACCTGCAGCAAATTGAAGTTTATTTCTCTGAAGAACAGAAGGTAAAAATGAAGAAGCACAGGGACTGAAGCAGGAAGGTCAGAGGAAAGAAGACGAGAGCGGGGGCGCGGGGGGGGGGCACTGCATGGGAGAACACAAGAAGAGCTGGCAGGATCAGGCAAAGGGCCCATCCAGCCCAGGGCTCTGTTCTCATAGTGGTCTATCAGAAAGCATTCTGAACCACTGAAATTAATGCATCATTTTCGGCAACTTTCAGACGAGAGTGGTTCTGACTATCTAAACAGAGGACAGCTGCAACAGGTGGGATGGAAGACTCTTAAGCATGGGTAGGCAAACTAAGGCCTGGGGGCTGGATCCGGCCCAATCGCCCTCTAAATCTGACCCGCGGACGGTCCGGAAATCAGTGTGTTTTTAAATGAGTAGAATGTGTCCTTTTATTTAAAATGCATCTCTGGGTTGTTTGTGGGGCACAGGAATTCATTCTCTCCCCCCCCCGAAATATAGTCTGGCCCCCCACAAGGTCTGAGGGACAGTGGACCGGCCCCCTGCTGAAAGAGTTTGCTGACCGCTGCTCTTAACCCTTCAAAGACATATCAGACTTCACCAACACATGCAGAAAGAGAAGGGTGGTGATGGCCATGGACTGAGAGGTACAGAGGTGGCACTGTGCCAACCGAACCTGTCCAGGTGTGAAGAAGGCCGTCTCCCCGGATCCAGGATGTGATGGGCAAGTTTGCCAAGACTTATCAAGCTCACCGGTCATTATCCCTTCTTCCTCATCCACATAGGAATGAATGACAATGCCAGGCATAGCTATGAACACATCACATATGACTACAAAGTTCTGGATCTTGGGGCTCAGGTGGTTTTCTTGCCAATTCTATCTGCAAAAGGTAGAGGACCACAAACAGAGAGAAGAATGCTTCAGGAGAGTGACCAGCTACAGAGAGAGAATGGGCTATAGAAAAGTCTGGTTTGTGGGACAACAGTTAAAACTTTCTTAATGAATGACTTACTGGAGAGAGATGGGCTTCACTACACAAGACCTGGAGGAAATGTGCCTGGAAGAAGCATGGGGAACTTGATCAAGAGGGTTTTTAACTAAATTTTGTGGAAAGTGGAAATAATAGCTTGCAGGTGAGTACAAAAGGGAAGCACTTAACACAGGGATCTGGGTACTACAGGAGAAGCTGGGGGAGATATGGGGTGGAGTGCCTAGCAAACCCCACACTATAAATAACAGGGGAGACAATGAAGCATCACTTCTTGGACTATCCAAGACTTCTACTGACTCTACACGAAGGCACAAAGAATGGAAAAATAAACAAGACGAGCTTGAACTCCCAGGACAGGAAGGTAAATATAACAGGATAGGTATATCTAAGACTTGGAGGAATGACTCTTATGATTGGAATGTAGCAGTGGAAGGACAAATTGTTCAAAAATAATGTATGCAACAGGAAGGGAGGGGGACTAGTGCTATATGTCAAAAATATGTACATCTACACAGAAATTCTAGAGAGCGAACAAGGTAGTCCCATGGAAGGCACCTGGGTAAAAATTAACCAAGAAAAAAACCTATTGTGACTGGAGACTTCTACAAAGCACCGAAACAAGGGGAAGCTGTGGCTTCCTTTTAGAAATGTTTCAGAGATGCAAGAATTAGTATTCATGGGGCCTTCAAGTACCCTGATATATGCTGGGAGACAAACTCCATCAAGCATGGAATCTCCGAACAAATTCCAGGCATCCTCTTTCAAAAGGAAGGAAGGAATGAAGGGATTGGCTGTCCTTGACTCGCTCTTAACCAATGGCGGTGAAGAGTTGGCCAATTACATTAAAGTAGTAGGGATGTGACCATGCAATGCTGGAATGCCTGATCTTACGTAGAATCAGTGTGAACGTAGTCAAATATGTACCTTGGATTTTAGAAAAGCCGATTTGAATAAGCTGAGGGATATCCTAAGGACTCCATGGCTAGATCTGCTAAGGAGCCCTAAGTGGAAAGCAATTTAAATGAGAGAAATGGGGCACGTTTTTTAAAAAATGAGAGAGGAGCTGAAAATACAAACAATAGGGCACTTCTAAGAAATGGAAGGAAGAGCAGATTCCCCAAGGAAGAATAGAGACAAATGACCAAAGCCTGCAAGGAGACTGTCAGGAAAGCTTGAGCTCAGAATGCACAGAATGCACTGGTAATGGGTGCCAAGAGCAACAAAAGGGACTTTCCAGCTATACTGTATTTGAAACAAGAAGGAAGGAATAAGGAAGGCCTGCTGCTCAGTAAGGATGGTAGAATATTAACAGGTGGCAAAGAGAAAGCAGAACTGCTCAGCTCTTATTTGGCTTCCACCATCTTCCAAAAGAGGAACCTTGCCCATGTAGTGTGACTGGTGAGGTATCAGGATCCCTGCTCAAGACTGATAAGAACTGTGCAATCAAGCCTTTGGGACCAGATGAACTTCTATCAACTTTGAGAAAGGGTGAGGAGTGGACTAGAGACAGGCAAACGTTGTCCCAATATTCAAAAAGGGGAAGGAAGAACCAGGAAAACGTCAGACTTGTCAGCCTGGTTTCATTACAAGGGAAGATACGAGAACAGATTTTTGGTCAGGTTGCTTGCTTAATGGAGCCTACAGCACAACACATGGAACCCTGGGGTAAACTATTTTATAGGTAAAGGTAAAGGGACCCCTGACCATTAGGTCCAGTCGTGGCCAACTCTGGGGTTGCGGCGCTCATCTCGCTTTACTGGCCAAGGGAGCCAGCGTACAGCTTCCGGGTCATGTGGCCAGCAGGAATAAGCTGCTTCTGGCGAACCAGAGCAGTGCACGGAAACGCCATTTACCTTCCCGCCGGAGCAGTACCTATTTATCTACTTGCACTTTGACGTGCTTTCCAAACTGCTAGGTTGGCAGGAGCTGGGACTGAGCAACGGGAGTTCACCCCATCGCAAGGATTCGAACCGCCAACCTTCTGATCGGCAAGTCCTAGGCTCTGTGGTTTAACCCACAGCGCCACCCGCGTCCCAATAAACTATTTTATACATTCCTATATATTTTGGGAGGAATTCAACCTCACACTAATGGGCTCATTCTGTCAGGGCAAGCACTTCAGCTTCTGCTCACAGGCCTTATTAGTGGAATCCCACCCACTGTAACTCTCTTTTAAAATTTATTTTATGATATAGATCAGGGGTCTGCAACCTTTAAGACAAAAAGAGCTACTTGGACCCGTTTCCGAAGAAAAAAACTGGGGGCCGCAAAACTCGTCATTATAAAAGCAACTTTTTTGTCACTTTTTTATTATTTCTTTGTTTTATTTCTATACTCTTCAACACTTTTATCAATACTTAGCTTGGGGTAGTCAAAGATGTTCTGAACTACAACTCCCATCAGCTCAAGTCACCATGGCCAATGGAAGCGATGATGGGAGTTGTAGTTCACAATATCTGGAGAGTACCATGTTGGCTACCCCTGCATGTTGTAAACATCAACATGCAATGCAAAATGCACATAAATTCTCTGGGACAGCAGAGCTGAAGGAAGCACACTCTGACCTTTGCCACCATGCATTGAGAGACTGCACCCTTTGCCTCCCAGACAAGGGGGGAAACAGCCTGGCCCCTTCCACAAGTCCAAGAAGGAGCAGCCGCAAAGAGCTTAGTTATTTACTCCCTCCCAAAAGAATACTTCTTTCCACCTGTCAATTGCTTTAAAAAGCACAATCAGAGGGGAAGATGCTCTGACCACATTCATTGAGTTGCCATATTTCAAAAAGTGAACACCCGGAAACAAAAGTTGTTGAGCCAAAGCTGTTAAGCTATTTTGAGCTTTTTAAAAAAGAAAATCAGCAAAAATGGCATTGCTGACATGGCTTGCCATACGTCCGGATTTTCCTGGACATTTTTGCAGATTTCTGCCCAGACAAGGCTTCCCACTACAGTATTCTAGGTATGTCCGGGAAATTCTGGATGTATGGCAACCCCGCCATTCATCAAACAAAGACCTAAAGGTGCTGTATTTTGCGTATGTGAGTTTATTATTATTACTATCTGCTGTATCTTGAGAACCATTTGATTGAAAGGTGGGGCACAAAAGTGCTACGTAAATCCATTCCTCCCCCCCCCCCTTTCCTTATACATTTTTATTAATTTTCCATTGATTATACATATATACAGTCTAGATTACATAAATTGCATATAACATAGCTGTTACAAGAATCATATATATAGTACACAGTTATTTTAGGCTCCGCCGAGCCTCGGACTTCCCTTCACTTCATTGGTAAGTATCAGATAATTTCTAAAGTTACGTGTTTTATCTCCTTTACATATTTGCCAAACACTGTTAAGAGTTATTCTAACCCTGCCAGAGTCATCAAAGTTCTATACTTGTCTCTTATATACGTCAGATATTTGTTCCACAATTTTCATAAAACTTCTGGTCATCCTGGTCTCTTAGTCTTCCTGTTATTCTAGCTAGTTTAGCATAATTTATCATCTTGATCTGCCAGTCATTTATAGTAGGTATTAATTCCGTTTTCCAGCTTTGGGCTAACATAGTTCTAGCGGCCGTTGTGGCATATAGAAACAGATTTTTGTCCTCTTTTTTGGTTTCCTTGCCAACTATTCCTAGCAGGAAAGCTTCAGGCTTTTTGGGAAAAGTATATTTAAATCCATTCCTACCTGGAAGTGAAGAGCCACAGCAGGTTTAGCCATCAAGTGATTAAAATGTTCATGATATTGCGGTGAAAGGATGTCCTGGGACAAGGTCTCATACGGGTCAAAGGCTTGTTCCTAGGAAAAGAGAGCAAGCATTCCAAGCACATTATGGACAGAGGGAAAAGCACATTATGGGGCTGGATGGACTGAGAATTATACATGGATGGTGGTGGTTATATTGATTCTGCCGTTATGTGGGTAATGGAAGCCCAACCACCTCATCTGAACAGTGTCTCTTGAAGACTGACTGGAGTTGGATATTTCAAATCTACTGAAGAAAGATGTGAAAATCTCTTAAACTGCATCCCAGTAGGTACTTTGTGAGGATTGGGCTCTGAAAAATAATGAATAAATAACTGGAATACATTAATAGAGTGGGCAACTTTATTTAGCTAGTAGGGACATTTGGAAAACACATCTGGATAATGTAAGATTTTGGCCACTACATGCAAAAGAAACAAAGAACTTCAGGACATTAAGGCATAAGTAACTTCAAAGCATTGCTGCTCCTTCTGATACTGGACATGTACTCTAATATACCTGGCCAACTATCAGGAATGATGGGTGCTGTAGACAAAAACATCTGGAAGACAGCACATTAGCCCCCTTCAGCAGGGTAAAGCATTTAATCAGTCTGTTTTGTACAGGCATATTTTTACAGATAGATCTGACAGCAAAAAGAGGCTAATGCAGGCTAAGGCCACCACAGAGGCTTCCTTTTGAAATATAGCAGCCATACTCAGACATGTTACTTGTGAGTAAAAGCCACTTGTAAGCGGGGATGAGGGTGCTAAGTTCCATTCTCATTTTGCTCTCCGGGAGTTGGAGGGTGGTGTTGGGGCAGGGGGACTCTCCACTGCAATTCTAATCCAGGAAGGAATTTGAGCTACGACACTCATGCTCAGCAACGCAACAAACTGAATGGCTTGGCCAACTCACCTCTGCAAGGTCCTCAAAACAACTTCCAGCCAGGGGGTGAGGACTGCTCTCATCAGTCATTTCCACAGTGTCCTCAATTAACCCCAGGAGCTTCACTGTCAGTTCATGGATATCTGTGATGTTGCTAAATATCATATCAATATCCTAAGGGAAAGAAAATCTCCCTGAATATGCACACATCTTTCTCCATCCTTATTTAAACGCACTGAAAATATATGGCAGGATCTCAATTAAATCGAGATGAAGGATCGGAAGAAAACGCTGCAGGTCATTTTGGAGTTCAAGACTAACAGCATTTTAACAGTCTGCTCCCTGCCTATCCCAGAAAATATTCTTACTATAGGAGATTTGGCCGCTCCTTCATGTACCTGCAGAGTTGTAGAGAACTACTGTCCCCTTGCACAGATTGCATTCATATTAATAAGGCCTGCATGAAGATTCTTCATGTGCTGTGCCACCAGAATAAGCATATTCACAAGACAATATGCAACCTCTCTTTTCGGAAAGGCATTTGGGGTTTTATCATTACTGCAGCTGTTACGCTATACAAGGCTGGGTTTCAATTGTGGTTTCCAAGCATTAATTTTTCATCACTAGTTTTCATTGTTGTATCTGAATGATGTGAACTGCCTTGGTTCCCTGGAGAAAGAAGCAATTCCTTTAAAAAACCAGCAGTCACGGGGCTGCCTCTGTCTTTGCCCTCTCTGTTTGGGCCAGAGAAGCAATTCTCTGGGACTTTCATGCTGAAATTCCCACAATAAATCTGTGATAAAGGGAGGAATGCACTCTTAAAATGCTGCTGCAACCTATCTTCATAACTTCCTTTCAGAACTAAGGACTATCATATGGGGATTTGCGCTTTAGGCCATCATCAAGTTATGGCCAAAGGAAACCACACCAACCAAGAAACTTCTCAACAGTAACAGTCCACAGCCAACAGTCCAGACCCCTAAAAAGTTTCCAAGTCAGGTGTTCCTTGTGATAGCCAACCTGGTCTCTGCCTCTTCCCACTTCCACCTTGTTTGTGTCTCAAAGCACACAATTGTTTAAAACACAGAAGGGTTAGCACAGTAAAAGGCTTGACTTACATTAGGTGTGAACAGCTTTCTGTTAGACAGGAAGGCTTCTCTAAACACTTTTATTATTAGATTCAGCTCCCGGAGATACTGTCTTTCGTCTGCAATTTCAGTCCTGACCAGGTCATAGTAATTGAGTACACCTGAGGAAGAGGGCTCTTCATCACAGAGAGAAACCAAGCCAATGTCATCCTGATCAAACATATCCATTAACACCTAAGAAGAAAACACACATTTCATTCATGCTCGACTTTTCTCTAATCAAATATGAACTTAATGTCTGATTGCAAACGACTGAATCCAAGCCAGTCTTACAGGGTAATGTTACTATTTTATGGCATAAGGGTTCACAATCTCTGGGTAGAGTCTGGTAATGAAGAAATGTGTCCTGTAAAGTTTGTTGCTTATACAGAAACAATGAGGTTGTCGTTATTTTTTAATCATGTCAAGGTGGATTAGTTCTTAAGCAGTAACAAAAAACAAAAATCACAGCCCTATAATGAATCTGGATGTGTATGAAGCACTTGCCATCTAAGCCCAGGATTTCCACGGCACCTCACCTTATCAGCGCACATTGATACTTTAATGTCCTGCTGCGAGATCTCAAAATGTCGTATGTTGAAAACATAATTGCCAGCGAGTTTTAAGATGTCCGCCGAAATATACTCCAGGACAGCCACGATATAAAGGGACACATGATAATCTATTTTATAGCCAAGCACCTCCTGAAATTCAACACAAAAAGGGAAGTGTTAAAAAAATCACATTGATTTTTCCTCTGATTTAAACAAAGTCAGAAACCAGAAAGGGAGATGACAGTGACGTGGATTCCAAGAATGCATTTGAAGGTAGCGGCAACCATTATGAATCATGCCATACAGCAGCACTGCTGCCACAGAACCACCTTCCTGCTTGCACAGGAAGAGGAAGCTGCAGCCCCAACCTCTGCTGCCTCCTCCTCCCTCTTAGGAAGGGATTCTTCAGAATCATCCCCCCTGTTTCTGCTTACTTACTTGCTTCATTGCATGCTGAGTCACGACAATATACACTACAAAGCTTGTGAATTTTAAAAAACTGCCTCACTGCCTTTTATTTAACTGACTGGTTGCTGTTGTTGCTGTTATTATTACAAACATACATTCTTTTATTTGTATGCTGCCTTTCCACAGTTCCAACCATGCTCTAGGCTGATTACAACATGAAATAAATATATAAATGCGACACAACAAAAGTAGTCATAAACAATAAATGCAGCATAAAAAATACACAACCAAACGGAACAATTTCCACATAAATCAAAAGACGCAAAATAAAGATACAGAAAACCAACAGCAACCACAACAGTAAAAAAATCCCCCAACCCCCGGCAAACACCCCAGCTCATTATTGTTATTGTTGTTATTAATTTATTTATAAATAATTACTCAAGGCAACCTGCAAATAAAAAAAGAACTGCTAAAAACATAAAGAAAACAATAATTAAAAAAAAATTAAACACTGATATAATTATTATAATTATTTTTAAAATTTCTATACTGCCTTTCATCCGAAGATCACAGGGCGGGTTTACAATACAAAAACACAAAAATGCATACCATAATAACGAACAAAAACGATAACCCCGCATATATGTATAAAAACTATATACATATATAAACTATATTAAAACCTTACAAATAATTACAATAAAAACAGCATGACACCTGCCCTTTAATTAAAAGCAGCCAGTTCCCAAAAGCCTGTTGGAACAAGAAAGTCTTCACCTGCTGGCAGAAAGGCAACAAGGTGAGAGACAGTCTAGATTCTTTACAGTGGGAGTTCCAAAGTCCGGGAGCAGCCACCGACAAGGCCGTCTCCCACATTTTAGAAGACATCTGAAGGCAGCCCTGTTTAGGGAAGCTTTTAATGTTTGATGTATTACAGTATTTTAATATTTTTTTGGAAGCCTCCCAGAGTGGCTGGGAAGGCCCAGCCAGATGGGTGGGGTATAAATAATAATAATAATAATAATAATTATTATTATTATTATCCCCACCAAGTGGTCCTGTAGAGTGGCAGGGCTGAGTGAAGGACGTCCCCAGAAGCGTGGAAAACCCAGGTAGGTTTGTATGATGGAGTACAGTCTTTCAGATAGCTTGGAACTAAGCCGTTTAGGGCTTTATAGGTCATAACCAGCACTTCCAATGATGGCTGGATTCTTATTGCTGTTGGGTTTTTTAAAAATATAAATTGGGGGCATTACTTGCTTTAAAATGTTTCTGAAATTTAATAAGAGATTGAAAATGGCATTTTAAACCATCTGGTAGCTCTCAGTACAACATACCTTTAATAAAGGATGTATTTTGTCCACAGGCAGCAAGAGGGGACTTCTTCGTTTCCGCTTCTCAATAGCGGACTGTGCGTCTGCAATCGCCCACTTATCAATGGGGTGAGGAAACGTCTTTTGAACTCGCTCCTGCACAAATGTAAAAAAAAGGGGGTGTTAAAATACCTGCTGGATTCTAAAAGGAAAAGCTGGTGCACAACCCCACTCCCACAGTTTCTTTCAGCGGCCACAATAGCATGGGAATTATTTCTTTGAGGCCGTATCCCTCTCCTCCCCACAGCCTTTTGCACCCAAACCTTTCTTTCAAATTGCTTCTCAAAAACCTATTATTGAGTTTTTCCTGCATGAAGACAAACCACAGTGGAGTAAACCAAGTACAATATGAGAAGACAAGAAAATGTGTGTTCTATCACAGTTCTTCCACAGGTTTGTTCATAGAATCATAGACTCTTAAGAGTTCGAATAGACCCCGAGGGTCATCTAGTCTGACCCCCTGCAATGCAAGGATCTCAGCTAAAGCATCCATGACAGATGGCCACCCAACCTCTGCTTAAAAACCTCCAAGGAAGGAGAGTCCACCACCTCCCGTGGGAGTCTGTCCCACTGCTGAACAGCTCTTACGGTCAGAAGGTAACTTGAAGCCATTGGTTCGAATCCTACCCCCCAGAGCAGGAAAAAACAAGCATTCTCCCTCTTCCATCTGACAGTCCTTAAGATATCTGAAGATAGCTATCATGTCTCCTCTCAGTCTCCTCTTTTCCAGGCAAAACATACCTAGCTCCTTCAAGCACTCCTCATATGGCAACAGAAAAGCAGTTTCTCGTGTACAGTGGTGCCTCGCAAGACGAAAAGAATCCGTTCTGTGATTCTCTTCGTCTAGCGATTTTTTCGTCTTGCGAAGTAAGCCCATTGACGGATTAGCGGATTAGCGCTATTAGCGGCTTTTAGCGGCTTATCTGCTGATCGGATCAGCTGATAAGCGGCTTAGCGGCTTAGAAAAAGGGGGGGGAACCCAGCAGGAACTCGCAAGACATTGTCGTCTTGCGAAGCAAGCCCATAGGAAATTCGTTTTGCGAAGCACCTCCAAAACGGAAAATTCTTTCGTCTAGCGAGTTTTCCGTCTTGCGAGGCATTCGTCTTGCGGGGCACCACTGTATACGTTTTGCCAAATGCAACTCACTGTACACAAGGGCTTGCCGTCAGAGCAAAGCAACTCTCCAACCCTTGCACTGCTTTGTGCTCAGAAGACACGGCTGATTAATACATTCCTGCCACAGAAGACAAATGCACATGCTGCCCAGTTCCTTAAACCAGGGCTTTGCCTGTTCCACAGATCTGCGCCTGCACAATGCAAGCATAATTTTCAGTGTCTATTTTCTCAGTTCAGGGAAGCAGACCACGTTCTCTCCAGCAGGCTTGCTCCCATCATGATTCAGCCTGGATTGCAGTAAAGGCTTTTCAGTTCCTCTTTCTCCTACCAACATTGTTTGGTAAGGAAACACCTGGGCCTTTCCCCTCGCATTCGTACCTCTACATCTTGAAAAGTCCGTGGCTGCGCAATGCATAGCTTGTTTAGCAACTGAAGGATTAACTCCTCGATGTAGTAGAGGGAATCTTCCTTGGCTGAAAGGTTGGGGTGGACTTGCTGCTGTACCTGCACAAAGATTTTATTTTATTTTAATTCAGCCAGAAAACAGAGCGACAGAGATACTGACAACAAGGCCCTGCTCATCATTTCAAAGCCCCAGTTTCTCCAGCACATCCCAAAACAAAATGTGAGAAAATGAATTCCTATGCAGTGATAAAAGTTAAATTTTACTTCATTAACTAAAAGTCTCTCCCTAACTGCCCATAGCCTTGGTCTGCGAAAATGACAATGCTGTACTGCTAAAGAATTGCCAGTCATTCAGCAAGTTACGTCCCTTATTCTAATCTAGGAAACAGAAACTAACTCAGTGGTTCTGCTGAGACTACGAGGAGGCAAAAGGGATCAAAGTGTCCAATTAAAATAGAAGAAGTTAAACATAATTGCTGAAGTACAGACTGTTTATTTTGAAATCTCTTCCATGAGAATGAAGTTAATGGTTACTTATAACTATTTATAAAATTGCTGACAGGCTCAGAAACTCTTAAAGCAGCCAGCCCTGTTCTGTCCATCAGACACACTATCAAGGAGGAGAACTGTGCAGATGAACGTAAGAAATTAAGCCTTGGAATTATGGTGTAGTTAACTGCCACTCCAGCTACTTCCCTGACATAAACATTTAGCAGTGTTACAGCAACTTGTTCCTTAAGTTGTTAACTTCTTCCTTCCCCCCTGGGTTTTCTGCTGATGTGTACTTTGTGCTGGGAAAAATATATTGTCCTTCTCCCATGCTCCCTTATTTGCATGTAGCTTTCCCCTGATGAATGTCTCCACCCATCTGCATCCTTGACATGCGTCTTCTATCAAGCTTGGACTGCCATTAGATTTTAGGTCTCAGGGCAGATGAAAGGTTCTGCTGGGTGTGAACAGAATGCAATGTTTGAAAAGTTTAAAGCATATAAACACAAAGTTAGTATAGGCTTAGAGGAAGCAAAGATGAGGAACTGAATTGAAAACCTGCTCTGGTATTGGCTGAGGAAGAGGATACCCACTCAAAACACTTCAGTGTTCATTTTTAGCTACTATAATTTTGCTTCTAGACTGCCCGCCATCCAATGATCACGGGGAGGTATACAACAATATATAAAACCAAAAACTGCAGACATATAAAGCATATTATGCAATGGAGTCATCTCCAGAACTCCAGTGTCAGCCGAGCTGTCTCTTGGTATGTTCTTTTGCAGGATGACCCTATACATGTTTACCCAGAAGTAAAAGTTCAGTGTGGCTTACTCCCAGGCAAAAAGGCATAGGACTGAAACTTTGCTTTGAAATACCGTATTTTTCGCCCTATAGGACGCACTTTTTCCCCTCCAAAAATGAAGGGGAAATCTGGGTGCGTCCTATGGGGCGGATGCAGGCTTTCGCTGAAGCCTGGAGAGCGAGAGGGGTCGGTGCGCACCGACCCCTCTCGCTCTCCAGGCTTCAGGAAGCTCTGTGCAACCCTCGGGAGACCGGCTCCGAGGGTTACGCAGAGCTGCCTGCAGTCCTGGGATCAGCGCAGCTCTGTGCGGCCATCGGGAGCGGGGCGCTAAGTCCCGCCCCGCTCCGGATGGCGGTGCAGAGCTGCCTGCAGTCGCGGGATCAGCGCACTTCTCCCCATCGCCAGCCCCACAAGCTCGGGGGACAGCGGAGAGGCAGAGCGTGCCTTCCCACTGTTCCCCGACCTGGGTTTTTTTCTTTATTTCCCCCCCAAAAAACTAGGTGCGTCCTATGGGGCGCAAAATACGGTACCTGATGCTCCATGCTTGTGAAAGCCCAATTCAATCATAAAAATTGGTAAAGCTACATTTAAAAGTTACTTTAACTTGGAAAGAATCGTGAATTTCCATGTGTATGGATCTCATAGAGGTCAATGAGTTCTAAGCAGAAATAAATCTGTACACAATCACAACCAATGCTGTATGTACTCAGTCAGCCCATACTTTCGAATGGATCTGAAATATCTACTATCAGACTTTCCCCCAAAAAAGATGTCATTTAAAAATGCCTTAAAAACAGTTTTCCATGTGTAAAATCAAAGGTTATTTGTTTAGATAAACTACAGCTACTTGTGTGGGAAAAGGAACTATTGCTTTCTATTTATTGATTGAGAAGACATTCCATCAGCTGGCTCACGCTAAACTGCTACCGCTGAATCCCTTTCTGGGCCCAAAAAATGGGCTGAGGACCTATGATGTTTACTGCTGCTGCCTTGTTAAAGGTAAATCAGATCACAGCCTGGTGAATTCCTGCATGAGATTCCCAGGAAGCCTTGATTTAGTTGCTCTTTGCTCAAAAGAAAATTGGAATGGAAATGCAGTAAGAATGAATCTACAAGGGTAAATTAGAATTTCAACATATTTCAGTCCTGAACCCAGTGGGACTTATTTCTAAGTAATCATGCAACAGAACAACAAAGGTGGCATCTTACTTTCATAGATTGGTTTTAAAATAATAGTCTCAATACACCTGCTGATTTATGTTCAAGGCATCACTGAAAGACGTACTAGTAGTCTTCTCATTCCTCCTACTCTGTTTCTCAGATACACAATTTTTTACAGCCATACTAATGTCTGGAGCTGCTATAAGAACACCTGCCTGGGCAGCTCACCCTCAGAATGGAAAGGGGAAAAAATACAGTATATGGCTGCTAGAGGTACAAATCAGTTTACAATAAACACAGTTGCATATGACAATCTCCTGTACAATGGTACCTTGGGTTAAGTACTTAATTCGTTCTGGAGGTCCGTTCTTAACCTGAAACTGTACTTGACCAGAAGCACCACTTTAGCTAATGGGGCCTCCCGCTGCTGCCGTGCCGCCGGAGCACAATTTCTGTTCTCATCCTGAAGCAAAGTTCTTAACCTGAAGCACTATTTCTGGGTTAGCGGAGTCTGTAACCTGAAGCGTATGTAACCTGAAGCGTATGTAACCCGAGGTACCACTGTACTTCAACAAGAAATAACAGTGCTCAATCATCTGTTAGTATACTTTTGCAAAAGAAACAAAGATGCAAGGTTCTTTCTGAACATTTGGTGGAGTTCCTAGCACTCAGTATTTCCCTTCCAATCTGACACTCAGCAGTTGCTCTTTAAGCAGTGGAAAGTGCTTTCGAGGTTCCCCTGTTCCTCTCCCCGCTTTTTCAGAAAGGGGGGGGGATATAAAAAGCACCCAGAATTACACAGTAGTCTCTTTTGGGAAAGTGTTTTGATACAAATTTATCCAGAAGTCTTTTGTTCAAATTCAGTCTAGAGTTTTGCCAGAGGTGGGTGGGGAGCGCCTGAGAAGGGATGCCACTGTTACAAAATTGTAACCATGCAACAGCTTTTGCCTCAAGCAGACAAAATAATTCTGAGCCATTTGCCAGTCTCCTGTGCCTGGAGTCTGCCTGGTGCTGGGCTAATACTATGCAACGTGAATCCTGTACATATATGAAAAGGGGGAACAGACATCTGTGCAGTGATGGAAATGGTGCAGATATGATCATCTGTGTGTGCATGTGTGTGTACACAGTGACAATTGTGCATTTTTCCTGTGTGCATGGGACATAATGGGCATGGAAGATACTGTGTAAATACGAAAACGGGGGCTGTAACCTATGGGTGGATGCTCTACAAAGAATGGAGTATTTTGATTGAAGAATATGTGCACAGTGCTTGCAATAAGCAAACTTGCATATTTAGGAACAAAGGCAGGAGTGGAGAGTATTTGCAACAGGTCTCTGACACTATTGTTTCTGCAGAGGAGCGTGACAGTAAAGGCAGTGGCGTAGCGTGGGGGGTGCAGGGGGGGCCGGCTGCACCGGGCACAACACCTGGGGGTTAGGGTTAGGGGGCGCAAATCCACAGGTTAGGGGGCGCCAATCCACGGGTTAGGGGGTGCATATTACTTGCCTTGGCCCGGGCGCTGACAACCCACGCTACGCCACTGAGTAAAGGACCATCACATTTCCAAGATGGGAGCCAACACCTCATCTTTGAGAAACCCCACAATCTGATCCTTTTATTTTTTAAAAAAAGCTTCGGCCTTACCTATGGCATAACCTTAGAAATGTTATTTATTAGAAGCTGTTCACAACCCACCCTTCACCCAAATGTCCCAGAGTAGGAATATATACACGATCTGAAACAATGGCATCAAAGCAAACGACTTCAGTTCCAAATATCCCGTTGCAAGGGAAGCAAGGAAAGAAGAAGGCATAAACAGAAACGTGCTCAATTCTTCTCCTCACCCACTAAAGCCTGGACAAAATTGCGCGTCTTGGGAAGAAAAGTGCAGGGTGACGGAGAGTGCAGGGAGATTGCTGTGTTGGGATTGGGGTGGCAGGTGTGTTGAGAGAGATCCTAAGGGGAAAAACAGGGCTGTGGACACGGGGAAGGAGCGCCTGGATGGACTCAGCTTGAAGGAGAAGCAGGATGCACCTGCCTTGGCCAAAACATCTGGAGACCCCTATCAGAGCCCAAGACAGCTGGACTGGCTGGGGCTGATGGGACCTGTAGTTTAGAACGCCTGGTGGGTGCCGGCTGTTTTTAGGTGGAACTGAGGGAAACGCTCGTGTTTAAGGAGGGTTTCTGGGGCAACCAAAGATTTATCTATAGTCATACCTCGGGTTACAGATGCTTTGGGTTGTGTGATTTCGGGTTGCGCACCGCACTGAACCCAGAAGTACCAGAATGGGTTACAGAGCAGAGGTGCAGAGGTGCTAAATCGCGCTTTTCGCATGCGCAGAAGCACCAAATTGCGACCCGCGCGTGCGCAGACACAGCGCTATGGGTTGTGAACGTGCTTCCTGCATGGGTCACGTTCGCAACCTGAGCGTCCACTGTATTTTATTTCAACATCTACTCCACCCTTCCCAAGGAGAGACGAAATTGGCCAATGGTACCATGACACAGGGACGCAGGTGGCGCTGTGGGTTAAACCACAGAGCCTAGGACTTGCCGATCAGAAGGTCGGCGGTTCGAATCCCCTCGACGGGGTGAGCTCCCGTTGCTCGGTCCCTGCTCTGCCAACCTAGCAGTTCGAAAGCACGTCCAAGTGCAAGTAGATAAATAGGTACCACTCCAGCGGGAAGGTAAACGGCATTTCCGTGCGATGCTCTGGTTTGCCAGAAGCGGCTTAGTCATGCTGGCCACATGACCCGGAAGCTGGACGCTGGATCCCTCGGCCAGTAAAGTGAGATGAGCGCCGCAACCCCAGAGTTGGCCACGACTGGACCTAATGGTCAGGGGTCCCTTTACCTTTTTACCCTGACACGAGAAGGAGAGAGCAAGGAATAAATTCCAAGTGGAATGGCCTCAGGAAGCCAGAGCCAGCACGAGCCCCCATCTGTACCTGGCAGATAACAGGTACAGATGCTTTTCTTCTAGGGCAGTGATGGCCAAACTCGCCCTCCAGCTGTTCTGGGACTACAACTCCCATCATCCCTAGCTAACAGGACCAGTGGGCAAGTATGATGGGAACTGTAGTCCCAAAACTGCTGGAGGGCCAAGTTTGGCCATCACTGTTCTGTGGGGTGGGGGGAGAAGGTGCCAGTACCTTTGAGGACCCCCAGGTTAAAAAAACACTGAAGAGATATATAGATATATATCAAATTGTTCTCACAGCTACAGTGGTACCTTGGGTTAAGTACTTAATTCGTTCTGGAGGTCCGTTCTTAACCTGAAACTGTTCTTAACCTGAAGCACCACTTTAACTAATGGGGTCTCCCGCTGCTGCCGGAGCCCGATTTCTGTTCTCATCCTGAAGCAAAGTTCTTAACCTGAAGCACTATTTATGGGTTAGTGGAGTCTGTAACCTGAAGCGTCTGTAACCCGAGGTACCACTGTATTCTGTTTTCTATTTCTACCACCCGCCTGATAGTTTTTGGACACATTAGTATACTTTCATAAACCCAGCAAAAACTAGTTGTGGAGACGGGGGGGGGGCTGGGAAAGCGGATTATTATGGGGTGGGCGTGGGGTCTCGGTGGGTGTGTTCGCAGGTGCGCAGGGAGGCGCCTCTGAGGGAAACGAAGGGGATGCTGTCTGAGGAGAGGGCAGAGGGGCCTCCTGATTGGAGGAAGAGGGCGAAAGGGGCGTTCCCTGGAGGGACAGGACCGGTGGCTGGCGCCCCCCCCCCGAACCTTTCCGTGAGGTAAACTTGGGAGGCGGGCGAGCGCTAGGGAGGGGGAGGGGGAGCGCTGGGCGGATAGGGCGGTGGGGTCCCGTTGCCTAGGAGACGACGTCGTCGCCGGGGTAACAGAGGGCTCCCGCCGCCGCCGCCGCCGCCCCCCACCCCCCGCCGCCCAGGTGCGCGCGCAAGAGAGACCGAGGGAGAAAGAGAGAGAGAGAGGGGTGCGCGCGCATGACGGGGCGCCCGCCGGCGGAGAAAAGGGAGGCTGGGAGCGAGCGACTGACCTTGCGCAGGGCCGGCACGAGGAGCCCCCGCCATTTCTGCCCGTTCTCCTCGCTGAGGAACTCGTAGGGGGGCGGCTGAGGCGGCTGCATAGCCCCCTCCTCCCCGCCTTCCCGCCCCCTCGTGAGGAGAGGGGGGAGGGGCGCTCGCCCCCTCCCCGGCCCTGGCTACCCGCCGGCGAGGCCCAGCCCAGCCAGCCGCGGGCGCATCCGCGTCTCCCCCAGGCCGCCGCCGCCGGCCCCGCCGCAAGCCGCAGCAGGCGCCGCCGCCGCTCCGCTTTCCCAAGCCTGGGCCGCGGCCGCCTCTGTCCCGGACACACTGCGCAGGCGCAGCGGCCGGCCTCTGATATTTTATTTTTTTCCCCTCTCCTCCTCACTCTCTTCCCCCCTCCCTCTCGAGCTAGGCCTCGCCTCGCCCTCTAGCGGCCCAAGCGGGGAAAGGCAGGGGAGGAAACCTAGAGGCGGGCGGGGCCTGAAGAGGCTCGCCTCTTCCTCCTGGGCGTTGGGGAAAAGGGGCGGGGAAAGGAGTGCAAATCGCTGTGCAGAAACCATGGAGAGACCTGGTCTGAACAGAGACATTGGATTCCTATCTCATTATACATGACTAAGCCATTTCTCACTTTCTCACCCCTTGCCTTTTCCTGTAAGACCTATTACAGTCGTTAGGAGTTGTCAACAGGCTCATCTCAGCTATCTGCCAATCTCCCATTCCCACCACCCTTCTGAGTAATACCCCTCCCCACATTCTCACTATATAGAAGGATCTGGCAACTTCTGTTTCAGTGTATCTGAAGAAGTGTGCATGCACACGAAAGCTCATACCAAGAACTAACTTAGTTGGTCTTTAAGGTGCTACTGGAAGGAATTTTTTATTTTGACTATGGCAGACCAACACGGCTACCTATCTGTAACTGTGTGCAGAAAGTGAAAGCGGTGACGTCGTCCCGCATGCTTGTCCGTTTTGCTCTGCAAGCGTTGGGGAACTATCCTGGGCTAGGACTATAAAGGGGCAGTGGCGTAGCGTGGGTTGTCAGCACCCGGGGCAAGGCAAGTAATTTGCGCCCCCTAACCCGTGGATTTGCGCCCCCTAACCTGTGGATTTGCTCCCCCTAACCCTAACCCCCAGATGTTGTGCCCGGTGTGGCCGGCCCCCCCTGCACCCCCCACGCTACGCCTCTGTAAAGGAGTATTTAGGGACATAGTAGTGCCTGGCGTGCTCTGGCCCATGGGGTCACAAAGAGTCGGACACGACTAAACGACTCAACAACAACAAAGTGTTACACTCCTGCCAACCTAGCAGTTCGAAAGCACGTCAAATGCCAACCTAGCAGTTCGAAAGCACATCAAAGTGCAAGTAGATAAATAGGTACCGCTCCGGCGGGAAGGTAAATGGCGTTTCCATGCGCTGCTCTGGTTTGCCAGAAGCGCCTTAGTCCTGCTGGCCACATGACCCGGAAGCTGTACGCCGGCTCCCTCGGCCAATAAAGCGAGATGAGCTCCGCAACCCCAGAGTTGGTCACGACTGGACTTAATGGTCAGGGGTCCCTTGACCTTTTAGTGTTGCCACAGGGACGCGGGTAGCGCTGTGGGTTAAACCACTGAGCCTAGGACTTGCCGATCAGAAGGTCGCGGTTCCAATCCTCGTGATGGGGTGAGCTCCCGTTGCTCAGTCCCTGCTCCTGCCAACCTAGCAGTTTGAAAGCACGTCAAAGTGCAAGTAGATAAATAGGTACCACTCCGGCAGGAAGGTAAACGGCGTTTCCGTGCGCTGCTCTGGTTCGCCAGAAGCGGCTTAGTCATGCTGACCACATGACCTGGAAGCTGTACGCCGGCTCCCTCGGCCAGTAAAGCAAGATGAACACCGCAACCCCAGAGTCGGCCACGACTGGGCCTAATGGTCAGGGGTCCCTTTACCTAGTGTTTCCACCTTTGTTCTGGCAAAATACAGGGTGTGGGGGGGCTTTCCCCCCTATCTGGTGCTGAAGTGACTTCAAAGCAATCCATTACAATCTATTGCAGCCTAACAGAATAACCCCTCTGGAATTTGTCACACACGCACACGCACACAGACATACATGAATTTGTACAGATGTGCTTGGCTACCCAGAGCTTAAATCCTTTCACACACTTCTCCAAGCTCATGCATTTGGAGAGGATCCCTAACTTGGCAGAGAGAGAGAGAGAGAGAGAAGACCTGAAATTCAGGACAAAACTATCAATACGGAATGTAGCATTTTACATGGACATATGGGACAAGGTGGCAACCCTAGGAGGGGGCAGCTTCGGCTGTTCCAAAATCCCAATGCAGATGGAATATTGATCGGGCTCTTTAGGGGCACCTTGCAGCAGACAGCCGGCATGGCCAATAGTGTTAACAGGCCTTATATTCGAAGGACACTTCCATACTGTAACTATTTTGGAGTGAGAGCCAGTCATGTACCTGCAGGTTCAGGTTGCGCACGTAAAAGTTGATTGGGAGTTCTCCACAGGACTTTTTGCAGTGAGGAAGCAGAGGTCAAAGTGCACTGGAAAGTGTGGAATGGCACTTGCTTGACACAATGCCATCGTAACGTTTCTGCAAACAAATCAGAATGAATGCTCAGTAACTGCTAACATAAGAAGAGTCTTCTGAATCAGGCCAGTGATCAGTCTAGTCCAGCATCCTGTTTTCACAGTGGCCAACCCAATGCCTCAATGGGAAACCTTCAAGCAGGAGGACATGAGTGCAGCAGCTCTCTGCCCACCTGTGATTCCCAGCAATTGGTATTAAGAGGTGTACTGCCTCTGACAGTGGAGGCAGGACATGAACATCATGGCTACTAGCTTTGGATAGCCTTGTCTTCCATGAATGTGTCTAATCCTGTTTTAAAGCCATCCAAGTAAGTGGCCATCACTGCCTCTTGTGGGAGTTCCCTCTTGTGGGAGGTATAGCAGGCACCTAATGTGGTGAGCTTTCACCAACTGTTTAAAACATATTTATTTACCCAGGCTTTTAAAATAACTGTATTCAACTGTGACAAACTTGTACAGGAGGTAAATGTACATGATGGGTATTTTTGAAGATTTCCTGGATAGGAAAAGTATCCATTCTAAAAAGTACAATATTACTGAAGGTATTGCTTTTATTTTTGAATATACTGTTGCATGTACTGCTTAATGTGATGATTAATTGCCAAAGGTTAATGTCAAATTGTGTGGGGATTAGCTGCAGGAAAAGCTTTGTCATGACTGATTAAAAAATGAGGAATAACTTTCCCATGCATATAGATAGATGAATAAATTACAATGCAGGTATGCTAACACATCTAACAGAATTCTCTGGCATGAGGAAATGTCAACACAGCCTTTGCAGTGTAGGACTCCCAAAGCGTAAGCTTCCAAGAAAGCCTTGCAGGCCACCTACAGTCCTACACCAAGGCACATCCCTGTCAGTGAGGTGTGCCAAGAGGTCCTGGCACATGCTCCATAGCAACTTATTTAAAAAAAACCTCCAGAGAGCTATGATTCCAGAACTTATTTTTCTGGAGTTTCAGATCTATGGATGAAGGGTGGTATACAAATTTAATAAATAAAATAAAAACAAATTTATTTGTTATTTGGCAGTGGTTAACCAGGTATTGTTATGTGTTTTCTTTTTTTAAAACAAAATAACCCTGTGCATCAGGTCCTTGTGCATTATAAATTGTGATGGTTCCCATTTTGGGTCCCTGCCAAACGGTTAATTGCATTGGTAATTTTTTCTGGTGCTTCTCATCTCTTCAGTTCGTTTGGGGCAATGTCTTTTTGTTGTTGTTTGTGTGTCCTTATAAAATACACAGTCATTTATTGCTTAATACTATGCCTACTTCTTTAGGCATAGTATTAAGCAACAGACTTTCTGACATTGAAATTGAAACATACACATGGAAAAGAGAGACCACTGTTGTTGTTAGATGTGTACAGTACTGTATATTGAATGCTGATCCCAGGCAAGCCCTGCTTGAACCCATCTGACCTTCAGGCCTCATATCAGTCACGCTGTGGCCTAGGGACGAAAACACCAGCTTTTCTTTGACTGACCACTATTCAGCAACGTGGTCCATCAACAGGGTGACCAACCCTCCAATCCCTAAACCAGCTGAGCAACCTTAACACCACACTTTAAGAGTTCCATTAATGGAAATAGTTATTAGTTACCTCCTCCTAAAGTTAGTTTCCATAGAAAGCAAATTGTAGTCCAGCCTATTAGAACAGCCAAAGGCTTAGTTTCTGTGCCTGAATGGCCACCACAAAGAAGTCTGTGCCCAGTTCTAGAGCCCTGGACTAATGCCTTCTTATCGTATGAATGGCTGGAGCAGAAAAGGCAATGATGTCATAGACCAGCTACTGAAGCTTCTAGAACAAAGGCAGTTGGAGTGAGAACATGAAGACCACTACAGGGGGAGAGTTGGTGACCACCTAATCCAGGGCTGTTGTTTTGTCATAAGGGCCATGATTCCAGCCGGCTGTAAATAGAAAACAAGAAACAAAAAAAGTCTGCCACCCATCCAGACAATGACGCCATCTACATACAAGTCGCAGCCCTGATGAAAAGAATAAAACAACCCCCGTGAAGTGGGATCAGACAAGGTAGCTCTCATGTTTACTTTATAGCTTTTTAAACTAAAGGTGGAGATTGGCAAGAGGTTGATACTTGGCTTGCCAGATCTGCACCTGTGGACCTCAAGTGTCTACAGTAGCAGTTTGTAAGTGAAAGGAAGAATGGATGACTCTGAACCTGCATTTGACCAAGTAATCCCTGGAAATGAAGACATGCTAGGTGCTGAGGAACAGAATTGCAATGAGATGTGCCAACCAGAGAGTGAAACATCTTTTAGGAAACAATCCCGCAGCAGCAGCCCTCATATCCCAGGCCAGGAACAGGCTATTAGTTTACTTGAAGAGACAGAGCAACCTGTTGTGCAAGACTCCAGATATGAGAAACTGGAATCTCGGCGTAGCAGTCAGCAGTCCATTCATGGCCAGAATCCGCAGAGCAGAAAATCTTCCCAAGGTAAGGCCTTAGACAAAACTGAATTAATGGATGAACGGTGTTGGATCAGCGAAAAAACAGGCATAAAAATGATATCTGGCAGTCAGCAAACTAGTTTTGTTTGGGGCCCAGAAACACTTGAAGAAATTCTGCGTCCTTTTCATGAGGCTGCAATAAGCAGGGCTGCTTACGCAAATACAAAAGTAGAACCACCTGTAGCTCAAGACTCTCACCACAGTATTCAACAACCAGAGGGGCAAGAATCAAGGCGAGCTAGTCAACAGCTGATAGCGCAAGATTCTCACCACAGTATTCAACAACCAGAGGGGCAAGAATCAAGGCAGGCTAGTCAACTACCTATAGCAAACGAGTCTCGCCGCAGTATTCCACAAGTGGCAGAGGGAAAGGAATCAAGGCAAACTAGTCAACAGGCTTTAGCAGAAGAATCTTGTTCCATTACTCAACAGCCAAAAGAGCAGGAGTCCAAGTCTGGCAACCAGCTGCCAAAAAGACAGGGGTCCTACCAAATGCCAGAAGATAAAAGAATAAAGAGACTGAAAAAAATGCACAGAAATATAACTGACCAGGCACAGCAGACAGATAGCGCAGAATCTCTGAAAAGAGAACTGTTTGAAAAGAGTCTACAGACAGATAGCCATGGCAGTTCAGCAACTAGTGCAACAAGTGAATTGCAAGGTTCCCGCCATGGCAGCCGCCAGTCTGACTTGCAAAAAATTGATCAGGAGAGTTTTCCAGTTCAGTTACAAGATCCCTCTTTGGGCAACCAGCCCTCTGAAGCACCTGGGATTTACCATGGCAGCCTCCCACACAAACTTTCCTCCAATGGCACCAAGCAATTTGATGTTCAAGACCTCCACCGTGGCAGTCTTCCAGCTCATTTACAACATGAGGTACAAGAATTCCGCCGGTGTAGCCTCCCTCTGGAATTGCAAGATTCCCTCCGCAATAGCAAGCAGGCTGAAATTCAAGAGTTCCGTTATAGCAGTATCCTCGCTGCAGTGGCAAATCTTGGGGAAACTCCTCTGGAGGCTGAGGAAGAGAATTTTCAGAGCAGTCCCCCACTTGAACTGGAAGTATGCCACCAACCTAATCAACAGGATATTGAGCAGGACTCCCAGCATGACAACCAAAAGCCCCAAGAGACAGAATGCAAGGTGGATCGTGAAACTGAGACCGAGGGGCCCACTTCTTTGGATAGTAAGACAGCACCACTGAAGCAAAAGGCCTCATTTGCTCAGCAAACATATAGTATCATTTCAATTGAGGAATCTACCTGGCTAAACAGAAGATCTGGCAAATTAATAAGAAACCTCAGTCAGCAGACTGATTGCAGTTGGCTCCAGGCTAATAGAGAGAGAGAAAAGAAGCTTGGTGATCAAGAAATGATGGCAAGTTGGGAAACTGGGGTTCAAAAATCAACCTGCCCCAAGTCTGAAAAAGAAGTACAAGCACCTGCCTGGAAGGATATTGAGAAGCCTATGGAGGATGACCCCTGGCTGGTCAGAAAACAGTCTGCTGTGCCTCAGAAAGACAGTGAAGTGTTAATGGGACTCAAATCTCGAAGAGGCAGTGAAATGCCAGAGTACTTGAGGAGCACTGGACAGCCCAGCATGCCTGAGAATTGGAGGGACGCTGCTTCTCTAGAAATCCCAAAGGACAGTGAACAGCCCAAGTTCACTGGACCTGAGAAGACAGGTGATCTGTCCGCTGTGCCTGAGTTGCTGCAGAGCAGTAAACAGCTCTTCATGCTTGACTCACAGAGGGGTAGCGAACAGTCCCTTGTGCTGGAATCCAAGCTGGATAGTGACCAGCCTGTTATGCCTGAGCCTGAGAAACACAGCCAACCACCTACTGCACCAGTGTCCCGGAGAGGAAGTGAGCAGCCCTTTGTGCCTGAGTCCCGGAAACCCAGTGAACTCTGTACCCTGCCTGAGTCCCAGAAAGACAGCCAGCCACCTACTGCAGCTGTGTCCCGAAGAGGAAGTAAGCAGTCCGTTGTGCCTGAATCCCGGAAGCAAAGTGAACACCGCACCCTGCCTGAGTCTCAGAAAGACAGCCAACCACCTACTGCAGCAGTGTCCTGGAGGGGAAGTGAGCAGCCCTTTGTGCCTGAATCCCGGAAACCCAGTGAATTCCGTACCCTGCCTGAGCCCCAGAAAGACAGCCAACCACCTACTGCAGCAGTGTCCCGGAGGGGAAGTGAGCAGCCCGGTGTGCCTGAATCCCGGAAACCCAGTGAATTCCGTACCCTGCCTGAGCCCCAGAAAGACAGCCAACCACCTACTGCAGCAGTGTCCCGGAGGGGAAGTGAGCAGCCTGGTGTGCCTGAATCCCGGAAACCCAGTGAACTCCGGACCCTGCCTGAGCCCCAGAAAGACAGCCAACCACCTACTGCAGCAGTGTCCCGGAGGGGAAGTGAGCAGCCTGGTGTGCCTGAATCCCGGAAACCCAGTGACCTCCGTACCCTGCCTGAGCCCCAGAAAGACAGCCAACCACCCACTGCAGCAGTGTCCCGGAGGGGAAGTGACCAGCCTGCTGTGCCCAAGTCCTGGATGGGCAGTGAAGAGCCTGTTATGCCTGAGCCCCAGAAAGACAGCCAACCAACCACTGCGGCAGTGTCCCGGAGGGGAAGTGATCAGCCTGGTGTGCCTGAATCCCGGAAACCCAGTGAACTCCGGACCCTGCCTGAGCCCCAGAAAGACAGCCAACCACCTACTGCAGCAGTGTCCCGGAGGGGAAGTGATCAGCCTGGTGTGCCTGAATCCCGGAAACCCAGTGAATTCCGTA
The DNA here is from genome assembly GCF_965113315.1 of Podarcis vaucheri. NCBI lineage: Eukaryota > Metazoa > Chordata > Lepidosauria > Squamata > Lacertidae > Podarcis > Podarcis vaucheri. The sequence goes on from NC_138759.1 coordinate 3,741,591, forward strand.
CCCTGCCTGAGCCCCAGAAAGACAGCCAACCACCTACTGCAGCAGTGTCCCGGAGGGGAAGTGAGCAGCCTGGTGTGCCTGAATCCCGGAAACCCAGTGAACTCCGGACCCTGCCTGAGCCCCAGAAAGACAGCCAACCACCTACTGCAGCAGTGTCCCGGAGGGGAAGTGATCAGCCTGGTGTGCCTGAATCCCGGAAACCCAGTGAATTCCGTACCCTGCCTGAGCCCCAGAAAGACAGCCAACCACCTACTGCAGCAGTGTCCCGGAGGGGAAGTGAGCAGCCTGGTGTGCCTGAATCCCGGAAACCCAGTGAACTCCGGACCCTGCCTGAGCCCCAGAAAGACAGCCAACCACCTACTGCAGCAGTGTCCCGGAGGGGAAGTGAGCAGCCTGGTGTGCCTGAGTCCCGGAAACCCAGTGAACTCCGGACCCTGCCTGAGCCCCAGAAAGACAGCCAACCACCTACTGCAGCAGTGTCCCGGAGGGGAAGTGAGCAGCCCTTTGTGCCTGAGTCCCGGAAGCAAAGTGAACTCCACACCCTGCCTAAGTCTCAGAAAGACAGCCAACCACCTACTGCAGCAGTGTCCCGGAGGGGAAGTGATCAGCCCTTTGTGCCTGAGTCCCGGAAGCAAAGTGAACTCCGCATCCTGCCTGAGCCCCAGAAAGACAGCCAACCACCTACTGCAGCAGTGTCCCGGAGGGGAAGTGATCAGCCCTTTGTGCCTGAGTCCCGGAAGCAAAGTGAACTCCGCATCCTGCCTGAGCCCCAGAAAGACAGCCAACCACCTACTGCAGCAGTGTCCCGGAGAGGAAGTGAGCAGCCCTTTGTGCCTGAGTCCCGGAAGCAAAGTGAACTCCGCATCCTGCCTGAGCCCCAGAAAGACAGCCAACCACCTACTGCAGCAGTGTCCCGGAGAGGAAGTGAGCAGCCCTTTGTGCCTGAGTCTCGGAAGCAAAGTGAACTCCACATCCTGCCTGAGCCCCAGAAAGACAGCCAGCCACCTACTGCAGCAGTGTCCCGGAGGGGAAGTGAGCAGCCCGTTGTGCCAGAATCCCAAAGTGACAAATCACTTGGGACCGGAGCCAAGTTGGGTGCTGAAAAAGAGTCTGAAGTGCCAAGTGCTGCTGCAAGTGAGACAAGTCAAACAAAACGGAAAACTTCTTTTTCTGCAAAGGCTCAACAAACATATAGTATTATTTCCCTTGAGATAAATACTTGGATTAACAGAAAAACTGGCACATTAATGTCTTGTAGCAGTCAACAAACTGAGGGAAGCTGGCTTCAGGATTATATAGCAAAAAAACTAAGGCGTGCATCTAAAGGAAGTATGGATAGGAGTGCTGCACCTGAACCAAGTAAGCCTGGATCTGAGAGTGATGGAAAAGATGAAGTAGAGCAGGAGCTCACCTGTAAGAAAGAATTTCCGACTGAGAATAAGGGGGCAACAGCAGAGCTAATTGCAGCCCAAACCCTAATGTCTCCTGAAGAAGCAGAAGAACTGTTGCAGCTTGAAAACAAACTTGCAGTGAGGAGCCAACAGAATGAGATGCCACCATCCCAGGGAGAGTGCATACAGGAGGATATGCCACAGTTCCAATGGGACAGCCAAAAGAGGGGGGTTCCAGAGCCAGATATGGTAGAGTCCCGGCGGGGCAGCCAGAAGGCGGAGGTGCAGGAATCCCGGCGGGGCAGCCAGCAGGCAGAGGTGCAGACAGAGGTGCAAGAGTCCCAGTGGGGCAGCCAGCAGGCAGTGGTGCAAGAATCCCGACAGGGCAGCCAGCAGGCAGTGGTGCAAGAGTCCCGGCGAGGCAGCCAGCAGGCAGTGGTGCAAGAATCCAGACGGGGCAGCCAGCAGGCGGAGGTGCAGGAATCCCGGTGGGGCAGCCAGCAGGCGGTGGTGCAGGAGTCCCGGCGAGGCAGCCAGCAGGCAGTGGTGCAAGAATCCAGACGGGGCAGCCAGCAGGTGGAGGTGCAGGCGGAGGTGCAGGAATCCCGATGGGGCAGCCAGCAGGTGGTGGTGCAGGAGTCCCGACGGGGCAGCCAGCAGGTGGAGGTGAAAGAATCCCGACGAGGCAGTCAAAAGGAAGTCGTACAAGAGTCCCGACGGGGCAGCCAGCAGGCGGAGGTGCAGACGGAGAAGCAGGAGTCCTGGTGGGGCAGCCAGCAGGCAGTGGTGCAAGAGTCTCGGCAGGGCAGTCAACAAACGGAGGTGCAGGAATCCCGGCGGGGCAGCCAGCAGGCTGAGGTGCAAGAGTCCCGGCGGGGCAGCCAGCAGGTGGTGGTGCAAGAGTCCCGGCGGGGCAGCCAGCAGGCACCGGTGCAAGAATCTAGACGGGGCAGCCAGCAGGCAGTGGTTCAGGAGTCCCAATGGGGCAGCCAGCAGGCGGTGGTTCAGGAGTCCCGACGGGGCAGCCAGCAGGCTGAGGTGCAAGAGTCCCGGCGGGGCAGCCAGCAGATGGTGGTGCAAGAGTCCCGGCGGGGCAGCCAGCAGGCACCGGTGCAAGAATCTAGACGGGGCAGCCAGCAGGCTGAGGTGCAGACGGAGGTGCAGGAATCCCGGCGGGGCAGCCAGCAGGCAGTGGTGCAAGAATCCCGACGGGGCAGCCAGCAGGCACTGGTGCAAGAATCCCGGCGGGGCAGCCAGCAGGCACCGGTGCAAGAATCTAGACGGGGCAGCCGGCAGGCTGAGGTGCAGACGGAGGTGCAGGAATCCCGGTGGGGCAGCCAGCAGGCAGTGGTGCAAGAATCCCGACGGGGTAGCCAGCAGGCACCGGTGCAAGAATCTAGACGGGGCAGCCAGCAGGCAGAGGTGCAGACGGAGGTGCAGGAATCCCGACGGGGCAGCCAGCAGATAGAGGTGCAAGAATCCCGACGGGGCAGCCAGCAGGCAGAGGTGCGAGAATCCCGACGGGGCAGCCAGCAGGCGGAGGTGCAAGAATCCCGACGGGGCAGCCAGCAGGCGGAGGTGCAAGAATCCCGACGGGGCAGCCAGCAGGCGGAGGTGCAAGAATCCCGACGGGGCAGCCAGCAGGCGGAGGTGCAAGAATCCCGACGGGGCAGCCAGCAGGCAGTGGTGCAAGAATCCCGACGGGGCAGCCAGCAGGCGGAGGTGCAAGAATCCCGACGGGGCAGCCAGCAGGCGGAGGTGCAAGAATCCCGGCGGGGCAGCCAGCAGGCAGTGGTGCAAGAATCCCGACGGGGCAGCCAGCAGGTGGAGGTGCAAGAATCCCGACGGGGCAGCCAGCAGGCGGAGGTGCAAGAATCCCGACGGGGCAGCCAGCAGGCGGAGGTGCAAGAATCCCGGCGGGGCAGCCTGCAGATGGAGGTGCAAGGTTCCCGACGTGGCAGCCAGCTGGCAGGGGTGCCACAGTCTAGACAGGGAAGCCTGCAGGGCAAAGAGCTGAAAATGGAGCAGGGATACAAAACCCAGCAGGTTTTGGGTGATGAATTTCATTTTAGTAACACCATATGGAATACGTTAGGAAATCCAACCCAGCAGCCTGATGAGTCTGCAAGCAAAGGAACACTTGGGAGCTTATCGTCATACACAGAAGGTGAAGATGCAGCTCAGCAGACATATAGCATAATTTCTCTAGAAGATGGAATCTGGCTGAACAGAAAAACTGGTAAGTTCCTGTTCAGTCATGGTCAGCAGACAAACAAAAGTTCACTTTGTGGTGTTAATGGAGGAGCTGTGGAAGATGGCAGAGATACAGTTGGAAGTACAAAACCAATGAAATCTGATGTGATGCAATCTATAGGAAAATCTGGCGAAAACTCCTGCTGTAGCAGTGTACAATCTGAAAGTTGTTCATCAAGCAGCAGCATTGTACAACCTTGGGAAGAACTGAAGGATCCTTATGAGAAAGTGATAAGCAACCACCAGAGTGCAACTACGCTGCTGAGCGTAGATACATATATTGATCTGGAGCATGAATCCAAGGTGACTTACAGTGTTGTTTCTGTGCTAGAAGGAAGCTGGATCAATATTAGAACTGGCAGGCTGGTGGTATCTCATACTCAGCAGACAGACGAGTCTTCCTTTCAAAAGCCTGGAACAGATAGTCAAGCAGCCCAAAGGCGAGATAGCTATTCGCCTGAGCTGAGCCATTATGACCTGAGTGATAGGCAGATCAGTGAAGGTTCACAGCCAACCTACCTCAGTGATGAACCATATGAGGAACCTGCAATGCCTGGTGGATAGGAGGAGGGCCTTAAGAGATTGGAGACGCCTGAGAGTTAGTTGACCCTGCTGTGGGAGAGGACTATGGCATTTTGGAGAGCTATGGCTACAAGACCAAAAGTAAAGCTCCCAGGAAAACAGATGGCAGAATAAAAATGGGGAAACCTGTTTATTTTGTGCTTCATCTGCTTGAATGATATTTAATGATTTAATAGCACCCATGGGGCTGATCCAACCACCACCTATTTATCCAGTGCAGGGGGTGGCCCTGGCTGTTAGCTTCCTCCTCCGACTCAGTCTTGCCCTTACAGAACTCGGCAGGGAAGAGGATGGGGACAAAACTAGAATTAGTTGGCCTTGGCTGCACCTCCTGTTGGTCTCTCTGCCTTCTGCCCCAACAGTGCCAGTGGGCACCAGCCACCACCGAATAGTGATATATCAGTTCCTCATTTGCTTGCCTCTATGCCATAAAGATAAGGCCAAGACTCCAGTCCTGTTTAAAGATAATAGATTCATCACTTGGTAGCTGTGGCTTCAGGTGATCAAACCCCGCCCACAGAATGATTCTACTATCTCACATCACCTCCAACACAATCAGAGCTACCGGCTGACTAAAGTATTTTGACTGCCTGCTGCCTTTAAGCAAATTAATGCATTCATGAATGAATTTAATGTAAATAAATTTGCCTGTTACAAAAGGTCAATATAGGTGACTTTTTGAGATATTGAAGGAAGTGTGAGATAACTGAGAGTTTGGCAAATGAAAGATATCGTTGTTATAAGGAAAGGTCATCTGTAATTGTCCCGCCCCAATTCCTTATTATTGTGACACCCCAGCATGAAGGAGCTTGGAGGTGTGTGTGCTGTTAACAAGTATGCTCTTAATTCTAAGATCTACCAATTAATCCCTCCCCCCTTGATTAAATCTGGGTCTCATTGGTCAATCAGATAAAGCACCCTTCTGCAAACTATTGCCCTCCAGATGTTTTGGACTGCAACTCCTATCAGCCCCAGCAAGTTGCATTCCAAAACATCTGGATGACACCAGATTGAGGAGAGCTAGACGAAAGGTCCTGAAGCATGCAGTCCTGTGCATAATCCACTGGAGGCTTTTCCCACATTCAGCTGGGAGTCATCAAGTGTAGCACATAGACTGCCTCACTGTGACCTTCCTGGATTATTAATAGTGTGATTTTATATGTGTCTATTCAGAAGTAAGCTCCACTTGGAGGTCGCTATCCCCCCCCACTCCAACCACTGCACCCCAGTGGCCTCATCCAACTCTTTATTGCTCCATGTGAAGCAAAAAAAAAAAAAAAAAAAAAAAATCTATGGCATAACTGCAAAGGTGTCAGGATCCTTGTCTTAAAGTAGGTCATCCTGAACCTCAAAACTGATATGGGAAGTTGGGTGTAATCTGCCTATCTGTATATGAAACTCTCTTATAGTGAGTCAGGCCCTTGGTCTGTTAGCCCAGGACTGTAACTGGCAGCAGCTCCCCAGGCTCTCAGGCCCTGTGCTTCCCAATTACCTGCAACCAGAGCCTTTTAGGGGTCCCCCCCATGCCTGTGAGAAGTGCTGTGGCCCCTCGTTTATTCCCCATAAACTCTTCTGGCTAAAAAATGGTAGGACCCTCTCCCACTTCCACCGTTTAACTACAGTTTGGTTCCTAAAACGTCCCTGGCATTAAAGCAAACACCATGGATGAGAAATTGGCACATATGCAAAAATGATTGCATCAATTTCTAGATAAGCCTAATTTATTTTATGATGTGTAGCAAATTATTTTTATAGGTTCCAATTCCAAATAAATATGTGTAGACCTGACCTGACCATTTGGTACATCTCTTTCTCATACATAGAGCACATGGAGTATAGCCCTAGGAATGAAGGCAGCATTCCTAACTCCTAAGTCCTGATGAATTCATTATAGTCTTCCTTCCAAATATATGTGGTTAGGATTGTGCTGTTAGTTCCACTAGAGTCAGTTGATCTTACTCCCAAGTAAGCGGGCAGCTTTTCAGTTTCAACATTCATAGAGATCCCACGTTCAAAAATACTGGTGGGATTTCCTGCTTGCACGTGTTTCCATTTGTGTCCGTGGGGAGTGGAAGAAAAAAGTGCCGCATGGGCCTAGAGACTCATTCCCAGTCCCACCTGAAGATGGGGCCAGGAAAAAGTGTTGCTTAAGCATCCCAATAAAATATTTAATGAAAAGGCAACAACCCAAAAACTGTGAAGCAGCTGCAAAAAAAAAAAAGGGGGGGGAAAGAAGAAGCTGATGCTAGTCTAGGCTGCATCAACAGAAATATAGAAATATAGGGAATGAAGAGTACCACTCTAGTCTTCCTTGGCCAGACCACGCCTGCAGTCCACTTCTGAGTACCACAATTTAAGGATGATATTGACAAGCTGAAACGTGGGCATAGGAGGGCGATCAAGATGACCAGGGGTCTGGAAGCCAAGCCTTATGAAGAACGGTTGAAGGAGTTGAGGATGTTTAGCCTGGAGAAGACTGAGAGGAGATACGACAGCTATGTTCAGATATCTGAATGGCTGTCATGGAAGACGGAGCAAGTCTGTTTTCTCTTGCTCCAGAGGGTACGACCTGAACCAGTAGCTTCCAGTTACATGAAAGAGGATTCCCACCAATCAGGAAGAAATTTCTGACGGCAAGAGCTGTTTGACAGTGGAACGTTGTCCCTCAGGTGGTGATGGACTCGCCTTCCTTGGAGGCTTTTAAGCAGACAGATGGCCATCTAACCTCTACTTAAATACCTCCAAGGAAGGAGTGTCCACAACCTCCCAAGGGAGACTGTTCCACTGTCAAACAGCACTTACTTTCAGAAAGTTTTTTTAGGTGGAATCTCCTTTCTTGTAACTTGAAGTCATTGGCTCAAGTCCTACCCTCTAGAGCAGGAGAAGACAAGTTTGCTCTGTCTTCCATGTGACAGCCCTTAAGATATTCCAAGATGGATATCGTATCTCCTCTCATGGATGCTTTAGTTGAGATTCCTGCATTACAAGGGGTTGGACAAAAATGACCTTCAGGTTACCTTCCAACACTACAGTATGTTGATTTTAATTTTTTATTAGGTTTTACAAAAAATTTTAACATAATCACTGCTGGTGAGATAGTCACAAAATTAATTCCCAATTACACCCCCACCCCACGACTTCCCCCAACTATCCTTTCTGTTTTATAACGAATTCACTTCTCCTGCTTATTATCTTATTCACTAATATAGTAAAGTTATATATCATTATTATGTCCTGTTTGTTGATTGTAAGTGTTTAATCAAACCTGCAAATGAGTCCATTTCCTTACATTGCTTCTGTAGGTACATCATAAAAGGTTCCCAGTCTTTTTAAAAGTCTTTATTGTCCTTATCTTTAAGTCTTTCAGGCAACTTTGCCATTTCAGCATATTCCATCCATTTTTCTTGCCATTGTTCTTTTGTTGGCATTTCATTGCTTTTCCACCTTTGAGCTAGTAAAATTCTAACTGCTGTTGTAGCATAAATACTTTCTTCTTGTCTTTTGGCAAATCTTGACCTAAAATGCCCAGTAAGAAAGCTTCTGGTCTTTTATATACTTTGTTGAAGGGAAACTCCCCACTGGAGTAGAAATCATATATTAAACAGATGGAAAGCTCTTCAATCTGAGCAGGCTGGAAGCAAAGAATAAGGTTAACCGTAACTTCCGTCATAGAGCTTCAGTATGCTGATGACAACGTAGTGTGCGCACACTAAGAGGATGACCTCCAAACCATCCTAAATATCTTTGCAGAAGCTTATGAAAAGCTTGGCCTATCACTCAACATCCCAAAAAGGCAAATCTAAAAAAATGTAGTATAAACACTGGCAACTGAGAAACACTGGCCTGTGAGTGCTCCAGTTGGAGAACAGCCTTCACCAAAGGTGTCATGGACTTTGAAGACACTCGAACTCAGGACGCAAGGGAGAAACGTGCTAAAAGGAAGGCACGCAATGTCCCCACTGTGGAAGGATGTGTGGATCCAGAATTGGTCTCCACAGTCACTTACGGACTCATTGTTAAAATCGTGTTTATGGAAGACAATCTTACTCGGCTACGAATGATCGCTGCAGAAGACTACCATAGGTACATCATTTTCATATAATTCTCTTTTAACAATATACAATATACACAGTACACTGATTTTCAGACTGATTTGGTGTTATATATATCCGATGTTGCCCCTACAGTAACAGATCCAGAATACTAGGTTCTCCTAGTGGTATTAAGCACTGGTAACACGTAACTCCTGCCTCTGCTGCCTTGAAAGGTGGTGGCAACAAACATTTACGGGGGGGGGGATTTATTTGCAGCCTCTTTCCCCATCCAGGGTACAACAGCTTTGCTTCTCTCCCTTTCAGCTTCCACTGGTGTCTGAATGTAGTTTTAAGTGCAAGAAGCAAGTTTTCCTGCTTCACAAGGCAGAGGTTCAGTAGGAAGGTTGGAAGGGGGTTCTGAAGACAGAAAAGGGGCGTCAAGAAGTCAGGCTTTCACGTTCCTCACCTAAGCGAATGGCTAGGTCCAAAAAATATTGGGATGCAGACGACTGTAACACCAAGAACTGCAGTGATTCACAGTCCATTTGGAATAGAAACATAATGTAATGTACACCATAACTCAATGAAGACAACGCATTTGTGTTTATGCAACAGTTTTTGTGTACGTTTATTGATCGTAATGCACAAGTTTTGCATGAATTCACATTCTAAAAACGTAGATCCAGATTATGGCTCTTTTTGCTTCTAATCATATACCCCCATTATCTTTTGTTTTATAAAAATAGCTTGCATTTAATTAGATACAACGTATTTTTCCTGATCTCTGCATATCTGTACTATTCAGTAAATGAAGGTTGTGTGCATATGTAGATCTAACCAGAAAATGAAACACCGATTCGTTAGCCCATTTTCAATGGAGACTGAACCAAAAAAACCCTCCAAAGAAAAAGCACCACTCGATGTGACCAAACCACTCCGTGCATCCAATATTTAGAGGACTATCTATTACTGTCCTCCCGCAAACTTCTCAGCTACTCAATGGGGCTTGGAATGGTAGAATTGTAAGGTTGGAGGGGATCCTAAGAGGCATCTAGTTCAACCCCCCCATGAGCACTTCCCTCTGGATCGTGCCAGCGGTGTCCTTCCTATGTTCTGCAAGTTGGAAGGTGGGAGTCACATTCAGTACTCTGATAAACAGGTATCCTTCCCTGGGGCTCAGGGCACGTTGGCAATGGTACCACCACCCGCCTGTTACTGCAATTGCCACAACCCACAGTGTGGCCTGGCATGGGCAGGGAGAAAGACAGAGTTGTGGGTTTACCGTGTTTTGGGGAGACAACCCCCTTTTTGTGGAGAGCAGACTGTGTTCCTTCTGTGCCTTTTTCAGGTGACTTTGGGACGGAGGGAAATTAAAACAGCCTGCATACCCAGTTAGTTCAAAAGCGAAATTATAAGGAGAAAGAGTGGTGATGTCTGCTGCTCTAACTGCATTCCTGAGTACACCACAGGACCAATTTCCCCTGCCAAATTAATACGGCATCTAATGGACCTGACTGGTGTTTGACCTTACGTGGCATGACTTCTGAGGCTCATCGGAACATTGCAAAGCTTGAGGCTTCTGCAAGGCAATCCAGTTGGCGGCCTCTCTTTCTGATTGCTTCTCCCCAAAAGGCCACCTCCCTATCATTTCCTTGACTGCCACCCTTCCAAGCACAGTGTCTGAACACAAAGAGGTCCAACGGGCCTCCAGGATTCCATCAGAGCTCAAATCTTCGCTCCACCTCGTTAGCGATCATTTTCGCAATGGCAAGGGAGGAGGTAGCAGCAGGTGAGGGGGCATTTCTGACATGGAGGATTCGGCTGCCGATGTCTCCAGTGCCTCCGTCAAACACAAAGTCGTCAATCAAGTTTCCGTCGTTGTCCAAGGCCTGAGCTCTGACACCTGCTGGGCCTCTGCAAAAAGAAAGGAGAAGCTGGGCATTCAAACAGGGCAAAGTGGACCTTGAATTGTATCTCTGATTATCACAGCTTATGCAACAGGAGACTTGGGACCCAGCCTTCTTGTCTAGGAACAAAATGCTTCAATTGCTGTTAGACCCTACAGATGATCATATGCTGTTTTAAGTGGAAACTGCGTATCTCGGGCGCTTTTAAAAATTTATTAGATTTATATACCATCCTTTATCCAACATCACTGTCGGAGGTGGTATGCCTCTGCTGGGAATCGCAGGTCGGGAGAGCCCTGCCGTTGCTTTAAGGCTTCCCAGAAGTGGGATCTGTTTGGCCACTGTGAGAACCAGGTGCAGGACTTGCAGCCGGACTCTTCTCATCTTCCGTGATGTCTAAATCCCCAAAAGGATTACCTGAGTATATCATCGATGGTAACTTCTGGTATAAATTTCTGCAGCTGCTTCACCTGAGCACTAAGGAAACACGCTCTGTACATTTCTCCCATTCCATAAGAGAAGTTCCTCAACACCAGCTTCCATAGGCCACTGGGGAGGGAAAGCAACATTTATTGCAAGTAGCTTCCATTCATAGATAGATAGATAGATAGATAGATAGATAGATAGACAGATATGTACATACACATGCATGCAAAAATGTAAGCAGAGCAGTCAAAAATGAAAGAAATGCAAAGAAAGTCCCTCATGATGAAGTGTAAACGTAATCATATGTAAACTATTTGCAGTTACCATTCACAAAGCAGGGTGGATAAAAATCCATGATTAAAAAAAAAAAAATCAGATTTTTAAAAATTCAAATCAGATTTTTTTAAATTTAAATTGGATTTTTAAAATAAAATGCTTTTGGAGAAAAAATCTCCCTAAAGATTTTTAAATTTTCTATTTAAGTTACGTTATAGTCCAAAGGCTATTCATCAGAAATAAGGATTTGTTTTAAGTTTTTCATGCGTGCTAAAAGTCTAAGGGGGTTTTTTTTAGTTAAAAAAATAGTTTAACCACATCAGTTAACTTTAAAAAACCTGTTCAACTTTGAAGGTGCTACCAAACTCATTTTTATAACAGCTATGGTAGTCCCTCACTAACACTGTATGTTACAGGTGTGCTTAATGCTTTTTTAAAAAGTGACAAGATTAAATAGTCCTTTTGCTCCTTAGCTCCGAGATGCAGCCAAAGTCAAGGGCTAGGCGGCTGGCTGACTTAAGAGGAAAGAGCAACAATACAGGGGGAAAAAATATATTACAGAAACTGTACCCACCCCCTGGTGTTCCCTGCAGCATCAGAAATGCACATACTCAACCCATAACACCCTGGAGAACAACCTATAAAAGGAGCTGGTCTCCATCGCCCATAGTAAGCAGCGTGATGCTTCCTGAGATTACTATAGTTCATACTACAGACTGCAGAAAAGTGGGACAGGGCAGAGGTAAAGAGATTCTCATTCTTCACCTGCAGAGGAATGGAAAGAGGACACTACCTGTAAGCCGCCGCGTCTACAAAGTCTTGGAAACTGAAGTCATAAAATCTGTAGCCCTCTCGTTTGAAGGCAAGCACGGCGTTAGGCCCGAGCCAAACACTGCCATCCATCCTCGGGGTGAAATGGATACCCAGGAAGGGGAAACGGGGATCAGGCACCTAAAGCACGAGAAACGCACTCGGGAGTCAAAACGCATTTGAAAGAACCACACTCTGCATCACACAAGAATGGACCAAAGAAGCATCTCTCTGAATGGCGCAAACCAAAGAAAACATTGAAAAGAAGGGAGCACACCCACACACCCTCTTTTTAAATGAAAGCTGGGGATCTGGCAATTATAGTTCATCAGGTGGAGCGCCCCCCCCCATGTGTCTCAGTGCCAAATTTTGGCTAGGCACATCACATGATAAATATGAGCAACAACATGTGTAGTCACACTCTTCTTCTTTTCTGTCCTCCTGAGAAAGATTAGTGCATGTGTGGACCTAAATACATCTCCGAGAGTTCTGTCTATCAAGATACAATCTCTTACTTAGCTAAATGTATGGATATATAAAAATCAGCATCCGGGGGAGTGTGGAGAGAGATGCTTTTAAGTCAGAATGGAGGAAAGGGAAATTGGCAGCAGTAACTTGAAATATTCTGGGAATTTGCTTAGAGCAGCCGACATTTCCCAAATATATCCTCTCTAAAGCAGACTGGTTCAGATTAGGTAATTTCAATCTCTATGTAACTTTCCCACCGGCATTGTACGTGTCTTTGACCACCAAAGCCACAGGATTCATTTTCCCTGTGGTTAATAATAATAATAATAATAATAATAATAATTTATTACTTATACCCCGCCCATCTGGCTGAGTTTCCCCAGCCACTCTGGGCGGCTCCCAATCGAGTGTTAAAAACAATACAGCATTAAATATTAAAAACTTCCCTGAACAGGGCTGCCTTCAGGTGTCTTTTAAAAATAAGATAGCTGCTTATTTCCTTCACATCTGAAGGGAGGGCGTTCCACAGGTTGAGGAGGATTCTCAGAAGAGGACAATCCCAAGATTCATTAGAGGAAAGCCAAAGTAGTTCAAATAGGCTAAAGTACGCAGAGTGGCTCTGCCCTGAAACTATAAGGTCTCTCACACTATGTGTATAGCTTAGTAAATATTAAATATCGTATTAAATAAATAACACCAGTACTCAAAGCATCCAGAAGGGGCTTTCTCAAGTTCTCCGTAAATTGACGTACCGGATAAATATTTCCTTTTACCAAATAGCACTTCTCTGGCTTCAACACCAAGTAATCACCCCGGAATGGAACAATGCGAGGCTCCGGGCTGCAGCCACTGATCTGAGAGATGCGGTCCGAATAAAGCCCTGCACAGGACACAAGATGCCGACAATGGATTTCCTCCCCCTGCGCAAAAGAAGATGTCGAGGCTCAGCAAAACTATAGCTCCATCTAACATTGTCACAAAACCAGCTGACCCGCTAGGCTGTCTGTTTAGCCTTCCATTTCCACACCTTCTAGCCTGCTGCTCCCCATGCGTAGGGATGATCACTGGGTGCAGAGAACACTCCCCACCTGCAGGCAGCCTCAGCCTGCCTGCACGCGTGACCTTGGGGTGCGGAGCACACTCCCCCTCACAGACAAAGCCACAGCTCTCTGAAAATCGTTCCCTCTGTCTAACATTTTGTGGTCTCAGTAGTCTGCTGTGTCCTGTCTGTAACCTTTGTCTCTGAGACCTTTGTCTCCTTTGTCATACACTGTGCAAAGGGAAAATGACGAGGTGGAAAGAGGTGCCAAAACGACTTTGTACTACCCCATGATCTCAGAACTGGAAGATGTGTAAAAGTCACAGCCCAAAATGTATCTGCCTGGGTTTGCATATTGTGTCAATAAAAGGAGGCTCCACAGAGCTGACCGGCAGCTTGCTTGCAGCTCACCTGTGCGCAGCTCACCTGCATTATCAACTCCTGCCTCATGTCCTTCACTTCACCATGCTTGAAGGTACCTATTCTAGTGTGACAGGTGGAGTTGAAGAGGCCTGATCTTGACCAGGAGTGGTCTGACAGGCCAAAGAGCACCTGGCAGGCTCTTCAGGACCACGGAGAGCTCCCGGAGGAGGCTGGTGTGGCTTGCTGATAGCCAAGCCAGCAGGAATTAAAGGTGCAGAATCCCAGCCTGGAACCCCCCAGTTGGTCCTCACTAGGTGACCTGCCAGTGTCTTTTCTATTCCTTCGCAGAGGAGCAAGGGGTCTGAGGCAGCTGCCGTGCAGGCAGAACTGCGCTTGAGGTCCTTCAAGGGCAGAGTCATAGAATCACAGAATTGTAGAGTTGGAAGCGACACCCAGGGTCATCCAGTCCTGCGCTTGCTATGCAGGGATCTCAATTCCATGACCGATGACCATCCAACTTCCGCTTAAAACCCTCCAATGAAGGAGAGTCCACCACCTTCCGAGCGAGTCAGGCACCATCCTCTCTTAAGGCTAGACCTTGAGCAGGGAAAGGACTATGAAGCCCTTGAGGCAAGAGCTGCCTGACTCACATTAATATCCATCTCAAACTGTTTTTGTGGTGACGACAGCAATCGTGGTTAAAGTTTTTGTACGCCTGACATGCGACAAATGCCAAAACACGAAAGAAAATATTCTGCACTTGAAAAGTAAAATGTAATCTGAAAGCTTGGACTTACCTTTGAGTTTCTAACAACAATTGGATATTTCATCCCTGTAAACAATAAGATGAAAACTATAAATGGCACACCTAAAACAACTGCATATAAACAGAACATCTGAACCACAAGGACAAAACAGAAGAACCTGTCAGGCAGATAAAAGGTAAAGGGACCCCTGACCATTAGGTCCAGTCGTGGCTGACTCTGGGGTTGCGGCGCTCATCTTGCTTTATTGGCCGAGGGAGCTGGCGTACAGCTTCCAGGTCATGTGGCCAGCATGACTAAGCCGCTTCTGGCGAACCAGAGCAGTGCACGGAAATGCTGTTTACCTTCCCGCCGAAGCAGTACCTATTTATCTACTTGCACTTTGACGTGCTTTCGAACTGCTAGGTTGGCAGGAGCAGGGACCGAGCGACGGGAGCTCACCCCGGTCGTGGGGATTTGAACTGCCGACCTTCTGATCGGCAAGTCCTAGGCTCTGTGCTTTTACCCACAGTGCCACCCGTGTCCCTCAGGCCCTAAATACTTAGGGCAGCCCAGGCTAAAAACAAAGCTGTACCCAGCAGAATTAGAACCTTCTAATTCCAGGGTCAGGACATTTTCCCCTCTAGGCCAGTATTATATGATGTGATAGGCAATAGATCTCCAGCATCTCAGGCAGAGAGGAGTGGGGCAAGAGAGACTGGGGATTGAACCCAAAACCTTCTGAATACAAGGGAGGTTCTCTGCTACTGAGCTTGAGTTTCTACCCTTAAAGAGAGACAAGCTGCTCTTTCAGAAGTGACCCATAAGCAAGAGGTATTTAGCTTGCCTCTTTCACCCTCTCCCTGCCTCCGCACAGCCTCCACTGCTCTGCAGACTCAGATGGTGACAAATAGGCACGTTTTCTATGTACCCACAATACAAAATAGTCAGACCACATCTCGCACTGGATTCTGAATGGGCCAAAAAAGAGAATGTTCCATCATCGCGTTTTAGTGAAAAGTTTCAGAGAACGGCTTCCGTTCCAAGGCGCCAGTTGTGTTTTAAAATAATTTCAGAATACCTACTATAAACTAACGATTTCCTATTTAATTGCAAGGAAGGAAAGTTTACTGAATTGCCGCAGCTCTCTCTCTCTCAGCTATGGCTTCTTTGAATTTAGGCTATGGGCTAGTTCTGGAATTTTGCATCTCCCAGGATGGTCTCTAAAGCGATTCCTACATCCACCTGAAAACATTCCACGTCGCTCCCCTAGATCATCCCATGAACCGCAGGATCTCCAGAAGCACCTGAGAGGCTGTGAGCTCCAGGACTGCATATAATAATAATAATAATAATAGTAATAATAATAAATTTTATTTATATCCTGCCCTCCCCAGCCGGAGCCGGGCTCAGGGCGGCTAACAACAATAAAATAGTACAACATTCTAAAATCATTCATTATAAAATTAATTCAAATCAAATTGATGGCAACCATTGGGCTAGAGATTCTGTGAAGACTGCCAAAGGAGGGAGTCAGGCTGTGCCCTGGCCAAAGGCCTGGTGGAACAGCTCTGTCTTGCAGGCCCTGCAGAAAGATGTCAAGTCCCACAGGGCCCTAGTCTCTTGTGGCAGAGCGTTCCACCAGATCGGAGCCACAGCCGAAAAAGCCCTGGCTCTGGTTGAGGCCAGCCTAAACTCTCTGTGGCCTGGGACCTCCAAGATGTTTTTATTTGAAGACCGTAAGTTCCTCTGTGGGACATACCAGGAGAGGCGGTCCCGTAGGTACAAGGGTCCTAGGCTGTATAGGGCTTCAAAGGTTAAAACCAGCACCTTAAACCTGATCCTGTACTCCACCGGGAGCCAGTGCAGCTGGTATAGCACCGGGTGAATGTGATCTCGCAGCGAGGACCCCGTAAGGAGTCTCGCCGCGGCATTCTGAACCTGTGCTGGGTATCAGCACAGAACCTCACGGAGGAAGACTGCCAAAGTGGGAAGGAAGGACAAAGAAGTCAGAAGGAAAGCTTCTTACCATCTTCACTTCCAGCAGGACTTTCTTTGGCCATTTCCATGCCCTTGACCTCAAAGTCCGTCAAAACAGTCCCTCCGGCTGCCTGGAAATCCTCAGCGTAGGCAAAGGCCACCTGCCTGTAGTTCACAATGCCTGTGTATGGCGAGTCCAGGGCCATCACACCCTGAAAAGGCATTCAAAGGGATTTAGGGCCACAGAGAGTTTTAAAGCAGGAGGAAGACAGAAAGGCCCCGTATCAGGCCTGCTCAGAAGCTGCCAGTCCAGACAAGCTCCTAAGCAGCACTCTTGAGCAGTAAATACAAAGGACCTCCAATTCCCAGTCAGCTGCTGGGGGATGCAAGCAGGAGAGAGTTTGTGGGCTCCCCACAGACATCTGCTCAGCCACTGCGGGAGACCCCCTTTGGCTTGGTCCAGCAGGGCTTATATACCGTATTTTTCACTCTATAGGACACACCAGACGATATGACGCACCTAGTTTGGGGGGGAGGAAACAAGAAAAAAAAATTCTGAATCACAGAAGCCAGAACAGCAAGAGGGATCTGGCTTCTGGGATAGCCTCTTGCTGTTCTGGCTTCTGGGATAGCTTTGTGCAAAGCCTCTGCAGGGCACGGGGAGCCTTCATCCCCGTGCCCTGCAGAGGCTTCGCGGGGCCATCCAAAAGCCAGAATAGCGAGACGGAGCGCTGCGCAGCACTCCCTCTAGCTGTTCTAGCTTCGTGCGAAGCCTCTGCAGGGCATGGGGATGAAGGCACCCGCTGCCCTGGGGAGGCTTTGCGCAGCTAACCCCAAAGCTAGAATAGCGAGACGGAGCGCTGCGCAGTGGTCCGTCTCGCTGTTCTGGCTTCTGGGACAGCCTGTGAAGCCTCCGCAGGGCAGCGGGGTGCCTTCACCCCGCTGCCCTGCAGAGGCTATGCGCAGCCATCCCCAAGCTAGAACAGCTCTCCCGGCTTTCAGCAAAAGGAACCCAAAGCCTTTGGAGCGCAGCGCAAGGTCCCGCTGCGCTCCAAAGGCTTCAGGCGGCTATCCCTGAAGCCTGGAGAGCAAGAGGGGTTTGTGCGCACCGACCCCTCTTGCTCTCCAGCCTTCAGTGAAAACAAAAGGCTAGAGGACTGCTGCCAGTGCAGACAGAGCTGATCTAAACAGCGGGTGGGCCACCTTTTCTGGCTGAAGGGCCTGATCTTCATCTCCTGCACCCGGGGCAGGCAAAAGTTGGCAGGTGTTTGGGCCGCCCATCTGCCAATCCTCTGGTGTCGCAGTGACATCACTTGACTTTCATAGAATCATAGAGTTGGAAGAGACCACAAGGGCCATCGAGTCCAACCCCCTGAAGAACCTAATTGTCTAAGCGGTGTTGGTAAAAAGATTAATAAGAATATGTAAATATAGATTGATAATGAGGGAAAATGTATTTTCAATATAGGTTAAGATCTTGAGTAAAGTTAAGGATAGAGGGTAAGGATTTGCTGAACTAAATATTCGAACTGGAATACAAAAAGGGAGGTGTGAGGAGGTCAAGAAACTAGTGATGAAGTATAGGATATGAAAACTCTAGTCTTTTTTCTGTTCGGTTTGTTGGTGTTTTTTGTTCTTTTTTTCTTATTCTGTTAAATGTTTTTTTGTTCTGTATTTTTATTAATTGTTCAATAAATATTACTTTAAAAAAAAAAAGAAGAACCTAATTGTCGGGACCTCAAAGCAAACTACAGGGCTTTCAAAGAGCCCTCTGTACATTTGTAAACCTCCTCACGGGAGAATGTTACCAAGAGCTTTCTGCGCTTCTCCTTCAAACCACAGAGGTGAAGGAGCCTCTTTGAAGTAGCTCGCTTCAAAGGGCACTTTTGCATAGTGTTTCAACCCTCACTCAATGAACGAGCAAAGATTAAACCCTGCTGCCTGGGAACAGAATCATGCAGCCAACGCAGAATTAAATCCTGTCCTCACGCCCATCAGCTGAGGTCACTACCATGGGTGAAGCTTGGGGGATAATAGCCTGATAGGCTATTAATGGTCTCCTGGCCAGAGGCTTCCACCTCTTATCTAGATGGATCAATGATGTGACTCGTCAGAAGACAGGTTCTTATGCTCCTTTAATGGAGGGTTACAAACTTAATTCCTTCTGGAGGTCCGTTCTTAACCCAAAACCGTTCTTAACGTGAGATGCGCTTTTGCTAATGGGGCCTCCTGCTGAAGCCGCACTGCCGGCACGTGATTTCCGTTCTCATCCTGGGGCAAAGTTCGCAACCCGAGGTACTACTTCCGGGTTAGCGGAGTTTGTAAACCGAAGCGTTTGTAACCCGAGGTACCACTGCAATTCAGATGGGGAGGTGAACAGCTGCCCTGGGCTTCCCTAGATCCCAACCCCCTCCGAAAGGTTCCTAGAACGGAAAAGATGCATCCCATCGAAGGAGGTTGCGTACCCGGCAGTAGGGCTCCTTCGCTTGTATTTCTTTGGAAGAGATGAGTTTCAGTCCGCGGACCTCGTTCTGCAGGCCTCTCTCATACAGTGCCTTGAGTCTCGGAACTTCTTCCTGTTCAGCTGCAACGATCAGCTGCAGAAGAAATAAAGGAAGTTACAGTGCCAGCCACAGAGTAAAAATGCAACAAAAGAGCAAAGGTTACGACAACCGTGCTGTGTGGGATGGAGCAGGAGGAACGTCATGTTGTCATAGTAGTTAATTACAAGTTTAATGGAATGGAAATTAATCCTCTTTTCAAAAACTTGGCATAGGTCAGGCTTGTCCAACTTCCAAGGGACTGCAATCTACTCCCACTATAAAAAAACCTTTTTTTTTTAATCGAGCTTTTTTTAAATAGTCAAAGTTGTTATGCTTTTGGGGGGGAGGGGGTGCGAGAGGTCCCACGATCTACCACAGGTATCCCGTGATCTACCAATCTACTAGTTGATGGGTTTTCCCCGATATATCCAAAAGATCAAGGACTTAGCTACACTAGTAAAAATAAAACATTATAAATGCATTATAACACTGTGACACCAGATGGTGCTGTAGAGCCAAAATTGGAACTCTATGAAATTTTCCATTGGGAGCATTACAACGGTTTTTTCAGAGCATTTTCAGAGTGGTTTTTCTTTTTATAGCTATATCTCATCCTGGGTCCAGTTCGTGATTAGGGCTTCACTGAGCAAGACCCCTAATTAAGACCAGGAAACTCAGTTAATTCATTGCCGATGAATAATAATAATAATAATTTATTTATAAATTATAAAATATAATTTAAAATGCAGCCTCATTTTAATAGTAGCCCACAGATCAAAACCATAAGGGGAGGGAAACATAAGGGTCAGACTGATTCCAAACCAAAGGCCAGGTGGAACAGCTCTGTCTGCATAGCCTTAGGAGACTTCTTACGGCAGTCAGAAAATTCAAATGTACAGTGGTACCCCGCAAGACGAACGCCTCGGAAGACGAAAAACTCGCTAGACGAAGGAGTTTTTCGTTTTCTTAGCCGCTTCGCAAGACGCATTTCCCTATGGGCTTGCTTCACAAAACGAAGCTTGCCCCGCAAGCTCCGGGGATAGCGGGGAAGTGCAGCGCGTCTTCCCCGCTGTCCCCGGACCTCTTTTGAAGCAAGGGGCGGCGGGGAGAAGATCGCTTCTCCCCGTTGCCAGCCCCGCAATCTCTGGGGAGAGGGCCCCGGACCCCTTTCGAACCAAGGGGCGGCAACGGGGAGAAGCGATCTTCTCTCCTCCGCCCCTTGCTTCAAAATAGGGGACAGAGGGGAAGGTGCGTGCACCTTCCCCTCTCTCCCCGGACCCCTTTTGAACCAAGGGGCGGCAACGGGGAGAAGCAATCTTCTCCCCCCGCCCCTTGCTTTAAACAGGTCCGGGGACAGAGGGGAAGGCACGCAGCGCTTCCCCTCTGTCCCCGGACGGTCTCCATAGGAACGCATTGATTGATTTTCAATGCATTCCTATGGGAAACCGTGCTTTGCAAGACGAAAAACTCGCAAGAAGAAACTTGCGGAACGAATTAATTTCGTCTTGCGAGGCACCACTGTATAAAGCAAAGGTGTAAGGACTCTTTTGACGTACAGCGCTCTACAAGGATATTAAGAGTTGCTGGAACAGAAAAGCAAAAAGTGCTGCACCTACCATACCTTGCCGCATTGTTTATATGGGATTCCCTTTTGGTCACAGTACTCATAGCAGAGGGCAGCCCCCTCCACACACAGCTTCGCTTTCAGAGATCCCGGTTTGTAGTAGATCCCACTGTGAATAACACCGCTGTTGTGTCCACTCTGGTGGAAGGCTAGTTGGAGAAATGTGTTACAAATAAGGAGAAATATTGAAATACATGCTGCATGGACCATTATTCTTTTTAACTGTCAGGTGAAATACATATTTAAACCGCCAGGTGATTCAAGCCATGAGAAGTAACTGACCAGAAATGTATAAGGAAAAGTTTGCAATGATGGATTAGCTCGTCCCACATCCACTGCCACCACCCCTCCAAATTGCCCACCCCCCCTTTGCAATTAGGCTTGAAAAAAAGCTCTTACTGGTGACAATAAAGTCTTCTTCCAAGCCTAATTTTGGTGGAATAAGGGGCAGGGTGGAGAGCACCCCTTTCCATGCAGTAGACCTTTTAAGATAAATGGGAAGTTGTACAAAATTGGCCCCTTACAAGAAAAGTTCCCACTGGATTGCGCCTAACTGAACGATGCCTTTTAGTAAGCCATTTAAACAACCACCACCATATCTGGAAGATGGGGCAGGCGGAAGTTAAAAATGCATGAGGGAAACTAATACAGAAGGCGATGAGCTCTTTTATCAGATTCAGATATCATACCCAACTCCTTCTCCTTTTCCAGCACTCCAAAAGTGAGGGATGGATGTCGCAGGCTGAGCTCCCTGGCCGATGCCAGCCCCACAATCCCAGCGCCGACAACAGCCACATCGAAAGTGCTATTAAAAACGGGTTTGAGATGAATGAAAATCACACACTCCACACTGGCAAAGAACTTATTTCGGTCAAAAGCTTTCAGACAATTTCCAAGAGGGGTCTGTTTTGTTTTTGCTTTTTTTGCATTTACGTAAAAGATTTTTTTTACGTAAGGGATGCGGTTGGCGCTGTGGGTTAAACCCCAGAGCCTAGGACTTGCCGATCAGAAGGTCGCCGGTTTGAATCCCCGCGACGGGGTGAGCTCCTGTTGCTCGGTCCCTGCTCCTGCCCACCTAGCAGTTCGAAAGCACGTCAAAGTGCAAGTAGATAAGTAGGTACCACTCCGGCGGGAAGGAAAACGGCGTTTCCGTGCGCTGCTCTTGTTTTGCCAGAAGCGGCTTAGTCATGCTGGCCACATGACCCGGAAGCTGTACGCCGGCTCCCTCGGCCAATAAAGCGAGATGAGCACTGCAACCCCAGAGTCAGCCACGACTGGACCTAATGGTCAGGGGTCCCTTTACCTTTAAAATATTTTTTAAGTAAAAAAATGAAAGTTATAACAAATGTGGGCTGAGCTGTTCACTGTCCCATTACGTCACTGCCCATGCCAAAATCCCCGCCATTTAAAAAAAGATGGGAGAGTGACATTATACGCATTTACACCATTAAAGATTGTACTGCTCTTCTGTTCCCCTAAAAAGTTGTTGACTGTCTTTGGGCTGAGAAGACAGAAGAGCAGCAGGGAAACGACAGAATGGCGATGACTGGACAGCATCGTGTGGATGCCCCAGAACAAATGAGGGAACCAAGAATTGCAATTCCACACAAAACACAAGTGTGGAAGTTCCTGTGGTCTCCTCTTACTTGCAGCTGCTCTCCAGCTTGTCTTTCACATCACCTGTTGTCCTGTTCGACTCTTTAAACTAGATATTTCATTTATCGGTTATATGCACATCCTGTGTCTCATTTGATCATCACAGCCTTCTCTACGATGGCTATAGTCTACCTCCACAACCAGGTGAGGAGCACACTGTTGCACTGGGGTCTCACTTTTGGGCTTCCCAGAAGTATCTGGTTGGCCACCGTAAGAGCAGGAGACTGGGTTAGATACAGCAGGCACTTCTTTTTTTCTAGGCAAAACATTCATTTTTATTACTGAAATTTTGCCCAGCAATGACAATTTTAACTTTTCCCATCCTGACATATCTTTTTAAGCTTTGAACTTTATCCCACGTTTTGACATAAATATTTTGAAACAATGTACAGTTCATATTTGTCATAGTAATACCCAAGTGTTTAACAGTATTTAACAGATACAGATTCAAGAACGGGTTGTCAGCTTACATCGCAACCCTATACAGTGGTGCCCCGCAAGACGAATGCCTCGCAATACAAAAAACTCGCTAGACGAAAGTTTTTTCCGTTCGCGATTTGCCTCGCAAGACGAATTTCCCCTATGGGCTTGCTTCGCAAGACGAAAACGTCTCGCGACTTTTTTTCTTTGACTAAAAACAAAGACATGTTTTGTTTATAAAGTTAATTTATTTTCCCTTAAATTTTTGAACTGCTCTTTACAGTATGTGTGACTTTAAAGAGCAGTTAATAAACTGTTGTTGTACCAAATTTGGCTTTGTTTGGACTTTTTTTGACCATAGGAACGCATTAATTGATTTTCAATGCATTCCTATGGGATTTCGTGCTTCGCAAGACGAAAAATTCGCTAGACGACAAAAATTGCGGAACGAATTAATTTCGTCTTGCGGGGCACCACTGTATTAAGTTTATATTGAGCTTATCTGGTGCACAGAGGGAATTTCAGTTGATGTGAATGAGCCACAAATATGTAAGTTGTTAGGTGAACAAACTGGGCAGGACAATGTTCTGGGATTTAAAATTATGCTTTCTATTTTAAAAAGGCACTTCTTGTGTTCTCAGCTGAAACAAGTGCTCTACCACTAAGCTGTGTCTCCAGGTTTTAATGGAGGGAACCTAACAATCTAATTCCCTCCCTGTAGTGACTACAGTACAGTGGTACCTTGGTCTAAGAACAGTATTGTTAACAAACGATTCGGGCAACGCACTCCGCAAAGTGAATTTTGCCCCGGAAGATGAATAGAAGTAGACCACTGGAAGGGCACCGGCGGCGGGAGGCCTCATTGGGGAAAGCGTGCCTCGGTTTAAGAAGACTTTGAGTTAAGAACGGACTTCCGGAACTAATTAAGTTTGTAGACCGATATACCACTGTAGTCTGAAGTGGTCCAGTATAGCAACAGTTTCATTACTACGCATCTTCCTGTTCCAAAATGGTGCTAAAAACCCCAAACCCCCAGGCAGAGGGCCTTCTCGGTGGTGGCACCCGCCCTGTGGAACGCCCTCCCATCAGATGTCAAGGAAAGAAACAACTATCTGACTTTTAGAAGATATCTGAAGGCAGCCCTGTTTAGGGAGGTTTTTAATATTTGATGTTTTATCATGTTGGGAGCCATCCAGAGTGGCTGGGGAAACCCAGCTAGATTATTATTTTATCCAAGTACAGTCATACCTTGGGATAAATGTGCTTCGAGTTAAGTATTTCCAGGTTGCACTCCGTGGTGCCCCAGAAGTAACGGAGCGCGTTATTTCCGGGTTTCGCCACTCGCGCATGCGCAGATGCTCTAAAAATGAGCAAATTGGCGGAAATGGCAAATTGTGATCCGCGCATGCGCAGACACGGGTTGCATTCACTAGAGGATGCAAACAGGGCTCCAGAACGGATCCCGTTCGCATCCCGAGGTACCACTGTAATTGATATAGCAATATTGATATAGCAAACCAGTGATCTTTGAGGGAGCAGGCTAGAGGGCATCCTAGGAGCCTACACAACACAAAACACGGTTGCTGTAGGTAGGTTTTATTTTATATGTTTTTTATCTTAGATTTTGGAAATGTGCCTCCAGTTGTTTTTCCCCCTTCATTTTTTTGGGGACCCCCAAGAGAGTGGGGCCCTAAGCTAGAGCTTCTTTCGCTTATATGTAAATCCAGCACTGGTCCTTATGCCCTCCCAGCCAAATATTGACAATATAGGTTTTATTTGCTTTTTATCTTATATTTTGGAAATGGACACCCAGTTTGTTGTTCCCTTTAATGGGGGAAAAAGAGAGTGGGCCCTAAACCAGGCCCCAGCTGTTTCGGGACTTCAACTCCCATGATCCCTCGCTACCAGGACCGGCGCGTGGGATGCTGGGAATTGTAGTCCCCAAACCCCCGGCGGGCCTAGGTCTGCCCCTCAGCCAGAGCCTGCTTCACTTCCACCTCAATTCCCCCGAAGCTGCCCTCCCGGCCCGGCTCACCTCCCGGGGGTCCCTCCGAGGTGCCTGGCGGGGAGAAGGCGGGCCGGCGCCGGGGAGAAGAGCCGCAGCCAGCGCGCCCGCCCGCCCCGCCACACGCAGGCCCGGCCGCACACCGGCGCCATGGCGCCCCCAAGACGCCGCCTCCCTCCCGGCCAGGCGCCGCCCCAAGAAGGAGGAGCCAGGCCCGCCCGGCCCCACGCCGACGCCGCGGCCTCCGCCTCGCCCTCGCCCCGCCGCCAGGGCCTGCAGCGCCGGGAAGGAGGAGGAAGAAGAAG
Source organism: Podarcis vaucheri (assembly GCF_965113315.1). Taxonomy (NCBI): domain Eukaryota; kingdom Metazoa; phylum Chordata; class Lepidosauria; order Squamata; family Lacertidae; genus Podarcis; species Podarcis vaucheri. The sequence continues at coordinate 3,766,416 of NC_138759.1, forward strand.
GCGGCGCCCGGGGGCTCCGGGGGGAGGCGAGCAGGCAAGTGGGGGCTGCTCGTGATGCAAATGGCTGCTGTTGATGCAAGTTGTTGTTGTTGTTGCTGCTGCTGCTGCTGCCCTATGTCCTCTTTTCCCAGGGCACGCCCACCACCATGATATTATTATTATTATTATTACGTATTATTATTATTGCTATTGCTATTTTGTCTTGCCCAAGGCAGCCCAAAGCGACTTGCATCTTGCAAAGCGACCTGGGTTCAGAAACGTCGTTTCTGCAAATCGTTGTTATTGTTTATGCAAGTTGTTGTTTCTGTTGCTGCTGTTTCTATATGACGTCTTTTCCCAGGACATGTCCACCACCACCATTATATTATTATTATTGCTATTTTGTCTTGCCCAAGGCAGCCCAAAGCAACTTGCATCTTGCAAAGTGACCTGGGTACAGAAACGTTGTTTATGCAAGTTGTTGTTGTTGTTGCTACTGCCATATGCCTTCTTTTCCCAGGACACGCCCACCACCATATTATTATTATTGCTATTTTGTCTTGCCCAAGGCAGCTCAAAGCAACTTGCATCTTGCAAAAAGACCTGGGTTCAGAAACGTTGTTTTTGCAAATTGTTGGTGCTGTTGCTGCTGCCATATGCCTTCTTTTCCCAGGACACATCCACCACCATATTATTATTATTATTGCTATTTTGTCTTGCCCAAGGCAGCTCAAAGCGACTTGCATCTGGCAAAGCGGCCTAGGTTCAGAAATGTCGTTTATGCAAATGGTTGGTGTTGTTGCTGTTGCTATATGTCCTCTTTTCCCAAGACACGTCCACCACCACCATCCTGTTATTATTGCTATTGCTATTTTGTCTTGCCCAAGGCAGCTCAAAGCGACTTGCATCTGGCAAAGCGACCTGGGTTCAGAAATGTCGTCTATGCAAATGGTTGTTGTTGCTTATGCAAGTTGTTGTTGCTGTTGCTATAAGTCCTCTTTTCCCAGGACATGTCCACCACCACCATCATATTATTATTGCTATTGCTATTTTGTCTTGCCCAAGGCACCCCAAAGCGACTTGCATCTTGCAAAGCGACCTGCGTTCAGAAACGTCATTGTTTGATGTTACCCGTCGGTCTGCAGTTCGGTGCCAGATTTACGTATAAGCTAAACAAGCTATAGTTTAGGGCAGGGGTCAGCAAACGGGGCCGGTCCACTGTCCCTCAGACCTTGTGGGGGACCGGACTATATTTTGAAGGGGGGGGAATGAATGAATTCCTATGCCCCACAAATAACCCAGAGATGCATTTTAAATAAAAGCACACATTCCATTCTTTGCCTGGAGTCATATAGGATGGTAGAATTGGAAGGAACCCAAAGGGTAAATCCATACCTAGCAAATTGCAACTAGTTCCCTTTGAGATCGGTGAGATTAAGTCATTGCAAACGTCCCCCACTCATGGGCCAAGGGGAGGGGGGCAGGGAAAGGCAGCTCTCCCCCTCATAAATAAATAAAAATCAATAAAAATACATAGAAAACTGTGGTTCTGCCCCCCCCCCAAAAAAAACTAAAATCCTGGCTATGCTCATGGCCCCACTGATTTCATTAGGGCCTAAATTTTAATCTGGATCTATTCAATGTAGGAAACTTCAGCTCAGCTGCAAAAAGTACTGTTTTGTGGCATATTAAAGACTACCAGTTGTTATATTGTCGCACAAACCTGTTCTAAGCATTTAGCGAGACAACCTATGAATTTTTTGAATCCTTGAAATGAGTTATACAAATGCTGAGGATCATTATTATTAGCGTTTTATATCCCTTAATATATCTGAAGAAGTGTGCATGCACATGAAAGCTCATACCAAGAACTAACTTAGTTGGTCTTTAAGGTGCTACTGGAAGGAATTTTCTTATTTTGACTATGGCAGACCAACACGGCTACCTATCTGTAACTATATCCCTTAATAGGTCGTCTTTATTTGTCATGCTTATACCTGCCGACAAATGTTGTGTGTTCTTTGTGCGGGAATCCGCTTAACCGCCGCTGTGTCTTTTTCAGAAGCTGAATGATGCTGATTGGAGCTTTGACACGTCGGACGGGCTTATTAAAGAGGCAGCCCTGCTGGGACACAGGCAGGAGTTTTTGGGGATGGCTTAATGCTGTTTTCAACAAGTAAGTGTGCTGGCCAGAACAACTAAATCAGCTCCCACAAAGGACGCTGCGAATTGAAACCCATTTGTCTTTTAAAGCCCTCCAGGTTGGTGGCCGTCGCTGCCTACTGTGGCAGGCAGTTCCAAAGATGAACCACGTGCCGTGTGAAGAAGCCCTTTCTTCTGCCTGTCCTGGGTCTTCCAGCATTTAGCTTCATTGAATGCCCCCGAGTTCTAGCACTGAGGGAGAAGGCGAAAAACTTTTCTCCGTCTGCTTTCCCCGTGCCACACATAATTTTGTAAACTTCCATTGTGTGACTCCTTTCTTGCGTTTTCTCTTAACTGAAAACCCCCAAACGCTGCAGCCTTTCCATAGGGGAGTCCCTCCACCCCCTTAATCATTTTGCTCACCCTTTCCTGAAAAGTTTCTAACTCTACAATATCCTTTTTGAGGTGAGGCAATCGGAACTTTGCACAGTATTCCAAACATTAGGATGCCGGCAGTTTTATTTTCAATTCCTTGCCTAATGATCCCTAGATAGGGATGCGGGTGGCGCTGTGGTCTAAACCACTGAGCCTCTTGGGCTTGCCCATCAGAAGGTCGGTGGTTCGAATCCCTGCAATGGGGTGAGCTCCCTTTGCTCTGTCCCAGCTCCTGCCAACTTAGCAGTTCAAAAGCACACCAGTGCAAGTAGATAAATAGGTACCGTCTGTGGCGGGAAGGTAAACGGCATTTCCGTGCACTCTGGTTTCTGTCACAGTGTCCTGTTGCGCCAGTAGCGGTTTAGTCCTGCTGGCCACATGACCCGGAAAGCTGTCTGCGGACAAACACTGGCTCCCTTGGCCTGAAAGCAAGATGAGCATCGCAACCCCATAGTTGCCTTTGACTGGACTTAAACATCCGGGGTCCTTTACCTTTAATGATCACTAGGCATGGAATGGTCTTTTTTTACGGCTGCCACACACTGAGTTGGCATATTCATTGAGCTGTCTACTACAAATCCCAGGTCACTTGCCAGTTCAGACCCCAAAAGCATATATGTGAAATTATTGCTTGCCCTGAGTTGAATCATTTTACACTTATTTACATTACATAGGCCTAGCAGGGCCCAGTAACAGAAGGCAAAGCAAGTAAGGGGTCACCCAGCGCACCGTTAACCTGTGGCACTCACTCCCACAAGAGGTGCTAATGGCCACCCAACCTGAATGCCTTTAAAAGAGGATTGCAAAATAAAAACAAAACTCTCCTTAAAACCAGCTGCCCCTCCTTGTTTACAGGGTGGACTATGAGCGGATCCAGGCCGTGGGCCCAGACAGAGCCGCTTCGGAATGGCTCCTTCGGTGCGGGGCACTTGTGCGTTACCAAGGCTTGGACAAATGGCAGCAAGATTACAACGCACTCCCTTCGGGACCATTAGGGAAATATAAGATACAGTCAATAAATGCCACAGAATCTTGCATCATGGCCAAGGGATTCGATTATTTGGGTAAGTAGCTGAAACACTAGGGACGCGGGTGGCGCTGTGGGTTAAACCACAGAGCCTAGGACTTGATGATCAGAAGGTCAGCAGCTCAAATCCCCGCGACGGGGTGAGCTCCTGTTCCTCAGTCCCTGCTCCTGCCAACCTGGCAGTTTGAAAGCACGTCAAAGTGCAAGTAGATAAATAGGTACCGCTCTGGCGGGAAGGTAAACAGCGTTTCCGTGCGCTGCTTTGGTTCGCCAGAAGCGGCTCAGTCGTGCTGGCCACATGACCCAGAAGCTGTACACCGACTCCCTCAGCCAATAAAGCGAGATGAGTGCCGCAACCCCAGAGTCGTCGGCGACTGGACCTAACGGTCAAGGGTCCCTTTACCTTTACCTTTTAGCTGAAACACTAAGAGTTTGGCTTTGATATACCGCTTTACCACTACCCGAAGGAGACTCAAAGTGGCTAACATTCTCCTTTCCCTTCCTCCCCCACAACAAACCCTCTGTGAGGTGAGTGGGGCTGAGAGACTTCAAAGAAGTGTGACTGGCCCAAGGTCACCCAGCAGCTGCAGGTGGAGGAGCGGAGACGCGAACCCGGTTCCCCAGATTACGAGACTACCGCTCTTAACTGCTACACCACCCTGGCTCTAACCAGCTTGGTCCATCAATATTCCCAATATGCCACACACCCCTGTCCACCAGCACTCACAAAAAATTGAAATGTACACAACTGGTCCAAAAAGGTTGTTGAAATCTGGTTTAGATCATTGCCTGCTTATACAGGTCGCACTGAGGAACATAGACCCAGCCCTTTCTCAGGTGGTGAAGTCTCCACAAGGAGATTTTATCACTTGCATGGGCAAAAACTGTAGATCTTCAGGCCGGTTGTGTGTTGCAAGTCCCCCTCCTTGACGTTCTGCCTGTTTCAGACGGCCTGGAGCACGTGGAGGAAATCCGGCTTTGCAAGTGCATGTACATCTACGATGAGTGCTTGCAGCGGCTGAGCCAGACGCCCAACCTGCAGAGAAGCCTCCTGCGCCTGTGGATCATTTCCTGCGGGAATGTCACGGACAAAGGGATCATTGCGCTGCATAAGCTCAGGTATGCATAGCCGCCAAGGGCAGCCCTGCATTTCACACTGCAAGCGTGTTTGCTGCATCATGAACCCTGTTGTTCTCGCAACCACCAACGGAAAATATAGGTGACTTACAGGAGCCCTCTCCCTGCTGCAGTTAAGCTCCAAAAATTCCTTCCTTTGGCTACCATGAAAGGCGTTTTTCCCCAAGCCAAATTGTTGGAGGGGATAAGGGAGACACACTTGCAGAGTAAAAATTTGCTCCTGCCGCATCAATTTTTTTAATTGGTGTTGGAAAACGCAACTAGGATTTTCGTCAGGGCCACGTGATGCTCTTAGAATAGAATCATAGAGTTGGAAGAGACCACAAGGGCCATTGAGTCCAACCCCCTGCCAAGCAGGAAACACCATCAGAGCACTCCTGACATATGGTTGTCAAGCCTCTGCTTAAAGACCTCCAAAGTAGGAGACTCCACCACACTCCTTGGCAGCAAATTCCACTGTCCAACAGCTCTTACTGTCAGGAAGTTCTTCCTAATATTTAGGTGGAATCTTCTTTCTTGTAGTTTGGATCCATTGCTCCGTGTCCGCTTCTCTGGAGCAGCAGAAAACCACCTTTCTCCCTCCTCTATGGGACATCCTTTTATATATTTGAACATGGCTATCATATCACCCCTTAACCTCCTCTTCTCCAGGCTAAACATGCCCAGCTCTTGGTCACGTTTTGAAAAGATGTCTATCAATATTCTGCAAATAAAAAAAACATTTTGGTCCTGCGCTACACTAAAATGTTAAAATGCTTCTTTGATTGTCCCTGAACTTTCCCACCACACTTGCCACCCTCTCCTGCCGCACCCTTTGAGAACCACTGACTTGGAGGTTATGTTACAATCAAGCAGTATATAAATTTGGTTGGACGAAAATAAAGGGCATCTGTGAATAGCGGGCTTAATGTGTGCCTGTCTTCCAGTGCAGTCAGCAGCTTTTGCTAAATTGAATATTTCTTCTTCTTCTTCTTCTTCTTCTTCTTCTTTACAGTAATCTGGAATATTTGTTTTTGAGCGACCTACCTGGGATAAAAGAGAAGGAAGCCACTGCTCAGAGCCTCCGGCAATCAATGCCAGGCTTGCAGCTAGAACTGGACTTGGATTAAAGGCATTGCCACCTCATTGGGCCTCATAGTCTTTTTAAACCTGTGGAAGTTGTGGAGGTGGAGAATTGCTCAGCCCACTGCTGTCTCTGCAGAGCCTCCGCTCTCCAGCCTCTCAAGGGAGGCCTCTGCTTTTGGGAATTCCTTAACAGGTGATGCTACAGCTTGGTCAATGCTAGGCGTGTGATATGTCCTTAAGCTACTGCCCCCCCTTCCATAAATCAAGACTACAACACCCCTGGGCCACTTTCTGAAGAGCTCTTTTGATGTTGAATATGTTAACTTTGGGTGCTAAATCCTGGAGGTTTGGGCAATCTAAGGTCAATTAGATTCCTGCAGAGAACTCTGTACTTCTTCCAGAGATTTTTTAAAGTACAAAGTCATCTTAACCCCCTGTCCCCTTCTGCTTCCAGGCATGGCCAAACTTGGCCCTCCAGGTGTTTTGGGACCACAACTCCCATCATCCCCAGCTAACAGGACCAGTGGTCAGGGATGATGGGAATTGTAGTCCCAAAACATCTGGAGGGCCAAGTTTGGCTATGCCTGGCTTAGACAAACCAAAAATATTTGCTTTGATGCTCTCGCATCATCAAGGAGATTATGGCAATTTACAGAGTAACGTAAGCGGGATAGGTGGGGTGGAAATGAACTAGAAACAACTCAGAGTAATATGCAGTTTACTGTTTCCTACGCAAGCGTTACAGACATTGGTTTATACCAGGCAAAATCTGGTAGTCGTTTGCCAGAAACATGGCATAGCAAAACTTGGCTACAGCTTCTATGGAGCAGCTCCGATACCAGCGGATTTTGCAGAGGGCTGATCTTGCAAGCACAACACATAGGTACACATTTCTTCCAGCTGGACCTGTCTGTTGGAGAGGGTGTCGTTGCCAAGGCAGCCATGACACTCTCCTTACGTACGACCGCAGCCCTGGAAGAAGAAACCCCCTAATCACAGTCTGCCTTTTGCAGATGAGGCAGGAGCGAGGCCTGAAGGAGAAGGTGAATTCTACCCATCCATTCAAATGAATCTAGATCAGGGGTCGGCAACCTAAGGCCCGGGGGCCGGATGCAGCCCAATTGCCTTCTCAATCCAGCCCGCAGACGGTCAAGGAATCAGTGTGTTTTTACATGAGTAGAATGTGTGATTTTATTTAAAATGGATCTCTGGGTTATTTGTGGGGCATAGGAATTTGTTCATTATTATTTTTTTCAAAATCTAGTCTGGCCCCCCACAAGGTCTGAGGGACAGTGGACCGGCCCCCTGCTGAAAAGGTTCGCTGACCCTTGATCTAGGTCACCAGGAAAAGAGAATTTTGCATTTGTTCCCTGAACCAGCATACGTGATACCTGGTCGCTATATACAGCCCAAAATTGTGTCTATTCACAGTCAGATTTCTTTTTTGTTGTTGCTTCTTCTCCATTCAAGGATACTAAAGAAATAACAAAGTAGGGCTTTCCAAGTAAGCATGCAGCTGGGATGGTAAAATCTGTGGCTCGCCAGATGTTGGGGCCACAACTGCCAAGACCCCCGGCTGTTGGCCAGTCTGCGTAGAGCTGATGGGAGTTTCTGAACGTCCAGAGGACCAGTGTGTTTCCATCAGAGTTTCTGCAGCAAGGACTGGGCAAAGCAGTGTTTCTCCAGGAGATGGAAAATAGAAGGGCCACATCCTGCTTGGGTCTGCACAGTACCAGACACTACAAGAACTGAAGGATTTGCAGGGCAAAGTTAGTTGAAGGGCATAACATTGGGAGTGTCGGATCACCATGTGGGCAACAGAGCATCTCTAGGGTCCAGCAGGAAATTCACAATAATAAATACAAGCATGACTAATTGTATAATTTCTAAACTATAGAATTCGAAAGTCAGGGTTCCCCCCCCCCCCGGTCCTATTAATGTGCGATAACGTGTCTCCATCTCTTGCAACCGAATCCTATATTTCGGCAAACATGCTTGCTTATTCCATGGAGGTTTCATTTAAACCCAGGTTATTATTATTTTTAGGAAGTATCATATTCAAAGAGACAAACAGAAATTTACACGTTTAAAAGCAGAGGAAAGACGTTGATTTCTAACCACCCTGCTGGGAGATCTGTGTTTGAGGCAAGATTTCACAGAATCGGAGCTCTTTGCATCTTTGACTGCGTCTTGCAGGATCAACCAGCCTGAGCTATTAACTACAAATACACATGAGAACGGAAGTTCTCCCTCCTTTGACACCATGGGATTTTGTGAATTAAATGTATTTGGCATAGCTGGATCCCACCCCCTACCCCCCGCTTCCACTCCCATCTGCTCCCAAACAGGCAGAAGAGTTTTCCGCCCCCCCCCCACAGTACACATGATGAGCTCTTGAGAACCGCAAACTGATGCAATCACAATTATCCTGCCCCCCAACCCACCCCCCCAAAGTCCTAAATAGATGCATTTTCTGCCGAGTCACATGAAGTTCCAGACCTTCAGCTGACTCTCTTGTCTCTCGGAGCAGAGATTTTCTTTCTAAAGCTTTGCCATTCTTAACACGGTAATTTCACGGCTCGCTCCATTGTGCACCAACAGAATAATATCCGTTCAAGCTCACTTCAAGGCTGGGAATGCGCTGAGGCTGTCCGCAGTAAATCCGGCTTAGCCATGACACCCACACTTAATTTTTTTTTAGATGTTTGGGAAGCGGTAGTTCAGTTTCCTTGTGCTGCAATAGTACTTCTTGTTATCCAAAGCAGGTAGAATGTTGCTGCTGGTTAACTGGGGCAGGTACTGTAACTAAGAAGAGAGAATAAAGAGTAACTTGCAGGCAGCTGACCATCCACTTTTCAGTTTAGCAAAGGACAACAATGCAAACTGTTCTGAAAATGACACAAAGGGGAACGGGCAGCTGGGGGCTGGATCCACCCTTTTTTGGTGGTGCTTGTTTTGAATTTATTTTTTAAAGAAAAATATCTGTATACCACTATACATAAAAAAATCAAAGTGGTCTACGACAATAGAACCATTCAATAAAACCATATACCGTAACTAAAAAGGTGGCAAGATGCATTATTGTAGAAAGATGCATTATTAAACACAGGCCTGACAAAATAGAAAAATTTCCAGTAGGTGTTCAACGTTTGGCACAGAAGACACCTGCTTAATAATAAAAATGTATGTTCATTTGAAGATCACAGGCTAGCTTACAACTTAAAAGCACAAGATACAGTGGTGCCTCGCAAGACGAAAAGAATCCGTTCTGTGATTCTCTTCGTCTAGCGGTTTTTTCGTCTTGCGAAGCAAGCCCATTGACAGATTAGCGGATTAGCGCTATTAGCGGCTTTTAGCGGCTTATCTGCTGAGCGGATCAGCTGATAAGCGGCTTAGCGGCTTAGAAAAAGGGGGGAGGAAAAAAACCAGCAGGAACTCGCAAGACATTGTCGTCTTGCGAAGCAAGCCCATAGGAGATTCGTTTTGCAAAGCACCTCCAAAACGGAAAACTCTTTCGTCTAGCGAGTTTTCCGTCTTGCGAGGCATTCGTCTTGCGGGGCACCACTGTACATAGCATAATATCACGAAAGCGATAGCTTCCAAGACACATTTAAAAGGCCATACGTTGTTTGATCAGCCAAAGGCTTGTTTGAAGATTGCTTTCTCCTGGCCCCTGAATTGTCCTCGGCTGAGTCTCTGTTGTTGGCAAGGAGTTTCACAGGACTGGGTCAATAACTAAAGGCTCCGTTTATTGTTGTTGTGAAATGAGCCTCACCAACGTGGGGAATGACCAAAGGAGCTCCTGTGGAAGAGCTCATGGATCAAGCTGGGATAGAAGGGTTCAGGCAATCCCTGCAGGATCCGGGCCCCAAGTTTGTAAATTTGAATCAAAGAATTGGGACGTACCACAAGGGTTATCTAGTCTAGACCCAGTCCTGCTGACCTCTGGCACCACCCATGCCGGTAAAAGTATCACTATAGTTTTGAGGTTGGGACCCCCCTAAACCCTAGAAATTAATAAATTGCAGATTTTGATTATTTGGGATATGAAGGGAGAAATGCCAGCTGCAGAGGAATTCCTGGGCTATCCTGTGCAAAAGGACCTGGCCAAGCTACAGCCATTAAGAAACCGCCACGTCTTCAATTCTCCAAAGGTGCACAGGCAATAATAATAATAATAATAATAATAATTACTATTATTATTTATTTATACCCTGCCCATCTGGCTGGGTTTCCCCAGCCACTCTGGGCGGCTTCCAACAAAAGATTAAAAATACATTAAAACATCAGTCATTAAAAACTTCCCTAAACAGGGATGGCTTCAGATGGCTTCTAAAAATCTGGTAATTGTTTTTCTCTTTGACATCTGGTGGGAGGGCGTTCCACAGGGCGGGTGCCACCACCGTGAAGTCCCTCTGCCCGGTTCCCTGTAGCTTTTCCTCTCGCAACGAGGGAACCGCCAGAAGGCCCTCGGAGCTGGACCTCAGTGTCCAGGCAGAACGATGGGGGTGGAGACGCTCCTTCAGGTATACTGGGCCGAGGCCATTTAGAGTTTTAAAGGTCGGCACCAACACTTTGAACTGTGCTCAGAAACGTACTGGGAGCCAATGTAGGTCTCTCAGGACCGGTGTTATGTGGTCTCGGTGGCCACTCCCAGTCCCTAGTCTAGCTGCCGCATTCTGGATTAGTTGTAGTTTCCAGGTCACCTTCAAAGGTAGCCCCACGTAGAGCGCATTGCAGTAGTCCAAGTGGGAGATAACCAGAGCATGCACCACTCTGGCGAGACAGTCTGCGGGCAGGGAGGGTCTCATCCTGCATACCAGATGGAGCTGAGGGTCAAGACATCTGGGGGTCCTGTGCAGGGCTCAGCAGGGACTTGGGTGGCCTGCAACAGGAGGGTGTTCCTGGCCGTCGTGCAATTTGATCCCTGAGACCCCTGAAATATCTGAGCAGCCTCTTACCCCGGGGATGTGCTTCCGCGTGGGCCGGTTTGGCTTCCGCGTGAGGGATCTCTCTCGCTCCCTCCCCAGCTCAACCTCTCGGACGCTGTCGAAGTAGGGGTGCTGCAGGAGTTGCTCACAAGTAAGCCTTTCCGCAGGATCCATGTGGAGGCAGCCCTGTGATAAGGGAAAAAAGCACAGAGTCTGGAGGATGCAGACACAAACCAAGCGTAGCTCAGTGGCAACAGTGCCTGCTCCCCCGCACAGAAGGTTCTGGGTTCAATTCCAGCCTGGGACTGTTGGCTGCCTGAATTCCCAGGCATTGCTGAGGCAGATGGACTAATCACATCTGCCAATACAGTGGTGCCCCGCAAGCCGAACACCTCGCGAGACGAAAAACTCGCAAGACGAAAGGTTTTTTCGTTTTCGAGTTGCTTCACAAGACGAATTTCCCTATGGGCTTGCTTCGCAAAACGAAGCTTGCCCCCGCACCCCGGACCTCTTTTGAAGCAAGGGGCAGTGGGGAGAAGATCGCTTCTCCCTGTTGCCAGCCCCGCAATCTCCGGGGACAGAGGGGAAGGCGCGCGCGCCTTCCCCTCTCTCCCCGGACCCCTTTTGAACCAAGGGGCGGCAACGGGCAGAAGCGATTCTCCCCGCTGCCCCTTCCCTTGCTTTAAAACAGGTCCCCTCTGTCCCCGGACGGTCTCCATAGGAACGCATTGATTGATTTTCAATGCATTCCTATGGGAAACCGTGCTCCACAAGACGAAAAACTCGCAAGAAGAAAAAACTTGCAGAACGAATTAATTTCGTCTTGCGAGGCACCACTGTATAAGGCAGCTTCCTATGTTAAGAATGTAAGAACAGCCCTGCAGGGTCAGACCAGTGGCCCACCACCTGAAATCCTGATCTCACCTTGGCCCACCAGGTGTCACAATGGTATAATAAACAAAAATCTGCCCTTATTCCCTTATGGGGGACACAAGAGCCCTGATAGAGTCCTTTGGAGGTTCTCCATCGGTCAGAGAAAATAACAGAGGCCAAGCAGAGAACATTGAGGAGCAAAGCAGCTCGTGAGCTTGATCTTTATTGAACTGTTGCAACAGGGTGCCTCCTTCAGAAGCAGGAGAAGGAAGAGGACCCAGAACAAAGGTGTGTCCGCCATTATATAGACATTTTTAATTGCCTGCCCTGGAGTCCAAGACCACCCCCAGAAACATCATACATATATCACAGAAGGGGTGTAGCCCAAGACCACCCCCCAGATACATCATACCTACATCACAGAAAAGGCCGTCTACAACAGAAATCTGAGTGCATTGTTTATCTCCTATCTGGCATTTTACCTGTTAATGGTTACTTGACTGGATACCCTGGGGAGCCTGGCCAGTCTTTTGTAATGACAAATACTTAGTTCCTGAGCCAGGTCACAGCCTCACACCCTATTCATACACAGACATACCCATGAAACAGGATTTGTGAACATACAATGGGGAGCCTTTTCCATTTTCCTTCGACCTTGCAGAGAAATATATGAGGTCAATTTGGGAGGGACAAAATGGTTTCAGGACTTTTTCTGTGGGGTTTTCAGAAATGTGGTTTAGATATGCAGTTATGAACATATATACAGTGGTACCCCGCAAGACGAACGCCTCGCGAGACGAAAAACTTGCAAAACGAAAGGTTTTTTCGTTTTCGAGTTGCCTCGCAAGACGAATTTCCCTATGGGCTTGCTTCGCAAAACGAAGCTTGCCTCGGGGACAGCGGGTCTTCTCTTTTGAAGCAAGGGGCGGCGGGGAGATCGCTTCTCCCCACCGCCCCTTACTTCAAAAGAGGTCCGGGGGCAGCGGGAAGCGCTTCCTGCTGCCCCCGGACCTCTTTTGAAGCAAGCGGCTGCGGGGAGATCGCTTCTCTCCGCAGCCGCTTGCTTCAAAAGAGGTCCGGGGGCTGCGGTGTACAAATGTAGAGAACACCTGGAGACGAGTGGTATAAGAATCTCAAGGTACTTTAAGAATGAAGCACCTCCAATTCCACTTATCCCCCATATTGTAAATTTGCCAAAAACTCAATATGAGATTGATCAACAGCAGTACTTAGTGGGCATAGAATGTGAGCTGACTTTGGGGGAGAAGGGAGAGGGAAATTGGGAGATGATTGAAATGGAGCGGCCGAGCAGAAACACTCCGCTCTGTGAATGCTTCGTTGCAAGTTCCACTTGTTTACTCCCCTTTCCTGGTTTGCTTATATAAAAAAGAAATGGGAAAAAGACTGCTGAGGGCTTGGTCAATCATCAACTTAATTGCAAGCTGGCAGCGGAACTGGCGTGCAAAGCAGCGAGTTCCAAATGGCCCTCTCCAATGAGCGTTAGGCAAACGAAATGGAAATGGATGGTTAAACTTGCTAAACTGGGTTTCGGTAAAGAAGGTTAAGCAGGTATGAAGGCAAAAGAGCCGTCTCAAAATGCTAGTGCATTTTAATGTGGATGGTAAGCCTGAAATCTCGTCCTGCTGTTGGGGACGGAACCTGGGACTTTCTGTATGCAAAGCAGCCTGTAGAAGCCTGGCCCAGCCTCAAAAAACCACGGTATGTGCTCACCTTCATGAGTCCGAGGGCCGAGTAGGAAATGCCTGGGAATTTCATTTCTAGAGGCTCCTGGGGGGAAAGGAGGACAAAATAATGAGCTTCATTGGCTTAGACGTTCCCTCCCCCCTTTCATGTTTTTTTCCCACTTCAAAAAACCTGAATAATAATAATAATACCGTATTTTTTGCTCTATAAGACTCACTTTTCCCCTCCTAAAAAGTACGGGGAAATGTGTGTGCGTCTTATGGAGTGAATGCAGGCTGCGCAGCTATCCCAGAAGCCAGAACAGCAAGAGGGATTGCTGCTTTCACTGTGCAGCGATCCCTCTTGCTGTTCTGGCTTCTGAAATTCAGATATTTTTTTTCTTGTTTTCCTCCTCCAAAAACTAGGTGCGTCTTGTGGACTGGTGCGTCTTATAGAGCGAAAAATATGGTAATAATAACTTTATTTATATCCCGCCCTCCCCAGCCAAAGCCGGGCTCAGAGCGGCTATAGTTCTATATTTGAAGAAGAACTCGCTCCCTGGGCAGGTCAGAAAGCAGACGCGCCCATCTTGCCCCTTTGGACCTGCAGACCTTCAATTTTCTTCTCCGTTTCCAAGAGTGTTCCTTCCCTCCCAACCACTGAAATGCGGGCGCAGATGTCCCAATTGCCAGCGTCTACGTGTCTCCGAAACCACATCCAGGAGCCAGCCATTCCATTGAGCTGGTCGCTAGTTCCCAGACAATGGGCCTCATCTCCAAGCAGCCGAAAACAAAAAAGCAATCCTTTGCCTGGAGACCCAAAAAGGCCTTAAAAACCTAGGAAGCGGAGGAGCCTCCTGTGTCTTGTTTGCAACAGGACTTGTGCAAGGCGGGGGCTTTCTCACCATGCTTTCTGGGTCTGGAACTCTCACCCCGCTGAAGAACTGGTTTGTGCTGAAGACTTGCTGGTGCCTGGGAATGAGGTCACCTTTGGAGAAGAAGGAAATCGAATCACACTCAAATCCGCATTTGTTCTGCATTTGTAATATCTCAGTCTTTTAGTGTGGCACTAACACACACAAGGACACAAATATTGAATTAATGTTATTGGGCAAATATTGGCCACAGCTTTATTGATTACAGAATGTGAGCAGCATTGGCTTAGGCATTGAATGGACCTGACTATATCTGACAGCTGCCCGATGTGCAGGGAGTCCGGTAAGGGTCAACCACCGGAAGGTGGAGCCCCGTCGATGCAGACCAACTCGAGCTCCCCCTGATGTTCCCGTCGGGGTCATGTCAAGGCCCTAGCCCCCAACAGGGCTTCGGACAAGATCCACACCCCCGGATTCCTTGAACGGAATACCCTCCAGCTTGGAGGGGTAGTTGATGGCCACACCTCCCCTCCCCCATCACAAGGTCAAACAATGCCTAACCACAACCCCAACAAAGTTGTGACCATTGCTACGAGGCAGGCGAAATCCAAATGGACTGTGCCAATTTGCCAAGTGGAAAAATTCGTACCAGGCCCCTCAATGGCGACCAACCAAGGTCCATAGCAAGGCCAATGACTAAAACCTGCAAAATAGGGAAGGAGGGTGGGAGATTGAGGAAGCGAGCCATAGAATAAGCCCTCCAGCTTGCACCTCTAATTAAATGGCCCTGGCCACGCCCCCTGGCCAGCTGATTGGCTGGCCGGTTGCTGACGTGGCCAAGATCCCCCGGGCAACACGGGACTACGTCCCCTACCCCCGGAGGAGAGTGGGTGGCCACACGGTCCACCACAACTCCTCCCCATTGCTGTGCTGATGTCCTTGGATGGAAGAAGCCACCTCTGACCTCCAACTCAATTCCCACATTAGCCTGCACTGTGAAAACCCAAATGCTAAGGCAGTGATCACAAAGAAGACCTTGGCAGCCTGCTGAAGAGGGAAGGAGGCTGGGTTCTCCATCTTCCATGGTTGTCTTACACTTCCATGCACCCTTTCCAACAGTCTTCTCCCTGGCCAACCTGTCTCTCTCAAAACAGCGTGCAAGTCCTGTGCCTTATAGTGGGGGTTGTGCAGGAGATATTCCAAATGGGCCATGCGGGGAACACCTCAGGCTGCATTCCCATGGCAGTGTATTTCGGGCCCACTGTCAATGGAAGTCTACTCAATAGTGATCCAGAGTAGATTTCACTGTATAGTTAGCAGAGTAAAAACTTGAACACATTGCAGGATTCCCCCAAAATAGACCAGAGGCAATTTCATCCAGCAGAGCTTTTACTGCTACTGAAGGCAAATGAGCATAATGGTCACAAATCCAATACATTCAGGACTGGCACTGTCCCTAAGAAATCCAGTTGCAGCAGACTTAACAAACTTACAGTTACTTAACTTATAATAAGTCTAAACCTTAACACTCAGCATACTGCCAGAAAAGAGAGACAGAAAGAGAAAGTGAAACTCCGGCTCCTTCTGGCCTTACTTTTATAAAGAGAGAAGAGAACCAGTTTTAACCAGCTGTACTCAGTTTCTCTGAAGGTATATAACCCAAACAATCATGAACTTTCTGCCTGCTTCTCTCACACAGAGAAGCTTCCGGAACCCTCTTGAATTAAGTAGAATAGGAAAGATCTCTACACATCAGATCAATACTTTCTGCACTAAGAAATGCAAACTGACACTCACGATCATCCCCTCCGTGTTACGTTTCGCATGACGCGTGAGCTTTCACACGTCATAAAACCCTCTTCTGGAGCCATAGTGGAATATAATGCAGGTTTAGTTCTCATTTCTGGGTTATTTGCTTCCGGCGAAAATCCATTTGCAAATGGAAACGAAGGCCATAATTGCATTTTATTCCGCTATAGTTCCACTACCTTCCACGGCAATTACCACGGAGAGGAGAGTGAGACAGATTGTAGCCAGCTGCAGTCAAGAAAAACGCCTCTCTGTTTCCTTGGCACCTCTCAAGGACTTACCCAACGTCCTTCTGATCAGGTAAAGCTGGTCCACATCCGATTTCCCCGGCCACAGAGGGATCCCAGACAGCAGCTCTGCAAAGACGCAGCCGATGGCCCAGACGTCCACGGGGGGGCCGTACTGTGTGTCCCCCACCAGCAACTCAGGAGACCGGTACCACCGAGTGGCCACGTAGTCTGTGTAGTAATCGCTGGGCCCAGCTGGATAAGGGAGGGTGGGAGCAGGAGATGAGAATCACACACAAAAGGTGATCTATCCAACAATCGCCCCGGAAGGGTCAAGCTCGCCAGAGGAGCTCCTCCCTTTCCTGATATATTCCTCCTTTGCTGAATTTTATTAATACATTCCAAGGATTATATAGGAAAAATAGATGCAGGGAGAGCCATGCCCAGTCGCTTAGCAGATAGAGAGACAGAAATGGTAGCAATAAATAAAGGCACTTACTGAGGATGCGAGCAAAGCCAAAGTCACAGAGTTTGATGACAAAATGCTTGGTTATGAGGATGTTCTCTGGTTTCACGTCTCTGTGGATGCACTGGAAACAAAGGAAGAGCTGTCAATGTGACAAGTAGAAAGCTAGAGGCTTCACCTTATTTAAAATTGGGGGTGGCAAATGGGGACCCCAGTTAGGATCTGGCCCTTGATGCAATCTGGGCCTGTCTATTATTATTATTATTATTATTATTATTATTATTATTATTATTATGTTGAAAAGCCCACATTTATTTGTAGGGGGAAGGAAGAAAAATGGTAATAAACAGAAACATTCCACACTGTAATAGTTTCCCCCCCTGTAACTAACATATGAGAAAAGTATTTATTTATAGAGGCAGTCTGTACTGCCATATCATAAAATATCAAGGTGGTGTACAATATTCAAAGAATCTTAAGTTTTGTTCTCCACATTCCCAGAACAGTTTGTGGTTGTTGTTTTAAACAACCACAACACCATCCTCATGAGAATTCATCAGCATTCTGGTGTGGGTTTCTAATATACACAAGTTTGTAAGCAATTCTGTCCAACAAGCTAAGTTTTGCAAAGCAATTCCCCCCCAAAACAACGCACTTTTGCATGCTTTTTAAAATAATGTGTGCATTTTTATGAAGGCTTTCTCCTAGTATCTGCATTTCGCACAAAATACTTGGCTACACTGCAAGGTTTCAGAGAAGTGCAAAGTTCAAAGGGCACCTGCTTCCGTCTGCGAATTGTTTTGGAATGTGTGACTTAGGTAACCCCCCCCCCCTTTAAATGCAAAGCGCCAACTTTCTCCCCCTATCCCTAGCAGGCCCCACCCCTTTCTTCTCCCTTCCTTCGCACCCCAGGGGGCTGCAAGCGGGTGGGCAGGCTGCTCTTGCCAGAGGTCCGATCTGATCGCTTGCAGAGTGACGCCAGCACTGGCAGCCAAAGGAAACAGGGTTAGGGAGGACAGATGGTAGGGGAAATGGAATTGCAGGTCGGTTGTGCTGACAGCAAGACTTACGTTGTGCTTGTGGCAAAAGTTCACTGCCTGGAGGGTCTGCCAAGTGATGCTTTTCACAAGGTGCTCCGGGACTCTGCAAAGAGAATTAAAAAGAAGAGAAGGAGGAGAGAGCTTGAAATTCCACAACCGCTTGACACAAGTCCATCAGCAAAGGGAAGGGATGGTGACAGGTTGTATTCCTGCACTGGGGTTCTGTTGTTTAGCCGTTTAGTCGTGTCCGACTCCTGTCTTCCACTGCCTCCCACAGTTTGGTCAAACTCATGCTGGTTGCTTCGAGAACACTGTCCAACCATCTCGACCTCTGTCGTCCCCTTCTCCTTGTGCCCTCCATCTTTCCCAGGGAGTCTTCTCTTCTCATGAGGTGGCCAAAGTCTTGGAGCCTCAGCTTCAGGATCTGTCCTTCCAGGGAGCACTCAGGGCTGATTTCCTTCAGAATGGAGAGGTTGGATCTTTTTGCAGTCCATGGGCCTCTCAAGAGTCTCCTCCAGCACCATAATTCAAAAGCATCAATTCTCCGGCGATCAGCCTTCTTGATGGTCCAGCTCTCACTTCCATACATCACTACTGGGAAAACCAGAGCTTTAACTATATGGAGCTTTGTTGGCAAGGTGATGTCTCTGCTTTTTGGTCAAAACTCTCCACTATGACCTGTCCATCTTGGGTGGCCCTGCACGACATAGCTCATAGCTTCTCTGAGTCATTCAAGCCCCTTCGCCACGACAAGGCAGTGATCCATGAAGGAGTATTTTATGTTACTTAACATAATGCACAGACCCACTCAACAACAACAGCAGCAAAACACCTCTAAGCAGGAACCTGAAATACCTGCGATGAGCCATGCTGGATCAGGCCCCAGGCCCATCAAGTCCCGCATCATGTTCTCCTAGTGGCCAACCAGATGTCTATTATGGGAAACCCACAAGCAGGATTCAAGCGTCTCCACCTCCATCGTTCAGCCCGGACACTGAGGTCCAGCTCCGAGGGCCTTCTGGCGGTTCCCTCCCTGCGAGAAGCCAAGTTACAGGGAACCAGGCAGAGGGCCTTCTTGGTAGTGGTGCCCTCCCTGTGGAACGCCCTCCCACCAGATGTCAAAGAGAACAACAACTACCAGACTTTTAGAAGACATCTGAAGGCAGCCCTGTTCAGGGAAGCTTTTAATGTTTGATGTATCACAGTATTTTAATATTCTTTTGGAAGCCGCCCAGAGTGGCTGGGGAAGCCCAGCCAGATGGGCGGGGTATAAATAATAAATTATTATTATTATTATTATTATTATTATTATTATTATTATTATTATTATTGTTATTAGCACAAGAGGCATCTTCCCCTTCCTGGGTTCCTGGCATCTGGCATTCGGAACCATTGCTGCCTTTGACTGTGGAGGGAGAGCCTAGCCATTGTGGCTAGTAGCCACTCACTGAACATGTGCTCATGTGCGTTGGAAATAAACAGAGCTGTCTTGCGCAATGTGCAACGAACCTTTGGAACTCCCTGCTACAGGACCTGCGGTTTCCAGAAACTGGTATTCAAATGCATTGCTGCCCCAAGTATGGAGCTTGAGCCGAGCCATCGTAGCTAATAGCTATCAATAGCCTTTTTCTGCTCCATAAATTTCCCTAATTCTCTTTTTTAAAGCCTTCTAGGTTAGTGGCCAGGAGTGACTCCTGTGGCAGTGAGTTCCATAGTTTAACTATGCACCAAACCCCCCGGTATCTCTCCAGGTAAGTTTGGGGCAAAAGTTAGTCGACAACACTGAGCTAGGTGGACAAAGAGTCTGGCTTTGTATAACGCAGCATCCTCTGTTCACACAGAGAGATTGGCCATAATTTCATAGAATCATAGAATCATAGAGTTGGAAGAGACCCCAAGGGCCATCGAGTCCAACCCCCTGCCAAGCAGGAAACACCATCAGAGCACTCCTGACATATGGTTGTCAAGCCTCTGCTTAAAGACCTCCAAAGTAGGAGACGCCACCACACTCCTTGGCAGCAAATTCCACTGTCAAACAGCTCTTACTGTCAGGAAGTTCTTCCTAATGTTTAGGTGGAATCTTCTTTCTGGTAGTTTGGATCCATTGCTCCGTGTCCGCTTCTCTGGAGCAGCAGAAAACAACCTTTCTCCCTCCTCTATGTGACATCCTTTCATATATTTGAACATGGCTATCATATCACCCCTCAACCTCCTCTTCTCCAGGCTAAACATGCCCAGCTCCCTTAGCCGTTCCTCATAAGGCATCGTTTCCAGGCCTTTGACCATTTTGGTTGCCCTCCTCTGGACACGTTCCAGTTTGTCAGTGTCCTTCTTGAATTGTGGTGCCCAGAACTGGACACAGTACTCCAGGTGAGGTCTGACCAGAGCATTTAGTGTCAGAAAACTTGCTTTGAATGCAGAAGGTCCCAGAAGCTCAGAGAAGAAGCTGACACAACTTTTAAAACTTTTCATGTGAACAGAATCAGCAATTCTGAAACAATCGTGCGGAGGAAAACTGGGTGAAACAATCGTGCGGAGGAAAACTGGGTGATAAAAATGACAAATGAAAGGGGAAAGGGTTCTCGCAGGCGCCGGAACCAGTGAAAGTCACAGCAGCTGCCCCTGTGTGACTTTTAGGAGACGGTTTATTGCCCGCATACTGCAGGCAGTGAAGGAGACCCCCTGGCAACCGCTTGCACAGGACCACCCGTGGCCCCAGAGATGGGGTCTCATCCATGGGGAATCCGAAAGCCATGTGTCCCGCAGGCATGGTGGTTGTTTTTTAAAATGTTGTACTTGTCCAGTCCAACATCTCAGGAATTTGCAACATGTATGGGACTTTTTTCCTGCCCTGCCCTGAAGATTAAAAACGAAAATAATTTAAATGCAGT
This sequence comes from Podarcis vaucheri, assembly GCF_965113315.1. Taxonomy (NCBI): domain Eukaryota; kingdom Metazoa; phylum Chordata; class Lepidosauria; order Squamata; family Lacertidae; genus Podarcis; species Podarcis vaucheri. The sequence continues at coordinate 3,786,995 of NC_138759.1, forward strand.
TCTTTTCACGATGGCAGCACCCCAGACGGCAGGCGCAGTTCTCAACCCCACACTCCCTGAAACACAGGTTGTGGTTTGGCTGGAGTCTGTGGTTTGCTTGATTCTCGGAGCAAAAACGCTGTTGAGAAGGAGGCATAATATAAAAAGAGACTAGATAAGAAATATGCAACTGTGCGGTATAAGGTAATTGATAGATAAAGTACAGTGAGATTAATTGGAAGTCATTTTTAATTTCTTTCTTTATAAGTTTTAAAATTGATTTCAGTATCGGGAGTATAAATGATGCTAGTTATACTAATTTTGTTGTTTCTTATATTGTGGTTGTTTGTTTGACTTCTTCATTATGTGTTTGTTTGATTGTATGTTTGTTTATATGTTCGTCTTCCCATAAATGTATTTATTTTAAGTCAATACAGATATACTTAAAAGAGAGAGAGAGAGAAGGAGGCATGATAATGAAAGCTCTGGGCAATTCCATTTTGTCTGCCTAAAGGTGTCAATTCACCTCCAAATGGTAACATTGCTCATTTACAAGGCTGCCAATGATCCACTTTGGAACTCCTTGCCACTTGATATTAGGCAGGCTGCAGACAATGTCTTCCTGGGTGTAAGGGAATCTGCCGGGGGACCATCCTTGTCTGAAGCTGGGAAGAGGCCTGACTCATTCTCTGTGCTGTGTCCCAAGCTATGACCCTGTTGGGATTCGCAGGATACTGAGTAAGTCTGCAGGCTTCAACAGGATGATGCACTACTCTGTGAAGTGCTGGGTCAGAGTGACTCAGCAGGAGTGTGATTAATGTGATTGGCTATCACCTGTTTTAAAAAGGAAAGCCTGTTCAACAGTAACTGTGGTGGTTGTGCTGTAGTGTGGTGGCGAGTATTTGTTTGCCTTAAGGAGCAGGTACTCTGTATGAACTGTTTTTGTAAATACCTGTATATAGCTCACATTAAAAAGACTGCACTGAAAAGAAACCTGGGACTCTGAGTGTTTCTGCTAAAAAGCGCCGCGAGGAATTCGCGACAGACCCCCCCCCCATGACACCTAATGAGTGAGCAAGATCTTCAATAGGAATGCTAATGCAGTGAGCATCTCCATCTTATGCCACTGGACTGATCCAGCAGCCTTTTGTTCTTCTTCTTCTTCTTCTTGTTTAGTCGTGTCCTCCTCTTCATGACCCCCTGGACCAGAGCATGCCAGGCACTCCTGTCTCCCACTGCCTCCCGCAGTTTGATCAAACTCATGCTGGTCGCTTCGAGAACACTGTCCCACCATCTCGTCCTCTGTCATCCCCTTCTCCTTGTGCCCTCCATCTTTCCCAACATCAGGGTCTTTTCCAGGGAGTCTTCTCTTCTCATGAGGTTTCCAAAGTCTTGGAGCTTCAGCTTCAGGATCTGTCCTTCCAGTGAGCACTCAGGGCTGATTTCCTTCAGAATGGAGAGGTTTGGTCTTCTTGCAGTCCATGGGACTCTCCAGAGTCTCCTCCAGCACCCTTCATGGATCACTGCCTTGCCGTGGCGAAGGGGCTTGAATAACTCAGAGAAGCTATGAACTATGCCAAGCAGGGCACCCAAGATGAACAGGTCATAGTGGAGACTTTTGACCAAACGTGATCCACCTGGAGGAGGAACCGGCAAGCTACTCCAGTATCCCTGCCAAGAAAACGCCATGGACAGAGATAACAGGCCTCTTCTTACATTCTTAAAATATGGTTACCAGATTTTTTTTCAATGAATCTGGGACACTTTTTTCTTCTTTTTGGAAACTGAGTAGCAACAGGGAGTCAGTAGTGGGGATGGTGAGGCAAAAGACCCTGGGCCCAAGCACACATGCACATTGTATAAAGGTGCAAAGCCCTTCTTTCGCACCCTGTGAAACATAAATGCACAGAGTTTTTTTAAAAAACTGGGCAACGGCTGCCCGCCAGCAACTCCCAAGCCTCCCCCGATCAGTCAAAACAAAGGGGGAAGGGGATCGCACAAGACACATCCTATGCGCACAAGACACATCCTATGTGCACAAGACACATCCTATGGGGACTTCCGGCGAGCAAAAATGGCAGGTGCCAAGGCAGTGAGCAGTTCCTGAAGCCAGCCAGAGCCAACTGCACTACCAGGCTGGCTCTAGCCTGCTGACGCTGACGCTGCCACATTTCCCGGGGACAGATTTGCAAATCTGGGGACATTCCAGGGACAGAATTTGTCCAGGGACAGATTTGCAAATCTGAGGACTGTCCCCGGGAACCGGGGACGTCTGCTAACCCTAACTCTATCTTAAAACAACCAAACCGCAGCAACAGTAAGTCGAAATCGTCTCTCCCCAGCATTCACTGAAGCTTAATTAATGCGTGACCCCGAAGTTCTGCACCCCCCTCAAACTGATGTCAAAGTTTTGTGCTATAGTTTTGTGCCATTTTGGGCTGCGAACTCCACATTCCGTGCTGCCCCTCCAACCGCATAATTGACGAAGCAAAAACAGGCTCGCAAGTTAATGCCCCAAAATCCAATCTTGTCTGGTTGACTCCAAACAGGTGCCAAAGTTTTGTGCTGGTTTTGTGCCACAAACCCAACTTATTGTGACGCTGCGCCCCCCAAAACTGAGCGATTGCCACTCAAACCGGGGTCACGAGTAAAGGGCCCCAAACCCAGCCTGGTCCAATTGGCTCTAAACTGGTGCCAAAATGGTGTGCTTGTTTTGTGCCGGTTTGTTGACAGAGGGGTTACAGGGGAGTCACACCAGGGACTAGCTACTTACCCCCGTGGGTTCTTGTCCAGCTCATGGAGTACTGTGTGGTCGCAGTATTCAAAGACCAGGTGGAGCTTCCTCTTCCTTCGAAAAACCTCCAAGAGGTTGACCAAGTTGGGGTGTTTCAGTTGCTGGAAAGGACAGGAGGGCATTCTAAGATAGGGTTACCAGACGTCCCCGTTTCCCGGGAACAGTCCCCGGATTTGTGAATAAGTCCCCGGACAAATTCCATCCCCGGAATGTCCCCGGATTTCATCTAATGTCCCCGGGAAACGCAGCGGCGGCAGTCTCAGCAGCCCAGAGCAGTTGGCTCTGGCTGGCTTCAGGAGCTGCTGGGAAGTCCCCAAATGATGGCGGTGCAGGGGCTCAAAGACGCAGCTTCCGGACTGCCTCCATCTTCCCTGACCCCAGCAAGTAAGCTGTGAAGGGAGGCTTCGTGCTGCCTATTGGAGCAGCCTCCCAACTCCTACTTGCGTGCAAGCAGGAGTGGAGCAGGGATCTCTCAGCTGTGAAGGGAGGCTTCACGCTGCCTATCAGAGCTTGTGTGCAAGCAGGAGGGGGCAGAGATCTCTCTGTTAGGCCAGGGGAAGCCTCCCTTCCCAGCTGAGGGATCCCCACCCCCTCCTGCTTGCACACAAGTAGGAATGGGATTGGGGCTGCTCCGATGGGAAGGGAGGCATCACCATCACCACCGCTCTCGGCCCTCCTTCTCCGCCTTCCATGCCTAAACCACTGCACAACGCCTCCCACCCCCCACCAGCGAAGAACCAACAACTCAGGGGTTGCCCAGGCCCATGGAGAAAGGAGATAGAAACCTCAGAGGAAGGGGAAACGTGGCGGTTGAGGTCAAGGCAGCAGCCACCCCTCTGCCACCACCATCGCTGTAGCGTCAACGTCCCAAAGTGTAGTATTTATGTATTTATTTATTTAACGTGTCCCCGGATTCATTGAAAAAAATCTGGTAACCTTATTCTAAGAGGACTGTGGATTGAACCCGTAACCAAGGAACTATCTCCTGCTGCACTCTTAAGACAATAAATAAGATAACAGCTACAGATAATAACCTCAGTTACAAGCACAGTACACTAAAATTAGCCAAATGCACGCTGGAATAAATAGGCGGCTATTTGTTGTTATAATGATTAGCTGGGTATTCCTCTCTCTATGGCTTGAAATTCTTTCTTTTTTAAAAGTACGTTGCACTCTACTTCGTGTGGGCCGAGACCCTGAAAAGCAGGCTGGAAAACTAAAGTAAATCTAATAAAATAAAATGTAAATAATGTCCCCCCTCCTTTTTTATTCTAACAACCACCATGTGAAGTAGCTGAGAGAGAGAGAGAGAGAGAGAGAGAGAGAGAGAGAGAGACTTGAACTCAGAGCTCCCTGGTCAAAGCAAGAACCCAGAGAGGGAAAAGAGCTCTGAGCATGTGCAAAGTGTGCAAACCACAGCTCTTTCCCCACAAAAGATCAGAGCAGAGGGGAAGTTCTCTCAACAGACTTGCGTTCCTTGCTAATATACACACACAAAACCCCAAACCCTGCATTTCTTAATTCCATCCTTTAAACAGCTGCAAGGTTGAGTCTGCAGGTCAGCTGTGCATTGACTTTATTTGCATTCTTCTGCTGGGGTTAGCAAGTTCGTTTTGCTGTTTTGCATAGAAATGGATGGAGAAAAATGCTGGAGGGCTTTCCTTCCCTTCCCTTTCCTTATCTTCGAGTTGTGTAAGAATAATTTTTTTAAGTGTATGAAGAAAAAGGAATAGGGAAGTTGAGAGGCCTCACTAAGAATTAAGTAAATGCTTCCAATTCCATGGAAAATATTTATTATTTTATATATATATATATATATATATATATATATATGCTTTCGTAGATTTGCATACCACTTACCATAATTACAACAATATCTTAACAATATATGAGTAACTAAAGACAATAAAAATCAGTTAAAACCACATGCCCTCCAATATCTCTATGATGAAAATAAGGACGTCCTACTTAATAACAAACAACAACAACAAAATTATGAAACTCCCCACTTGGCCATGAACCTTAGGCCAGTCACTGGCTCACAGGGTCTTTGAGGGAATTAATTGAGGAGGAAGAGAAATGTGCAGGCCCCCTTGAGCTCTTTGGAGAAAAAGGAACCTTGATGGCAGAAAGTGAGGAGGAATTAAAGAACCTTTTAATGAGGGTGAAAGAGGAGAGCGCAAAATATGGTCTGAAGCTCAACATCAAAAAAACGAAGATCATGGCCACTGGTCCCATTCCTTCCTGGCAAATGGAAGGGGAAGAAATGGAGGCAGTGAGAGATTTTATCTTCTTGGGCTCCATGATCACTGCAGATGGTGACGGCAGCCACAAAATTAAAAGACGCCTGCTTCTTGGGAGAAAAGCAATGACAAACCTAGACAGCATCTTAAAAAGCAGACAAAGGTCCGTATAGTTAAAGCTATGTTTTTCCCAGTAGTGATGTATGGAAGTAAGAGCTGGACCATAAAGAAGGCTGATTGCTGAAAAATTGATGCCTTTGAATTATGGTGCTGGAGGAGACTCTTGAGAGTCCCATGGACTGCAAGAAGATCAAACCGATCCATTCTGAAGGAAATCAGCCCTGAGTGCTCCCTGGAAGGACAGATCCTGAAGCTGAGGCTCCAAGACTTTGGCCAACTCATGAGAAGAGAAGACTCCCTGGAAAAGACCCTGATGCTGGGAAAGATGGAAGCCGCAAGGAGAAGGGGACGACAGAGGACGAGATGGTGGGACAGTGTTCTTGAAGCTACCAGCATGAGTTTGACCAAACTGCGGGAGGCAGTGGAAGACAGGAGTGCCTGGCGTGCTCTGGTCCAGGGGGTCACAAAGAGTCGGACACGACTAAACGACTAAAAGAACAACAAATGGGATGAATGAAAAACGAAATGAATAAGTGAAATCTTTCCATTTTAAACGTGGGCATGAATTCCCATGAATCTGGCCTCTCTCATGTATCAGTTTTTCCCTTCCTCACCTGCAAACTCCATTCTCCAATAAACACGCCTTTTCCCTTTGTCAGCTGCAGAAACCCAGCTTTGATTATCTTAAGTCTTTAAAGTCCCTTTTAATGCCCAGCTCAACACAGAGCTGCTAAAAACATCACAGCGAGGAGGAGGAGAAAGCACTCTTTTGCGCTCCTGCCTCCCATATATTTCAAAACCCATCATTTGCATCTCAAACAGAGAGAGAGAGAGGGAGAAAAAAGGAAGATAAACAGCAGGGCCTCTTTAATCTCCCTGATCCGGGCTTCTGTGTGGCACTGGGGCCTTTGTCCTGCAAGTATTTACACGGCTGAAAAATGACTGATCAGGAATCCCGTTTCCCCCTGCTGAACGTGCAGCCGCCTGAGATGTTGGACAAGCCCTTCCGTTGCTCGGCCCTTCTCCGCTTCTCAAACAAACAATCTGTTACTATTGACTGAGAAGGTGTTTTCTGAGAGATGGCGGAGCAGCAAGCCCACACTTGCCGGAACCAACCCAGAGCGGAGGCTGGCAAACGTTCCCCACTCGGCCCCATCGCCTTTCTCGTTTTGTTGACCGACGGGTGTATGGCCAGAAGGCTCATTTGTCACCCGGGAGCCTGGCCTTAGCTGCTGCTCCTGCCGCCACCTTTGGGTTTCTCCTCAGGCTCTAGAGACCCACACCCATCTTTCCGCAAGAGGGTTTTGTGCACTGGGGACAGCAGACCAGGGAAAAGGAATCTCTAGCCCACGAGATGCCACTGGATTCCAGTTCCTCAACATCTGGAGGGCCAAAGGTTCTCACTGAAGGAAGCTGGTTTCCATCAAGACACACAAACCGGTCTGCCAAAGGGGACCACCAAAGTCTTTAAAATCAAGCATTAATTATTATTTGTGCTGAGGATGGTCTTACACAGTCAACGTGTGGGGCTACCTTTGAAGGTGACCTGGAAACTGCAATTTATCCAGAATGCGGCAGCTAGACTGGTGACTGGGAGCGGCTGCCAGGACCACATAACACCAGTCTTGAAATAACTACATTGGCTCCCAGTATGTTTCCGAGCACAATTCAAAGTGTTGATGCTGACCTTTAAAGCCCTAAATGGCCTCAGTCCAGTATACTTGAAGGAGCGTCTCCACCTCCATCATTCAGCCTGGACACTGAGGTCCAGCGCCGAAGGCCTCCTGGTGGTTCCCTCATTGCAAGAAGCCAAGTTGCAGGGAACCGGGCAGAGGGCCTTCTCGGTGGTGGCACCCGCCCTGTGGAACACCCTCCCACCAGATGTCAAAGAGAAAAATAACTACCAAACTTTTAGAAGACATCTGAAGGCAGCCCTGTTTAGGGAAGCTTTTAATATCTGAATGACTATTGTATTTTAATATTGTGTTGGAAGCTGCCCAGAGTGGCTGGGGAGGCCCAGCCAGATGGGCGGGGTATAAATTATTATTATTATTATTATTATTATTATTATTATTATTATTATTATTATTATTTCGGCAAGAGGGTTTGGGGCACTGGGGACAGCAGACCAGGGAAAAGGAATCTCTAGCCCACGAGATGCCACTGGATTCTAGTTCCTCAACATCTGGAGGGCCAAAGTTTCCCACCGAAGGAAGCTGGTTTCCACCAAGACACACAAACTGGTCGGCCAAAGGGGACCACCAAAGTCTTTTTAAAAATTAAGCATTAATTATTATTTGTGCTAAGGATGGTCCTACACAGTCAAGGCCATTGGCATCTGCAAAGGCTTTCGGGTGGGCACACCGTTTCATACCGTCAGCGCATGTTCCAGAGCTTCCTGCTGAACTTAAGACCATAGGAGAACTTGCTGGATCAGGGCCAATGACCCATCGAGTCCACCATCCTGTACTCACAGTGGCAAACCAAATGCCCCGGTGCACTGATTCTCAGCCTGTGGGTCTCCAGATGTTGTTGGACTACAACTCCCATCATCCCTGAGCTCTGGCCTTGCTAGCTAGGGGTGATGGGAGTTGTAGTTCAACAACATCTGGGGACCCACAGGTTGAGATAGGCTGCCTGTTATGTACTGAGTTGAATAGGATCCAAAATGCAGCGGTCTGATTGGTCTGCAGGAGCCACCCAATCCAGCTCCAGGTAGAAGTGAATCCACAACCTGATTGGCCTACAGGAGAATTCCGGAATTAGCCAATCACGTGGGGCCCATTGTGTAAATAATGTATATAAAGCAGATACTTTGGGGAAACTTTCATTCCTCCTCACCCCTATGAGCTGAATAAAGAGCATGAAATCCACTTTCGACTCTGAGTATATTTCACTGCCCTAGTGGGAAACCCGCAAAAGAGCAGCCCTTCTCTCCTCCTGGGTTTTCCTGCAACAGTGACATCACTGCCTCTGACTCTGGATGCAGAGCATCACCATTAATAGTCCTCTCCTCCCTGAATTTGCCTCGTCCTCTTTTAAAGCCACCCAGGTTGGTGATCATCACTGCCTCCAGTGGGAGTGAGTTCCACAGCGAATAATTTGCTTAAAAAATACATAAATACTGTGCTTGTTTTACTTTTGTTTGCACGTATAAACAAATGAATTAAATTAATAATGAATTAAATTGTTAGTTTGATTAATAAGTAACATAATTAATTAATTAATTAATAATTAAATTGATGATTTATTTATTTATTTATTTATTTGATTAACAATTAATTAAATTATTGATTTAATTATTGATTAAATAATAATTAATTAAAAGGAACAACATCTGATATTGACCCCAGTTTGGGGGAAGGCAGGCTTAGCTGATGAACTTAACTACCAAGCCAGATTCAAGGTTTTTGTATTAATTTACAAAGCCCAGAACAGCTTAGGACCGGCGTGTCTCAGGGACCCCCCCCCGAACCCTTCTATCCCAGCTCGATCCTTGAGATCATCTGCAGGAGCACCTTTGGTCATTTCCCAAGCTGATGAGGCTCATTTGACAATAACAAGAAACCGAGCCTTTAGAGTTATTGTCCCAGTCCTGTGGAACCCCCTGCCACTAGAGACTGAGTGAGCCCCTTCTGTGCCAACATTTAAATGCCTGCAGAAAACATTTCCATTCTGCCGGGCTCTATCAGGCCTCAGGTGTCTCTGGAATGGATAGAACTTTGATGCAATCAAGCAAGAGGCTGGATGGGTACGACATGCATTTCAGGGGGTTGGGATGGATGACCCTTGGGGGTCCCTTCCTGCTGTACAATTCTGTGCTTTGACAATAAGCAAATTCCTGCGAACGGCCGAATCTCCAGCTCTTAGCTGATGGGCAGCGACTCAAGTTCGGTGCCAGGGTATTGTATACGGAAGACTTATGGCAGGCACAGCCCACGGTGGGTAACGGCCGTCACCCACGGCAAATCTTGCACCAAGGAAACGGCGACTCTGATGCGGCAGATAAAGGTTATGCAGACATCTGCAGGCCAGAAGAGCGTGTCAGGAACGGTCCTTTTTTTTTAAGAGTGCAAGGCTGATGAAAAACCAACAGGCTCTGATTGCAAAGCTTCTTGCTTGAAATTATTGTTAAAATGATAAAATATTTATTTATACCCCACTTTTTTCCATGACAGGGACCCAAGGCGGCTTACAGATAATAATAATAATAATAATAATAATAATAATAATAATAATAATAATAATAATATATTTATACCCCACCAATCTGGCGGGGTTTCCCCAACCACTCTAGGTGGCTTCCAGCAAAGCATTAAAATACAATAACATAAGAACAACAAAAAACTTAGGTGGGGGGAACCATTGATAGGAAGCCCCAGAAACAAGACAGCACTGTGACTCCCCAGGAACTATCTACGAATTTGTCCAAGGATTGGCGGAAATCAATGTGTTCACACCATTATGGCAAAGTTACGTGGCATAAACAAACACCAATAATAATAATATGCAGAATGCGTTTTAATTTGCAGGCTACCATCTGCATAGTCTGGGTCATTGACTAGCCTTGCGCCTGTGATACAGTGCACGAAGGGAGAGGGTGGTAGCTAGCCCATTCTTCATGCAGCACGTAGTTAAACTGTGGGACTCTCTGCCACAGGAGGGAGTTCTGAATACTAGTGAGGGAATGGGTTTCCCAAACCCAAAAACTGACTGTGCAGGCAGTTTGAAACGGGCACCAAAATCCCTATTTTCCCTTAGCTAAAATCCATTAACGAGCTCTGAGTCAATGTATAAACAAAAACCCGGCTGTACAGTGGTGCCTCGCAAGACAAAAAGAATCCGTTCTGTGATTCTCTTCGTCTAGGGGTTTTTCCGTCTTGCGAAGTAAGCCCATTGACGGATTAGCGGATTAGCGCTATTAGCAGCTTTTAGCGGCTTATCTGCTGAGCGGATCAGCTGATAAGCGGCTTAGCGGCTTAGAAAAGGGGGGGGAGGGAAAAAACCAGCAGGAACTCGCAAGACATTGTCGTCTTGCGAAGCAAGCCCACAGGAGATTTGTTTTGCGAAGCACCTCCAAAACGGAAAACTCTTTCGTCTAGCGAGTTTTCCGTCTTGCGAGGCATTCGTCTTGCGGGGCACCACTGTATAAATGAGTGCTCAGAGCCCTCTCCTTTATCAGTTTGTGACAGCAAGGATGACCTTGGCTGTTCCAGCGGAGTAGGGATGACATGTCTGGGTCTTATCTTACCACACTCTGATGCACAGACCTAGTCCGGGAACAGCGCCAGAGTGTGTTCTTGGAGATGGTGACCTCTTGCTCCAAGATAAGAGTATAGTAACAGGAATACCCTTTTATGGTCAGAAGTACAGGAAGGAATACCCTTTTATGGTTAAGAGTACCGGAGCAGGAACATATGTGATGTCAACCTGCATATATAGGCTGACGTGGCTGGATTTCTGGGGAAGGAGGGAGAGGGTGCCTGGAGGATATATATACTGCATGAAATTCCTCATTTCTTTGGACTTGTTGTGGACTGACCATGCAAGTGCCTTTCTGCTGTTCCGGAGAGCAAAAATAAAGAACTCTTTCTCTGAACCAACCCTCGGTGTCATTTGACTTCCTTCCTCCTGTCTGGGAGCAACGCAGACCCAATCGGTGAACTCCAATAAGGCTACACTAGCTGCTGGAAACCCCGGGCGCGGGGGGGGGGGGAGAGTTGCTCTTGTGTTCGACTCCTGCTTGGGGGTGGCCCCTGTGAGAACAGGATGCTTCACTTAGAGGGGCCTGATGGGCTGGTGTTCTGTTCTTATCGGTATAAATATATTATTATTATTATTATTATTTAAAAGGACCCCTGACTCTGGGGTTGCAGAGCTCATCTCGCTTTATTGGCCGAGGGAGCCGACGTACACCTTCCAGGTCATGTGGCCAGCATGACTAAGACGCTTCTGGCGAACCAGAGCAGCGCACAGAAACGCTGTTTACCTTCCCACCAGAGCGGTACCTATTTATCTATTTGCACTTTGATGTGCTTTCAAACTGCTAGGTTGGCAGGAGCAGGGACTGAGCAACGGGAGCTCACCCCGTCACGGGGATTTGAACCGCCGACCTTCTGATCGGCAAGCCCTAGGCTCTGTGGTTTAACCCACAGTGCCACCCGCGTCCCTATTATTATTATTATTATTATTATTATTATTATTTCACAATATTAATGAGCAAACAAAGCTCTTCTAGCTAGACTGTTCCCCTACCGGACATTACACTGCGGTTCAGGGAAATCTCTGCCCAAGGTGATACGTGGGCCTGGGTAGCTCAGCTGGTTAGAGCGTGGCGCTGATAATGCCAAGGTTGCAGGTTTGATCCTCGTAAGGGACAGCTGGCTATTCCTGCATTTTGGGGGGGTTGGACTAGATAACTCTGGGAGGCCCTTTTCCAACTCTACAATTTTATTCTTCCCTGCTGGGAGCAAAGCACAGACCATTCAGCCCAAGGAGACCACACCGCCTGCTCCTTGTGTTCCTACAACAATGCGGGCGAGAATGCCAAGGGCTCTGGGAGATGCGCCAAGATGAAACCAGAGATTGGGAGCCACAGAGTAAGATGGCTTAGTTAGCGCGCTCGGCCAGTGTCTCCCAGGAAAAGCCGCCCCCAGGCACCCCCCTAATGTTTCCTAGGTGACACATTCCTGCACCCTGGGACACCAAGCTAGACTTTAAAACCGTTCAGAACAAAGAGGGGAGACGGGAAATATATCCTTAGCAAGGGGGGAAACAGCAACGGCTGCGTTCAGCTCTCACATCCCTTAAGCTCAGAAAACCACCCTGAGACAAAGCCGGGATATAGGATACGTCCTTACAGGCCAAATCAGCCAGCATTGATGCTGTCAGGGGCTCTTATGTGCAATGGGCACAGCTCCGACTCTGGTGGCAAAGGGGTGGAAGGAACAAGAAGCCCCAACAATAATGGACTGGCATTACAAGCTCCAAGAATTTGCTGAAATGGTGCAGTTAACAAATACCCCGAGAGGCAATTCAAAACAAAAATTTATGGAAAAGTGGGATAGATATAAAACATACGTTCAAAAATACAGTAAAGGTTCACTATCTATACTAGCATTTGATTGACGTTGGAGTGAGACTGAGTTGAGAAATAAGGCTAAGTGCACATATTGATATAGGAATGTATTAGATAATATGTAAAGAAATGTACAATAATAAGAGTACATTCATTTGTAAAAAAGGAATATACAATGGGAAAGACAGAAAGTCTAGTGTGTTGGTATGTATATGATTTTTGGAAAAAATTGTTTTTGTTTTTTTCCTTTGTTCTTTCTTTTCTTTTGTTTCATTTTCTTTCTAGGTATATTAAATTTGTATATAATTTTTGTATACATGTTGAAAATTATATTATAGTCAGTCCTGTAATGTAATATGACGATGTTTACTGCTGTAATATAGGAATGTTAATAAATAAATAAAATGCAAAAAAAAGAAAGATGCTGTGAGGGGCTGATGATGGAGGTTGTAGTGCAAGGGCGCCGGGTTGGCTAAGCCTGGGCTAGAGGGAGATCGGATCTTCAAGGTGAACACCCTCGGGGAAGTTCTCCTGCGCAGCAGAAACTGCGCAAAAGCTGGGTGGGCAGAATGGGGTGGCCACACCAGTCGCCATTTGCCAGACCCAATGTTTGGCCAGTGGCAGCTTCTGACGCCAACTCTCAAACTAGCAAGCTTCTTCTAGTTTGCCAAAAAGGAAGGATGGCAGGCAGGGATGCCGTGATTAGGGATGGGGGAGTGATTTGATACGGTTTGCATTCAAATAATAATAATAATAATAATAATAATAATAATAATAATAATAATATATTTGTACCCTGCCCATCTGGCTGGGTTTTTCCAGCCACTCTGGGCGGCTTCCAACAAAGACAAAAAATACACTAAAATGTCACACATTAAAAATTTCCCTGAACAGGGCTGCCTTCAGATGTCTTCTAAATGTCAGGTAGTTGTTTATCTCTTTAACATCTGGTGGGAGGGCGTTCCACAGGGCAGGCGCCACCACCAAGAAGGCCCTCTGCCTGGTTCCCTGTAACTTGGCTTCTCGCAGGGAGGGAACACCCAGAAGGCCCTCAGCGCTGGACCTCAGTGTCTGGGCAGAACGATGGGGGTGGAGACGCTCCTTCAGGTATACTGGGCCAAGGCCGTTTAGGGCTTTAAAGGTCAGCACCAACATTTTGAATTGTGCTTGGAAACATACTGGGAGCCAATGTAGGTCTTTCAAGACTGGTGTTATGTGGTCCTGGCGGCCACTCCCAGTCACCAGTCTAGCTGCCGCATTCTGGATTAGTTGTAGTTTCCGGGTCACCTTCAAAGGTAGCCCCACGTAGAGCGCATTGCAGTAGTCCAATCTATCAGATTTTTGCAGGTTCCAAAAGATTACCCAGAACCAAAGCACAGGCATGGTTTGAATTTCGCAGTGGCCCAAATTTCCCAGGGCAGATCTCTAACCAAACAAAGCTCCACAAAAGTTAGCGTATTAGGGAATATACCTATGCTGTGATGTGCTGATGATTTCGTCTTCTTTTTTGATCTTAAAATCATTCGGTCAATAAGATCGGTTAAAAAGAATAACATTATTTAATTTGTGGGAAAATGAATGTGTAGGCAGCCCCTCGTTTAACTGGATTCCCTACAACAGGGTTCTGATGAAGTTACCTTTAACATGCGAATCTCCCGAAGGGCAATTTTTTTGATAACGGGATCGTCTTCCGATTCCAGAAACTTCTTGATGGCCACAATCTGACCTGTGTCCCTGTTCCGGCACTTGAACACCACCCCGTAGGAGCCTTCGCCAATCTTGCTGATTTTTTCGTATTTCTCCATTGCAAATATGAAACGGAAATACCCTCCAGCAATTAATTTATCCTTTTGGGTATCTGAATCCTTCAGACGACCAGAGACGTCTTCAACCTGTAAAAACGAGAGCAAACCACAACAGAAAACACTCTGTGAGAAGTTGCAGAAACTTTAGAGTTCATAGGAAAACAGGAGTTGAACACAGATTATAGCAGACCCTTTCCGTCATTCTGTGATCATGCAAAATCCATTTTGGTGCCTTTTTCTTTTTTGTAAATGGATGGGGTCCTGGAGGTGCGATACAAATTAGCAGGAGTAGGGAATTCTTTTAACAACGCCTTTCTTTTTAACTGGACTCATTATATATACAACAGTGTTTACAAACCTGCCAGACTTTTAGGAGATTTCTGAAGGCAGCCCTGTTTAGGGAAGCTTTTAATGTTTAATAGATTACAGTGGTGCCCTGCAAGACGAATGCCTCGCAAGACGAAAAACTCGCTAGACGAAAGGGTTTTCTGTTTTTGCGTTGCTTCGCTAGACGAATTTCCCTATGGGCTTGCTTCGCAAGACGAAAACGTCTTGCGCTTTTTTTTTAAAGCCGCTTGAAGAGGCGCAGTTGCGACGGACCGTGCTTCGCAAGACGAAAAACATCGCAAGACGAAAAGACTCGCAGAACGAATTCTTTTCGTCTTGCGAGGCACCACTGTATTGTATTTTAATATTCTGTTGGAAGCCGCCCAGATGGTCAGGGTATAATTTTTTATTATTATTATTATTATTATTATTATTATTATTATTATTATTATTATTATTATTATTATTGATGTTCTGGAGTAAGTACGACTCTTGCCAACCCTGAACCTGATGGGGGATGTAGATCAAAACATCTGGGGAGATCTAGTCTGGGGTAAGCTGAGAAACTCAGCTTAATACACAGCTGCATTTGTCTGGTTAAACCCTCCTCTTCAAATCTCACTCCTCTGACAAAATTTACACTCTGTGCGCTCCCTGGAGCAAGGAGTACCTAGTCATTTGTGTTACCCATGAAGTCTTCCAAAGGAAGAATGGCGAAGTTAATGGACTCCGCAGAAATGTCAAAACTTACGGGAAGATTCAGAAATCAAGAAGAAAGAGTTTTTAGACAAAGAATGGGGGAGATATTTGGACTATCTAAAACTGTAAACAATTAAGTACCTTAGCAGGATTAATTTAAAATCTAGCAGTTTAAAGGTGATTTTGGAAGAAATATAGAGAGTGATAAGTAAAAGGAGTTAAGGAGGAGATGAAGTTTTTAAAATGTTTGTATAGGGAACCAAGGAAGGGGAGGAGGGAAGTCTAAACAACTATGTATGCAATGGTATTTGATGATTATTATTGTTAATTTGAAAAACTGAAAAATAAAATGAAGTCTCCACAGTGATGGCATCATAGTGTTGTTCTACATTTTCAAATTGTTTTAAGTGAGGTTAAGATTGCCAAAGGCCATTCATTTTAAATATGTACATATGTTACTGATTTGTTAACAAAAAAGTGCAAACATAACACAAATAAATAAAGGAAATAATTGAAAATTTAAACCATAAAGTGTCACAGCCTGGAAAGACAAAAGTTCAAAGACACAGCACAGCTCTAATGGAATAATAAAGTATTAACTTACACAAAGATTCCCCTTACAAATAATAAATATAAATAAGTTATCTCCACCTGTGAATGCCATCATTACTGAGAATAAAGTTTCTCTATAGTCTTAAATGAGCCAGACATTTGCATGTACTGATGGCACTGAATGACCAGGTGCCTCAATATTTGAGTAAGAAATAAAATCATGCCATGTATTTAAAAAACAGCCATTTAAGCTCTTAGTTTGTGATACATCACTTCCCGGAGGGTGATTTGCCAAACAGTCCAAATTATTAAGACTTCCAGGATTTGGCAATGCAGCCCCAGGCTGCTGTTAAGAGATGAGAAGAAGGTTATTTGCTTTCCGAATCCTGTTCTGTTTGCAAAAGTGCCAGGTGGAAAGACGGAGTAATCGTTTGTTTAGTTATCAAGGAGATCTCATTGCCGACCAGTGCCGGATTTACATACTCGTTTAAGAACTTAATTCGTTCTGGAGGTCCGTTCTTAACCTGAAACTGTTCTTAACCTGAAGCACCACTTTAGCTAATGGGGCCTCCCACCGCTGCTGCGTGATTTCTGTTCTCATCCTGAAGCAAAGTTCTTAACCTGAGGGACTATTTCTGGGTTAGCGGAGTTTGTAACCTGAAGCATCTGTAACCCGAGGTACCACTGTATAAGCTAGAAAAGCTCTAGCATAGGGCCCCACTCTCTTGGGAGCCCACAAAAAAATTCAGTGGAAAAAAACACACCCCTGGATGTACATTTCCAAAATGCAAGATAAAAAGCAAATAAAATAAAACCTACATACAGCAACAGTGTTTTGTGTTGTGTAGGCTGCTATGGTGTAAGTCATGGGCCCCGCCTGCTAGCCTGCTAACTAAAATATCACTGGCTTGCTCATTTCTATATACAGGGTGCCTACATTCTGCATGGACTGGTTGCAGGGCAACATGGGCAAATGGCTTGAGATACCTACGAGGTCCATAAATGACCATCTAGCATATATTCAACACACAAAAACAGCGACAATTTGTTGCTGGCAAAGGACAGCTGGACATATAAAGGGCCCCGTTCCCTTCAGGAGCTGAGGGCCACATTGAACCTAATTCTGGCCCTGTTGCCAACATTAATTCATATAGCGCACCCGAGCATCTAGCACTGTAGGCTGTTTCCCAGCAGGTTTCCCAGCACCACGGGAAGCCAGTCGTGCCTCTAATCCAGCAACGGCCCGCACATTTGCTCTGGCATAAGTGCCACTGGGCACAGATGGACTTACTTGGGAGAAAGCACCCTGTGGCGAAGGTGGCACGTCAGCGCAAAGCCAAGGAGCCGGTGGCTTCAGCCGTGAAAGCCGATCTCTGGGGCGGCTCCAGCAGCCTCTGCATCTTCAGGCCAGCTTCCTCCTCCTCCTCCTCCTGTGGAAGGAAGGCCCGTCTGGAAATTAAAATTTAATTCAGGCCCTTTGGGGGAAGGCAGGTTGCCAGGGCAGGCTCTGCGGGCAGCTTCAAGCAGCAAACCCCCAAGGGCCTCTTCTTAGAAAGGAGGCGGGCAGGATCCTGTTTCGTGGATCACTTTCCTTGTCTGCAGAAGGAAGGAGCCTCCTTGGGAGCACAGGAGGTGAGAAGGGCATCGCCCGCAGCGGGAACCCTGCGCCGCCACCGGGAAGGGGCAAAAGGGCAGAAGGAGGAAAGGCAGCCCCCCAGCCCCCTTCTGCTGGGACCACCTCCCTTGTTGCCAGCCAAGAGGCGGGCAGAGGCTCTCCTGGCACACCCTCCTCCCCTCCGAAGCAGCTTGGTAGTTCCTCCTGGAGCAGGAAAAGTGTCCCCACGCTAAAGGGCCCTCTGCACATGCCCAGGGGCACTCTCCCCTCCGGGCAGCTAGCGGTGCCAACCTGAGTAATATATTAGGTAGGGGCAGGTAAGCTGCGTCCCACATAATCACAAGATGCAGTACACGCACATCATCTGAAAGGTGCCCATCAACTTAGGGGGGGGGCACCACTTTCAAATATTTTATTTGGGGGGGGCAAAGGGACCTAGAAGTCGGCTCCGATGCAGCCAGCCGCCCTGTAAGAGCGCAGAGGAGCATCTGAGCGCAGTTTGGGAGGAGAGCGGCATGCCGCCTGGGGCTGGCGCAACCCTCCGGTGCTGGGCACTCTGCACGCGCTCAGAGGTCCCCTTGCTCTTTCTCCCCCCCTCCCTCCCGACTCTCTTGCCTGCAGCTGCCTCCGCCGCCAGCTCCGCGCGCTCCTCCTCTCGCCGCCGCCGCCGCCTCTCGCTCTGTCCGGGCGCAGCGCTGCGCGGAGCCGCTAAAGGCGCGCAGCAGCCAATCAGGGCGGGCGGCGGAGCCTGGGCAGAGGGGGCGATGCCCGCCCCCGGAAGGAGCGAGGCTGAGCGGGCGTCTCCCTGCCTTGGCACAGACTGGCAGGCGGCGCCGCCGCTGCCCTCCAAGCGCTGGGCAGAAGCAGGAGACTCCTCGGGGCAGA
The DNA here is from genome assembly GCF_965113315.1 of Podarcis vaucheri. Classification (NCBI taxonomy): domain Eukaryota; kingdom Metazoa; phylum Chordata; class Lepidosauria; order Squamata; family Lacertidae; genus Podarcis; species Podarcis vaucheri. The sequence continues at coordinate 3,805,092 of NC_138759.1, forward strand.
GCAAGGAATCCTCGACGTCCTTCCTCGCGCAGCGCGCAGCTGGAACGGTGGAGGTGGAGAAGGGCACCCACTTGGACTGGACCTGTAGGGTTGGAAGGGACCCCCAATTTCATCTAGTCTGACCCCCTGCAATGCAGGAATCTCAGCTCAAGCATCCAGCACAGATGGACATCCAACCTCTGCTTCAAAACCTCCAAGGAGGCAGAGTCCACCCCGTCCTGTGGGAGTCTCTTGCACTGCCAAACAGCTCTTACTGTCAGAAAGTTTTTTTCTGAATGTTTAGTCCGAATCTCCTTTCCTGTAACTTGAAGCCATGGGTTCGAGTCCTACCCTCCAGAGGAGTAGAAAACAAGTATGCTCCCTCCTTCGTGTGACAGCCCTTAAGATATTTGAAGGTGGCTGTCTTATCTCCTCTCAGTCTCCACTTTTCCAGGCTAATCATACTCAAGTTCCTTCAACCATTCCTCACCAGGCTTGGTTTCCAGACCCTTGATCATCTTTTTCGCCCTCCTCTGCCAGCTTGTCAACATCCTTCTTAAACTGTGGAGACCAGAATTAGACCCAGTACTCCAGGTGTGGTCTGGCCAAGACAGAATCAAGCAGAACTATGACTTTCCCTGACGCTAGACTTCTGTTGATGCAGCCTAGAATGGCGGTAGCTTTTTTTGCTGCAGCATCACACTCTTGGCTCATGTTAAGCTTGTGGTCCACTAAGTCCCCTAGATCCTTTTCACATGTACTGCTAGTAAGCCAGGTGTCCCCCATCCTATATTTGTGCATCTGGTTCTGTTGGTTTGGATAATAATAATAATAATAATAATAATAATAATAATAATAATATATTATTTATACCCCACCCATCTGGAGCAGGAGAAAACAAGCTTGCTCCCTCTTCCATGGGGCAACCATTGAGATACCTGAAGATGGCTCTCATATCTCCTTTCAGTCTTCTCTTCTCCAGGCTAAACATACCCAGCTCCTTCAACCGTTCCTCATCAGGTTTGGTTTCCAGACCCTTGATCATCTTGGTTGTCCTCCTCTGCACACCTTCCAGCTTGTCAATGTCCTTAAATTGTGGTGCCCAGAATTGGATGCAGTATTCCAAGTGTGGTCTGACCAAGGCAGAAGAGAGTGGGACTATTACTTCCCTTGAACTGAACACTATACAGTGGTACCTCGGGTTAAGAACTTAATTTGTTCCGGAGGTCCATTCTTAACCTGAAACTGTTCTTAACCTGAAGCACCACTTTAGCTAATGGGGCCTCCTGCTGCTGCCGCGCCGCCGGAGCACGATTTCTGTTCTCATCCTGAAGCAAAGTTCTTAACCCGAGATACTATTTCTGGGTTAGCAGAGTCTGTAACCTGAAGCGTCTGTAACCTGAGGAACCACTTTACATCTGTTGATGCAGCCTAGAATAGCATTAGCTTTTTTTGCTGCTGCATCACACGATTGACTCATGTTCAGCTTATGGTCCACCAAGACCCCTAGATCCTTTTCACATGTACTGCTAGTATGCCAGGTGTCCCCCGCCTTGTATTTGTGCTTCTGGTTCTTCCTAAGGGCAGAACCTGACATCTGTCCCTGTTGACATTCATTTTGTTAGCTTGTGCCCAGGTCTCCGCTCCGTTAAGGTCCTCTTGAACCCCGATCCTGTCTTCCGCAAGGGGAAGGACGCCAATGGCCACAGTGAATAGGTTCTACCTTCCCTGTAGGTCAGCTGTTGTCAAGCTGGTTCCTTCCAGAGGTTTTCAGACTACAACTCCCATCAGCTAGAAACTGGCCCTCCCCTTTTATTAGATTAATAAGTGAACCGGCCCAGACCCTGCGGTCTTCAGCAAAAGCCCTTCAAAAGCCCGTCCTCCAACTGGGGATGGTGTCCTTCTACAGAATGCTGCTGTTAGGGAGATGCACCTGGTACCACCTTTGCCAGTCTTCAGGTACCAGGCGAAGCCCTTTCTGTTGCACAAAATCCTATCTCTAGATAGGGAACATTTTTCAGGCCAAAGGCCACACCCCCTTAAGGACCCATACATGTGAGGGCGGGGCCAGAGGCAGGAAGTGGGCGGGGCAACAGGTAGGATTCTGAGCTTTGTATACGGCTGCATTCCTGCCAGGGAAAACTCAGCAAGTTTCTGCACACACACACACACACACACACACACACGTCCAGGCAAGCAAGAGGCATCCTTACCACCTAGTCAGATGAAAACCATTGAAGGAGTGTGCAGCAGAGCCAGTGCATAGCTGTCAACCGTCCCTTATTTGGCGGGAAACTCCCTTATCCCAGCGCCGTGTCCCGCTGCTGTCCCTTATTGATGATGTCCCTTAAATTTCCCGGGTTTCATGTTCGCCCAGCTCAGGAGGGAAGCAGCGGCTCGGGGTCCTCCACCTTGAGAGAGCGTGCACATGAGCTGCCGCGTCTCCGTCTCTCCCTTTTCCCCCTCAGGGGCGCGTTGTGAGGAGACGGGTGGCGGTGGGCAGGCAGGCAGCCTCTCTTGCGAGACTTCCACTGCGCTGCCAGGGGAAGCCGGAGGCGGCAGCGGCAGCCTGAGGGAGGAGGAAGAGGAGGGTATGGGGAGGGACGCAGAAGGGCGGCGCTGCAACCGCCTCATGCTGGGCTCGCGGGCGGCATGGGCGAGTCTCTCTCCCTCCCTCCCTCTTTCTCTTGGGCGGGGAAGAGCCGATGGAACTCCTCGCGCCAGGACGACGGCAGCCCCGACATGCTGCTTAGCATTCCCTTCAACCAGTGAAGCATCTTAATGTAGTGATTTCCCCCTCTGCATCCCTTTCATAACTCTATTTTTATAAATCATTTGTCCATCCATAGTTCAATTTTGTACTACTTTTTCTGTCAATCCTACCAATGTATGTAACTCTTTACAATAGCTTTTCAACTAAATTATAAACTTTCCCCATTCTTTATTCGAGGTCCTCTTCCTGATTTCTAATTCTGCCTGGAAGCTTTGCCATCTCGACGTCGTTCATCCGTTTTGTCTGCCCCTCTTCTCTGGTCGGAGTTGTAGACCCTTAGGATCATCTAGTCCAACCCCCTGCAAAACAGAGTCAGTGGCAGCAAAAGCAGCATGGCTCCATCAGTGGCGGATTTCTGTATAAGCTAAGCAAAATCCCTTATTTTGGCTGCTGGTCCCTTATTTTCGAGGCTGCTGGTCCCTTATTTTCAAATCTGTAAGTTGACAGCTATGAGCTGGTGATGGGTGTCCCCAGGGGACAAGAGTCCCACAGGTCAGGCAGAGAGGGGTCGGTGTGCCCAACAAGCCCTTTGGGTCTTGAAAACAGGGGAGCCAGAGTGACCAGGGGCTTCTCCGCTTTCTGTTGGCTCCCACTATAGCTTTTAATCTTTACAGGCAACGCTCCAGTTTTGACACGGGCAGGGGGAGTGTCGTCATTCTTGATGTCAGGGATGGCACGGCCAGTATCCAGGGACGCTTATGTAACCAAACTCCACACCGGTCTTTGGCAGGTACCTGGTGCCTCGGGATGTCATAGAATCATAAGTTGGAAGAGACCACAAGGGCCATCGAGTCCAACCCCCTGCCAAGCAGGAAACACCATCAGAGCACTCCTGACATATGGATGTGCTGGACTAAAACTCCCACTGGCTATGGGATTTGTAGTCCAGCTCCGAGGGCCTTCTGGTGGTTCCCTCATTGCAAGAAGCAAAGCTACAGGGAACCGGGCAGAGGGCCTTCTCAGTGGTGGCGCCCACCCTGTGGAACGCCCTCCCACCAGATGTCAAAAGAGATAAACAACTACCTGACATTTAGAAGACATCTGAAGGCAGCCCTGCTCAGGGAAGTTTTTAATGTGTGACATTTTAGTGTATTTTACATCTTTGTTGGAAGCTGCCCAGAGTGGCTGGGGAAACCTGGCCAGATGGGCGGGGTACAAATAATAAATTACTATTACTAGTCTGAAACATCTGGAAAGCAGTGCTCTGACATCCCAGTTGCCCTGCTAGCTGGGGAATGAACCACACCTTCCCATCAATGGTATATTGTGCCTGGATAGCTCAGCTGGCTAGAGTGTAGAGCTGACAATGTCAAGGTTTCAGGTTCGATCCCCGTATGGGACAGCTGCATATTCCTGCACTGTGGGAGGGTTGGACTAGATGCCCCTTGGGGTCCCTTTCCAAATCTACAGTTCTACGAAGCCCTGGAAAGATGTAATATCCCTGAAGTGGTAGCTTTTCCTTAAGGGGAGGGAGGAATCCAAATCGTTACCAAATTAGCAGGAAGTGCAGAATGGTTACCTTGTAAACACAGCTGCCTTGTACCAAGCCAAGCCACTCGTCCGCCTAACTCAATATTACCTACACAGACTGGCAGTGGCTCTCCAGAATTTCGGACGACACCCCCAGCCCCACCTGGAGACGCCAGAGACCCCCACCTGGGACCCCCCTGCATGCAAGGCAGTTGCTCTGCTGAGAGAGCCACGCCCCCCCCCGTGTCCCTCTGCAGAGCCACTAAAACGTAATGAATGAAAGCAGGCAAAAATCAGGAGCAAAAGGGATACTTTAATGGATGAAAGGGGGAGGCGGGGAGGAGAAACATGGATGAGAGCCTTAAGAAAGGGATAATGGAACAAAGGATATTCCCCAAGATTTATTAGACAATACTGCGTCTTATATATATATATTTATACTATACCACCGGGATTTTTTTTAAAAAACAGACCCTTTCGAAACTCGCCCAGTCCGGGGGAAATCTAGTTCCTTTCTTCCAGGCACGGCATTTTCTCCTCTGGCACAGTATAAATAAAATACGTGTCCGTGAAGCGTTAAAAAGAGCTCTCCCCTGAAAGCAGTTTTAGAAAGGGTCATCCAGTCAGTGGCTTCCTGTGCTCCCAGTTTGGCATCTATCGTGATAGAAAGGGGGATGTTTCCAGGGAAAGGGATGATTCGCACCAGGGACCCAGCTGCAAGGACCAGGGGGCCTCTGGAATCGGCCTTACCACCTCTGTCTCACCTGGCCTGAACCATTGGGTGGGGATCCAGGGATCCACAAGACCTGGATGACCTTTCCTTCCATCTCTTTTTCTCCGTACATTCTCAGGAGCTCGTGATGACGACACACCCGTGTGCTCCCCTCACACACACTCTCTCTCACACACAATCTATCTTTCGGGCCAATCTAGGGATCCTTGATTCCTCACGGAGATACGGCTTTGCATTTCTGCCACACGCTCCCTCTGGCGACAAATCCCACGAGCAAAAACTCCTACAAAAGACTCTTGTACAAAACAGCATTTCTGCAAGAATAGCCAAAAGGTCTTTCCTCCCACCCTGCGTCCCCCTATATATATATATTTATGCAGGTTTTGGTGTCTTCGGGTGTCTTCCCGTGTAAGAGTCGGGGTGTCTGTGCGACGTTTCGACGAGGTCTCACTCGTCATCTTCAGGCTGGTGCTTTCGGCTTCTTGTTACTGGAACAGAGCTCTGTTCCAGTAACAAGAAGCCGAAAGCACCAGCCTGAAGATGACGAGTGAGACCTCGTCGAAACGTCGCACAGACACCCCGACTCTTACACGGGAAGACACCCGAAGACACCAAAACCTGCATTCCTGTACCCGTGAAAATCTACGAAAGCAAATATATATTTATCTATATATAAACACCTCCCTCAGACGACGGGCTTCATCTAAGAGGCAAAAAGGGTGAAATGAATACCAGGTTCTTTGTACAATTGTATAAAGACGGGGGGGGAGGAGCCCCCCTCCCTCAACCCCCCCAAAAGCTGCTCTGCAACCTTCATGTGCTAGAAGTTAGGATACATCACACGACCCTAGCAGCAGATTAATAAATAAGGATTAAATAGTCTATTTTACAAACCCACAGAGAACAGTTGCGTTAAAAAACAGAAAACCCACAATATCCCGGGAATGCTGATGACCTCTTGAAAGCGGATCATTTGGAGAAGATCCAGAGGGGCTTTGCGTGGGAAGTCTTCCCCATGGGGGGTGTCCCCAAATTGCACCCGCCTTCCCTGCCAGCCTCAATGTTCCTGATTTCGATCTCAGCCACCACTATTCAAAAGCTGGCATCGCCACAAGGTTGGAAGGCAGCGGCAGCCTTGGTATTTTAACCGGAAGACAAAAGAAGTCTGCGTCGAGAACCGCATGGCACCGTGAACGCATTTGGGATCTCCCCCCCCCCCGGGCCTAACGAACCAGAGTGGCTTATTAACCTCGTAGCTTTTATTAAGCAAACTCAACATAACCAACCACACAGTGGCAAGTGACAGATCAGCTGCTTCCCAGCTGCAAGACGCCCAGGCGACGTTTGGCTCTCGTTCCTAAAAAAATGGGTCCGTTTGGATATTGACACAGTAGAGCAAAGGGAGAGGGAGGGAGAAACAGAGAGAGAGAGAGAGAGAGAGAGCAAGAGGGAGGGAGGGAGAGTCCGGCTTGGATAGCATTTCCTTGAGGGCTGCTTCCTTATGTGACGTATTCCTTGGCTGGCGGTTCCGAGTCGGGTTTCAGTTGCCTAGTAACTGTTTTCGTGGCCGGCCAAAATGTAGAGATTGCTGTGGGCCGTTGGGTTGTCGGTCGGCCTGCTCTCCAGCACCACCACCCTGTGAGGGGAAGGAGGAACGAGAAAGTTAGCCCTCCCTGCAAGTGGGCACCCTGGGGCCCTGGCATCACAGCCTCCCCCAGCCTGGCACCCTGAAGATGTGGGGGCGACAACTCCCACTGCCACCAGCCACCGTGGGCGCTGGGAGCTGTAATGCAACATTGGACTTAATAATAATAATAATAATAATAATAATAATAATACAGTCGTACCTCTGCTTATGTATCCCTCTGCTTACGTAAACTTCAGGATGCGAATGCGGCAAACCCGGAAGTATTTTTCCAGGTTTTGCTGCACGCACATGCGCAGAAGCGCTCTATGCACCATGCGCATGAGCAGAAGCGCTAAACCACGCCATGCGCATGCGTAAAAGCCATCCACTGGTTGCGAATACCTTGGGATGCAGCCGGACCTCCAGAACGGATGCTGTTCGCAACTGGAGGTACCATTGTAATTATTATTATTATTATTATTATTATTATTATTATTATTATTTAACATGCTACAAGGGGGCGTCTTGCTGGATGCATCCCATGACATGGGAAAAGGCATCTTTTTTAAGAACATGGCCATGGAGTTTTCTAATGCAGAAAGACTGGAAATCTAAATATAAGATTTGTGGAGTGTGTCAAAATCTTCTCAGCTCACCTGTCGGAGCCCAGCAAGCGGAACACCCGAGTTTCGTCTGAGATCTCCTGGGTTACCTGCAAAAGGGGCAGAGAAAGGGACACTTGAGCTAGCTAAGACTGCGGAGGAGGGTTGAGTCAAATAGTCCGGTCACTGTTGACAAAATGCACAGCAAGTTAGTTCAGAAGCAACCTTCGCAGCTTACTGAACCACAGTTCAAGACTGCTGGGCTCCAGCTCCCATCATTCCTGACTTCTGGGCCACGCCGGGTGGGGTCAAGGGAGATGGAGTCCGACACCATCCACCTGGGAATGGGTGTCAGGCCCAGGCACTCTTTCCTCGCCTCTGCGCTGGAACAGAGTGCAACAGCACTCAGTGCTAAAGGCCACAACAGAAATCTATCCATATACCGTATTTTTCGCTCTATAACATGCACCCGACCATAACACGCACGTAGTTTTTAGAGGAGGAAAACAACGAAAAAAATATTCTAAACGAAATAGTGGATATATGATTTTTGTGGTTCATGCTGTGGCCACAGACATGTGATCTGACAGTGAGTTTGGAGTAGCCCAAAGCAAAAATCCTGAGGATCCATGTGGATCCACGCTTTGTAACCACGGAGGAGGGAAGGAAGGGAAACCATGGATCCTCTGCTCACGACTGCAGCAGATCCCTCCCGCCACCCGCAGGCATTCGCTCCATAACACGCAGAGACATTTCCCCTTACTTTCTAGGAGGAAAAAAGTGAGTGTTATGGTGCAAAAAATATGGTACGTTATTGTTGCATTGCTATTTGTTATATCTTAAATTTAATTTGTGCGACAGTGTAGTGGCCCAAGGGCAGGATTCTCGTGCCAGATGGGAAGCCCAAATTCAAATCTCCCTTCAACCAGACTCACTGTGGCCTCAGGCAAGCTGTTATTATCCTGGTCTGCCTTCCAGGGTTATTGTTAGGTTTATCACTGAGTTAATGTGTGCCTATCATGCTTCCCACTCTCCAAATGGGCTAGATAGGAATGCTTATGTGCTGCTACCCTGGGGGGAGGCTGGGGACGACCCCTGCCTAAAACCCAGGAAGACCGCTGCCAGTCAGTGTCGACAATATTGAACTAGGAGGACCAATGGCCTGACTCAGAACAAAGACAGCAAACAATGCCCCTAGGAAGGTGTTACGCCACTGGGCAATGGTACCTCCCATAATGAAGTGAGAACCTTGAGCCCGTTGTTTGTGCCATTATGGCAAGCCTTACACAAGAGTTAGAAGGCAGTTGTATTGGTAAAACAATATAAACCAACCGTGAGTAATAATAATAATAATAAATAGCACTTTACATCATCGTGATAAACTTCACAGCAACTTTGTATAGTGCGTTTGTACAACTTCATACGCTTTTATTTGGGGGTTCAACTAGATGACCCTTGGGAGTACCTTGCAACTCTACAATTCCCTGATTCTGTTATTATCTCCATGGTGGTGGGAATGACCAAGGCTTGTTATGACTTCATAGCTGTGATATGTTCTGGGGGCTACAAACCTGACTGCCGATGCCCCTCCACCCTTAAGTCGCTATACTTGAGAATGTCTTCTTCTTTGGCGATCCCTCATAGCCAAGTAAGATTGTCTTCCATAAACACGGTTTTAACAGTGAGTCCATAGGTGGCTGTGGAGGCCAATTCTGGATCCACACGTCCTTCCACAGCGGGGACACTGGTTTCTGGGCAGGAGTTGATCACAGTGAGGGTTTGCCAAGCGTGCATTCCTCTTAGCATGTTTCTCCTTTGCATCCTGAGTTTGAGGGTCTTCAGAGCCCTTGACACCTTTGGTAAAGGCTGTTCTCCAACTGGAGCGCTCGCAGGCCAGTGTTTCCCAATTGTTAGTGTTTATACTACATTTTTTAGATTTGCCTTGAGACAGTCTATAAACCTTTTGTTGACCACCAGCATGACGCTTTCCATTTTTAAGTTCGGAATAGAGTAGTTGCTCCGGAAGATGATAATCAGGCACCCCCACAAGAAGCCATCTCACACCAGGTCAGGCCAATTGCCCGTCTACTCTGACTGTCTGTTGCTCTGCAGGATCTTGGCCAGAGAAGGCTCCCCTCACCTGGCACCCAATATTCTTCTAACCGAACGTGGGCCAACTATGATCCTTCACCAGGACAGAGCCACAAGGGCTCCCCTCCCCTCTCTGGCTTTCCCTGAGAAGGGGCGTTCCTCTCTCAGTAGAGCAACCAAGTTCCTTCCACGGAGGGCAGCAAGGCTGGGAAAACAAGCCCCCCCCCCAAGCCCAAGACTTACTTCGTCAGACTTAAAGCTTTTCCCTTGCATCCCATGCTTCCAGAAGGCCAGGACACTGTCTTGAAGGCACACTGCGGGAGAGATGCAATAAGGTAAGAATGAGAAAACTAGACAGCATCTTAAAAAGCAGAGACATCACCTTGCCAACAAAGGTCTGTATAGTTAAAGCTATGGTTTTCCCAGTAGTGATGTATGGAAGTGAGAGCTGGACCATAAAGAAGGCTGATTGCCGAAGAATGGATGCTTCTGAATTATGGTGCTGGAAGAGACTCTTGAGAGTCCCACGGACTGCAAGAAGATCAAACCTCTCCATTCTGAAGGAAGTCAGCCCTGAGTGCTCACGGGAAGGGCATATCCTGAAGCTGAGGCTCCAAGACTTTGGCCACCTCATGAGAAGAGAAGACTCCCTGGAAAAGACCCTGATGTTGGGAAAGATGGAGGGCACAAGGAGAAGGGGATGACAGAGGACGAGATGGTGGGACAGTGTTCTCGAAGCTACCAGCATGAGGGAGGCAGTGGAAGACAGGAGGGCCTGGCGTGCTCTGGTCCAGGGGGTCACGAAGAGGCGGACACGACTAAACGACAAGAAGAAGAAGAAGAAGAAGAAGAAGAAGAAGAAGAAGAAGAAGAGGAGGAGCCATTCTGGATCAGGCCCCTGGGCCCATCTACTCCAGCATCCTGTTCTCAGAGTGGCTGGCCAGATGTCTCAATGGGAAACCGGCAAGCAGGACCTGAGCACAAAAAGCAACACTGTCCTGTCCTCCTGTCCTGAATACCTCCTGCAACTGGTATTCACAAGAATTGCTGCCTCCAAGTCTGCAGGCAAAGCACAGCCATCGTGGCTAATAATAATAATAATAATAATAATAATAATTTATTATTTATACCCCGCCCATCTGCCTGGGCCTCCCCAGCCACTCTGGGCGGCTTCCATAGAAACCAAAAAAACACTAAAATATCATACATTAAAAACTTCCCTGAACAGGGCTGCCTTAAGATGTCTTCTGAATGTCAGGTAGTTGTTTATCGTTTTGACATCTGATGGGAGGGCGTTCCACAGGGAGGGCGCCACCACCAAGAAGGCCCTCAGCCTGGTTCCCTGTAGCTTTGCTTACATGCCATGCATGGTCTTTTCCAACCTGAATGTGTCCAATCCTCTGAAAGCCACCCAGGCTGGTGGCCACCGCTGCCTCAAGACACAAGGCAAAGCCAATCAGGGCTGTTTTACGGGGTGCTCTTGCCGAGCACGGGAGGGGATTCCAGGGGAGACCTACTTGCTCTCCCCACATGCTGAGTGAGAAGTCCATTAAATGGTGGGAAGGAGTCCAGAGACATGTCTTGGAGACAGCTGGTCTTTGGCAATGCCAGGAAGTGTCTGCAAAGGTATTGCCCAATGGCTGCCTCTTGATTTTTCAACGCCAGCACAGAGCCCTGGCTTCTGGGTTGCAGCTGTAACCCTGGCTAGAGAACTCTGTCTGCAGCCTCCACCGCAAGCCTCCAAGCACAGTGGGTCATGGCAACAGTCGGGCTGCCCCCCTCAACTCCCACCAGCCTTCAGCCAATGAGGGACACTGATCGCACACTGAGCACTCGGGAGCCCAAACATGCCATCAGGAGGAACATTCCCGCCATAACAATGGCTGGTTCTCACCAAGGAAGCCTCCCAGGCATTTGAGGAATGTCATTATGGGCTTTCCTTCCAACATCTTCCTGTCTTGTGTCTTGCAGACGCTGAATCTGTGGGGTTGCATGCGATCTACCGCAGGAATTTGGGGCCTCCAGGCTTCTTTACCTGGCCCCCAAGACTCTCTCGAGGCCACACATTCTCACCGGCCACAGCTTGGCACCCTCCTTGAGGATTTTTGCCTGGCTAGAATGCATCCTTGAACTCTTGACAAAACTTCTGGTGGAGGACAAAGAGGGAATTCACATGTGTTTCCCCGCCTGATTTTGTACCTGGCCCCACCCACTGCTGGCATTTGGCCCCTGGAAGGTTGCCCAGAAGGGAATGTGGGTTGAAAAGGGACCCCCACCTCCGAGTTAACATGCAGCATGCACTTTGGAGACAATAAACGATGGCGAAGGCGGTCTCTGCTCACCTACAGATTCAATGCAGAAATCAAAGCTTAGTTCGGAGGCCAGCTTCTTGCTCGACTTCAGTTTCCCATGCAGATTCACAATTTTCACAAATCCTTAAAAGGGAGAAACGAGAGCCAAATCAGGATCGCTGGGTCAGCTCAGAGGCTGCCTCAACAAATACAGTGGTACCTCTGGTTACGTACTTAATTCGTTCCGGAGGTCTGCTCTTAACCTGAAACTGTTCTTAACCTGAAGCACCACTTTAGCTAATGGAGCCTCCTGCTGCTGCCGCGCCGCTGGAGCATGATTTCTGTTCCCTTCCTGAAGCAAAGTTCTTAAACCGAGGTACTATTTCTGGGTTAGCAGGGTCTGTAACCTGAAGCGTATGGAACTTGAAGCGTATGTAACCTGAGGTACCACTGTATATGGAAGTGGGAAGAGCCGGGGCCCACGGCAGCAGCCACTCAGCCCACAAGACATGCAATGGCTGCCGCGGGAGAACCACAGCGACAGAGTGCAAAATCACCACCACCACCACCATCATAATAATAACACAAGAATGTTAATAAACTATGTGTATGAGGAACTGATCTATATAGGGTTTTAATGTGTAATTCTACTGCTGCTTTAAACTGATTTTTAGCTTAAATGCTGCTTTTAGGCTGCCTTGTTCTAAAACAGCCTTTCTCTTTTTTTCCAATTTTTTAATTGATTTTCCAAAAATTTTAAACAAACACAGAAACAAACACACACACACACCCTATTTGTAATTAAACCAATCTTTGTAACATTATTAAGTGACTTCCTCAAATCCCCTTGGTTGAATTTCATTATATATCATTTTAAGAGTATTCCAAAATCAAATTTCTCAAAAAATTAACTTGATCACTTAACATCTTTCATTCTTTCTCAATTAGCTTTAAACATCTTAAATCCTCTCCTTACATATTTAAATCCTAAGCCTATCTAATACTTGCAAGTTTTTCCAATTAAGTTATCTTAACACATTTAGCTAAATAGTCTTTAAATTCCATCCATTCTTCCTGGTACTCCTCCTCCTCCTTCTGGCCGCGGACTCTTCCAGTCAGGTCAGCCAGCTCCAAAAAATCCATAATCTTCATCTGCCATAAAACAGCCTTTCTCAACCTGTGGGTCCCCAGATGTTGTTGAACTACAACTCCCATCACCCCTAGCTAGCTTATTATTATGTTTTACTGTGTTTAGTCTGTTTTTGTCCCCTCCTCTTTTTCTATTGCTTTCTGCCTCGGAGCTCAAAAAAGAAAAGAAAAAAAGCAAGCAAGCTCTAGCTCCTGCTACTTACTGTCCAAGCAGACAAGAACTGTGTCCCTCTCCAACTGGGTGACATGGATGGCATCAAGCTGTTGGCAACCTTGATAGAGGGGAGAAGAAGAGAGAGAAACCATTTGCATCCAGGCCTCAAACCCATGAATCATCTCTATCCGCTCTCGCCATCATTTTTCCACCTTCGCCGCATCAAGCAGTTGGTCCCTTACCTTTCCTGCCCTGACCTGACTAAAGTGATCCATGCAATGGTCACCTCCAGGCTTGACTACTGTAATTCGCTCTACGCGGGGCTGCCCTTGAAGCTGTCCCAGAAACTCCAGCGGGTGCAGAATGCTGCAGCGAGGCTCCTCACGGGGTCTCTGCCACGGGAGCATATTCACCCAGTGTTTTCCCAGCTGCACTGGCTCCCGGTGGAGTACAGGGTCAGATTTAAGGTGCTGCTTTTGACCTTTAAAGCCCTTCACGGCCTAGGACCCTCGTACCTACGGGACCGCCTCTCCCGGTATGCCCCACGGAGAGCCTCAAGGTCCATAAATAACAACACCCTAGTGGTCCCAGGCCCTAAGGAAGTTAGATTGGCTTCAACCAGAGCCAGGGCCTTCTCAACACTGGCTCCGGCCTGGTGGAATGCTCTGTCTCTTGAGACCAGGGCCCTGCAGGATCTGATCTCTTTCCGCAGGGCCTGTAAGACAGAGTTGTTCCGCCTGGCCTTTGGCTCAGAATCAGTTTGATTCCCTCCCCCTCTTTCTTTTTCCTTTCTCCTCCTATGAAGCGATTGTTTTAATGTTGTATCTTAATTCTTTTAAATTGTATTTTAATCAACTTGTTTTTATTATTGGTTGTTAGCCGCCCTGAGCCCGGTCTTGGCTGGGGAGGGCGGGGTATAAATAAAAATTTATTATTATTATTATCCACGCTATAATGCCACCTCTTCTGCTGCCCCCCCCCAAGCTTGCCAGGTGACAGAACCCTCCTCTGAGCAGACCTTGGCCCCTCCAACCTCTGGCACTTCCCCACTTTTTCGGTGAGTAACTCATATTGTCTCTTATAGTAAACTGAAGTCAGGTCACCTGCACCAGTTTCTGTAAACCACGAAGAAGCAGAGTTCAGGTTAATTGTCTCAAACTGGACGACCTGGTTTGGTTCGACACCCTTGCTGATCGCCACGCACACCATGGGGTACTCCTGCTCTGGGATCACCAGCATTTCGAAGACGTTCAGGGGGGTCGGCAGTGGGAAATCAAAGTGCTGGAAGGGGCAGGGAGAAAGAAACAACAAGGTCACCAAAATGAAAGTAAAGAAGAGACTGAACAGCAACCAGCCTGTTCTGAAATTTGGCTTCTTACGGAGTGGACATCTAAATTATTTTTAACATTTAGATCTCACCCTGTAAACAATGACCAGCCTCAACAGCATTTTGTTTAAGTACCGTATTTTTCTGTGTATAAGACGATGCTTTTTGCTATAAAAAAAAATTAGGCAAAAATTGGGTGCCGTCTTATACATGGATAGTGAATGCAGAGGGGGGACGTGTGATTAATGGCAGCAGCAAACAGGAGATTGGCAGCAGCGATTGGGAGGGTGATTGGTGGGTGTGGCAAGGCCTGCTGGTGAGCGGCTGTGGTTGTGGCAATTAGGCAGACAACTGGCAGCTGCAGCAAGGTGTGTGATCGGCAGTGGCTGTGGCGAGCGATTGGCAGTGGCAGGCAGGCGTGTGAACAATTGGCAAAAGTGACCCCCCCCAAAAAAAGCTAAACAACCTAATTTCTTAATTTTGGGTTAAAAAAATAGGGGTCATCTTATACATTGGTGGCATCTTATACACAGATAAATACGGTAAATTAAAATCACTATAGAATCAGAATTGCAGAGATGGGAGGAAGCCAAAGGGTCCAGAGTTTCCCAAACTTGGGTCTCCAGACTACAGTTCACATCATCCCTGACCAGTGGTCCTGCTAGCTAGGGATGATGGGAGTTGTAGTCTCAAAACTGCTGGTGACCCAAGTTTGGGAAACCCTGATCTAGTCCAACCCCCCTTGCAATGCAAATGAACAAAAGCAACGTCAAAGTAAAAATATACAGGTATAGAAGACTCAGGATCACTTTCAAAAGGTTCTCCTGAAAAGGAGCCCTTCATCTGCTACTCTAAATGCTGGAGTTGGAGACAGTGTGATGATGAGCTGCAGGGAGGGCCTTGGCATCCCCCAGGACAGGGGTCAATGGTGAAGGGGTCCTCCCTGCCCCTCAAGTCTTGGCTGCCCCTTCAAAGCGGTCTATTAGGGCTCTGATCAACACCCTGAACCAAGCACAGAAGTTAACTGACAGCAGATGCGACTCCCACTCCAGATCTGAAACGGCTTAACATCTTGCACGAAAGCCTTTAAGTTCCACCCTCAGCGGACGCATTCCCATGAAACACCACCACGAAGTCACGCAAAAAACAGGCTCACACACCTTTATTAACATGAACTTCTGCATCGGTTCATACCACTGAAGCAAAACGATCCCCAGCTGCAACGCTCCACAGAGGTATTTGTGGCCTGTATAGGGATTTCTCACTGCAGAAGAAGAAAACAAAAGCAGAGGAACAACCCCAAAGGGTTAGGGCTGAGTCAGTTCCAGCAGTGGGAGAGCTGGGAGCAGAACTCACTTGGCCGGCTCTGCTTTGACAGGCCAGCTCAATCGCGCTGACCCCCCACCCCAATCTTCTGCATACTACTTGGTATCAATAATAATAATAATTTATTATTTATACCCCGCCCATCTGGCTGGGTTTCCCCAGCCACTCTGGGCGGCTTCCAACCGAATATTAAAAACAATACAGCATCAGACATTAAAAACATCCCTAAACAGGGCTGCCTTCAGTTGTCTTTTAAAAGTAAAACAGTTGTTTATTGCCTTGACATCTGATGGGAGGGCGTTCCACAGGGCGGGCGCCACTACCAAGAAGGCCCTCTGCCTGGTTCCCTGTAACTTGGCTTCTCGCAGTGAGGGAACCACCAGAAGGCCCTCAGCACTGAACCTCAGTGTCCGGGTAGAATGATGGGGGTGGAGATGCTCCTTCAGGTGTACTGGACCGAGGCCATTTAGGGCTTTAAAGGTCAGCACCAACACTCTGAATTGTGCTTGGAAAAGTACTGGGAGCCAATGAAGATCTTTCAGGACTGGTGTTATATGGTTTCAGCGGCCAGTCCCAGTCACCAGTCTAGCTGCCGCATTCTAGATTAATTGCAGTTTCCAAGTCACCTTCAAAGGTAGCCCCACGTAGAGCGCATTGCAGTAGTGCAAGCAGGAGATAACTAGAGCATGCACCCCTCTGGCAAGACAGGCCGCGGACTGATAGGGTCTCAGCCTGCGTACCAGATGGAGCTGGTAAACAGCTGCCCTGGATACAGAATTGACCTGTGCCTCCATGGGCAGCTGTGAGTCCAAAATGACTCCCAGGCTGTGCACCTGATCCTTCAGGGGCACAGTTACCCCATTCAGGACCAGGGAGTCCTCCACACTAGCCCGCCCCCTGTCCCCCAAGAACAGTACTTCTGTCTTGTCAGGATTCAACCTCAATCCGTTAGCTGCCATCCATCCTCCAACCACCTCCAGGCACTCAACACAGGACCTTCACCGCCTTCACCGGTTCTGATTTAAAAGAGAGGTGGAGCTGGGCATCATCTGCATATTGATGAACACCCAGCCCAGTGGCTGCATGTAGATGTTAAAAACCACAGGGGAGAGGACAGAACCCCGAGGCACCCCACAAGTGAGAGCCCAGGGGTCTGAACACATATCAAAACACATATATGTTGCTTTGGGTTCTAGGATGGAAGGAAGGTGGATATAAGCAGGTAACAAACTTTGGAGGGAGGGAGGAGCAGATGCCGCAGCAGAGAAGGTCCAAGCAGGTCCACAAAGCTGGGAGAGGGTTGTCTCCAGAAGCTCAAGCGGAAGACTTACCTATACAGCATTTATGGCACCCTTTTGTATCCGGGATCTTTGTCGTTAAGGCAAATTTCCTGAAATGAGAGTTAAGCCCGCTGAATATAAACGGGAACGTAGATGGAGCGAAACCAATGCGACTGTTGGCCAAGCTTGCAAAATGGGCCCAAAATAGACACTTCGGGGATAGAGCCAGGGAAGCATACAAGAGGTCAGTGGGTAGTTTTTGTGTTCCCTTGAAGGACCTACCAAAAGCATGGACCCTGAGCCAGCAGGGCTCCCCTTATGTAACCCCCCTTCCCCCACAAATCAGACCTCCATGTTTTATCTGACTTCTTATCTACGAGGATAAGAAGAGCCTGGCTGCTGGATCTGGCCTTAGGCTTATTGAGTCCAGTCTCCTGCTACCCAGAGTGGCCAGCCAAATGCCTCTGGAGATGAGCGCAATGGCATTCTTCCTCTGTTCTTCCCCAGCACCTGGTGTCTAGCAATATACTGTATTTTTTGCTCTCTAAGACTAACTTTTTCCCTCCTAAAAAGTAAGGGGAAATATGTGTGCGTCTTATGGAGCGAATACAAGCCGCTCAGCTACCCCAGAAGCCAGAACAGCAAGAGGGATTGCTGCTTTCACTGCGCAGTGATCCCTCTTGCTGTTCTGGCTTCTGAGATTCAGAATATTTTTTTCTTGTTTTCCTCCTCCAAAAACTAGGTGCGTCTTGTGGTCTGGTGCGTCTTATAGACCGAAAAATACGGTGCTTGCCTCTTGGCAGCGGAGGTAAAACACAGTTATCATGGGAAGCGATGATTGATAGCCCTCATTACTGTCTAATCCCCTTCTCACGTTCTGCACCCCATGCAAGATTTCATATCCTGTTCTTTATCAGGGCATTTTGCATTTTGTATCAGAGCATCCCTGAAAGTTGGTGGCCATCAAACCTCTGCTTAAAAACCTCCAAGAAATGAGGTTTCTTTGGATAAGGTGCCACTTACCTCTGAAGGTAAGTGAAGGTTGTTGGAAGAAGATTTTTTCATGTCCAGGCATGCTCATGGGGTAAGAAGAGGCCCAAAGCGCAATGTTGGGCATTTGGGGACGGATTCAACTGAATACTTGCACTAGTGTGAGCCAGTGCAACAACTCCTGCTAGTGTAGCAGGGCTTACCCACATCGCTTCAAATTGCCTGGGGTGCTTGTGGCTTTCTGGAAAATGCCCAGGACAGCACAGAGAGGGGAGGAAAGGGGTGACCACTCCATCAGGGAAGCCAAAACCCTTGTGCTGATGGAACAACTCTTAGAGTGCAATACTGAATTCTGCCCCATGTTTTCCTGCTTCTTGAAACTGCAGTTTTACCTGACTTTTAAAAATGATTTACTTCATAGTGGAAAACACGCACACACCTAACCATTCCAAGAGCTTACAATCTGTGTTATCTAAATAAAATAAAAAACAAGGCGCACTTACTGCCAGGGCTGTGTTATCTAAATAAAATAAAAAACAGGGAAGGCGCACTTACTGCCAGGGCAGTGAACGAGGCGCTCTCCAGACACTGATGCACTACAGCTCCCATCATCCTTGACCGGCTGGGACTGATGGGAGGTGTAGTCCCTACAGCTTCTAGAAGGCATTATGTCGGCTAGCCCTGAGACTGGGTTCAAGAGGTAAGAGAGCGCTAGCTTACCTGGGCAATATTCTGTCGGGGAACCGATGGGTCTGAATATGAGCAGCAAGGCCTGTTTTTTTGGCTTGTTCAAACAAAGCTATTAGGTTATGAGAGTAGAGCTGGAATGTTCTCCCTGTGACAGAAACATGGCCTGTCTCAAAACTCTGGCATATTATAACAATAAATGCAAATACCGAATAAAAACAAAGAATACAGAGTGGGAAAAGGTTACCTTCTAAAAAGGACAGCCCCAAAACATCCAGAGAGGTCCAAGCAAATTGCAGAGAGCAAAAGGGAAAGAAACAAATTAAAAATGACTTCCGTGGCATTACCGTAAGCCAAGCTAAATTCAGCACACCAAAGGGAAGATTTCCTAAGAGAATATCCTGTTCCCCTGCAACCCCCCATTTAAGCTTTGCGGTGCATTTCTTTAGCAACTGACATACCTGAGAGCGACATTAAGGTATTGTTGATCACGTAGAGCCAGGTGCATCTCCGCGGAAACAGCTAGAAAAAGGAGCAGAAGAGATTCCCATGGGTGAAAAACTGGGGAGGCGTTAAAGGAAGCATGGAAGGCAGTTTCTGGCAACTCAGGTTAATTTTTTCTGGTCCCTTCCAACTCTATGATTCTGTGTTAACTCAGAAGTTAGGTCCTGCTGTGATGAAGGGGGTGTGTACCCAGATAAGTATGCATTGGGTCATGAGGTTACTATTAAGCTTTCGAGAGTTACACTCAGTTTTAATCTGTTTTATTTTCATATATACGTATTTTTTGCTCCATAACACTCACTTTTTTCCTCCTAGAAAGTAAGGGGAAATGTCTGCGTGTTATGGAGCGAATGCCTACGGATGGCTGGGGGATCTGCTGCAGTCGTGAGCAGAGGATCCATGGTTTCCCTTCCTTCTCTCCTTCGTGGCTCGCTTTGCTTGCTTTGAAACAGCAAAGCGGGAGAAGAGCCGCTGACTAGGGAGAAGAGAGGGACAGAGAGCCTGTTACAAAGCACGGATCCACATGGATCCTCAGGATTTTTGCACTGGGTCACCCCAAATTCACCATCAGATCACATAGCATGTCCATAGCTACAGCTTGCACCAAAATAATCACGCACCCAGTGTTGCCTAGGGCCGCAGTGGTGCAAAAACGTAGTTACAAAGCATGGATCCACATGGATCCTCAGGATTTTTGCATTGAGCTACTCTAAACTCACTGTCAGATCACATGTCTGTGACCACAGCATTAACCACAAAAATCATACATCCACTGTTTCGTTTAGAATATTTTTTTCCTTGTTTTCCTCCTCTAAAAACTATGTGCGTGTTATGGTCGGGTGCGTGTTATAGAGCGAAAAATACGGTACATAGCTTATATAACCGCTCTCTATCCCTCACACTTCCAGGCTGACTCACAGACCACAGAAATTTACAGTCGGAAGGAGACACTTGGAGGCCACAGAGTCCACCTCAGAGGAGGCTCCCTAAGGCAGGATGCAACCTCAGCCTCCCTTACGGAGGGCTGCCTGACCTCTCTTTAAATGCCTCTAGTATAGGGGGACCTCGTCACCTCCCGAGATGATACTGAAACAATAAAAGCAGGGCAGCAGCACAGAATAAAAACTCTTTCAGACAGTATCTTAAAAGGATGGCCTGGGGAAATTAAATGAGTACAGGTGAAACTCGAAAAATTAGAATATCATGGAAAAGTTCATTTATTTCAGTAATTCAACTTAAAAGGTGAAACTAATATATGAGATATTAGGTGAAACCAATATATGAGATAGACTCATGAGATAGACATGCAAAGCGAGATATGTCAAGCCTTTATTACTGCCTCAATGCGGCGTGGCATGGATGCTATCAGCAGTAATTGATGCAAAATGGGCCCAAACCAAGTACTGAATACATATGCATGCTTCTACTTCTCGGAGGTCCAATATTGCTCTATTTGCAGTCCTTGTTTTGCTGATGTCATTTAATATTGTAATTTTCTGAGACTGTTAATTTGGGGTTTTCATCAGCTGTATGCCATGATCATCACAAGGATAACAAATCAAGGCTTGACATATCTCGCTTTGCATGTCATGAGTCTATCTCATATACTAGATTCACCTTTTAAGTTGAATTACTGAAATAAACGAACTTTTCCACGATATTCTAATTTTTCGAGTTTCACCTGTAAAACAAAAGCGGAACTCGTGTTTCAGAGACTACAGCTCCCATCAGCGTGGCATGGTGCTGCCTGCGGCTGTTGTTCATCTGAAGGGCAACAGACCGGGGGAAGGCTGATCTTAAGTCATATGGCTGCAGATACTAGTTAGGGAAACTGGGGAACCTGAGAAGCTCCGATGGCTGGTTCCACATTTTTCTCAGGGTGAGGAGCCTGTGTCCCTCCAGGTATTGCTGGACTCCAACTCCCACCTGCCCCAAGCAGTGTGGCCAAGACCCAGGGATGATGGGAGTTGGAGTCCAGCAATACCTGGAGGCCACAGGTTTCCCACTGCTGTCTTAAGATGATGGAACTTAAGAGTAGGGAAGATTAGAGAGCCCTTTGCTCCACCCACAGTGGCCACCCAGCCCTCCTGCCCTGGAGGGGGCGCACCTAGTCCCCCATCCTGAAAGGGGGCTTTGCCCATCTCCCTGGCCTCGGCCTCCCAGAAGGATCCTGCTGGCCCTGAGAAGTTCTCCCCTACCTGTTCCATGGTGGCTTCGTGGAGCTCGTTGAGGTTCAGAGTGTAGATGCCTTCTTCCGTGCCAAAGATGATATACTGATCTAGAACATGGCAGAGGAGAAACTGGCTTAGCCTCTTCGGAAACGCAACTGGGGTGGGGTGTGAATTCCTCCCCGGCTCAAAAACGGAAAGTCACCCTCACCTTTCGTGTCCGGGTGTATCCAGGATGTGGCGCAGTTGATCTTCAAAGGGCAGCCGTCAAACACTTTGGAGAAGCAGGCTCCCATCTGGAACAGCAAAAAGGAAGAAAAAAACCCACGGGGTGTCTTCATTGGCGTAAATGCAACACACAAGTTTCTAGTTCCTCTGACCATTAGAAAACACAAAGGAACAAAGGAGATGAGGGGGCAATGACCAATGGATGTCTCAGAGGCCAGAGAAATGACCAGTTGTGCCGGGATGGGAATAATAATAATAATAATAATAATAATAATAATAATAATAATAATTTATTATTTATACCCTGCCAATCTGGCTGGGTTTCCCCAGACACTCTGGGCGGCTTCCAACAGAATATTAAAATACAACCATCTATTAAACATTAAAAGCTTCCCTAAAGAGGGCTGCCTTCAGATGTCTTCTAAAAAGTCTGGTAGTTGTTTTTCTCTTTAACATCTGGTGGGAGGGCGTTCCACAGGGCGGGCGCCACCACCGAGAAGGCCCTCCGCCTGGTTCCCTGTAACTTGGCTTCTCTCAGCGAGGGAACCGCCAGAAGGCCCTTGGTGCCGGACCTCAGCATCTGGACTGAACGATGGGGGTGGAGATGCTCGTTCAGATATACTGGACCGAAGTCGTTTATGGCTTTAAAGGTCAGCAGCAGAGCTTTGAATTGTGCTCAGAAACATACTGGGAGCCAGTGTAGTTCTTTCAAGACCAGTGTTATATGGTCTCGGCGGCCGCTCCCAGTCACCAGTCTAGCTGCCACATCCTGGATTAGCTGTAGTTCCCGGGTCACCTTCAAAGGCAGTCCCACATAGAGCGCATTGCAGTAGCCCAAGCGAGAGATAACTAGAGCATGCACCACTCTGGTGACAGTCCGCAGGCAGATAGGGTGTCAGCCTGCGTACCAGATGGAGCTGGTAGATAGCTGCCCTGGACACAGAATTGACCTGTGCCTCCATAGACAGCTGTGAGTCCAAAATGACTCCCAGGCTGCGCACCTGGTCCTTCGGGGGCACAGTTACCCCATTCAGGACCAGAAGTCCTCCACACCTGCCCGCCTCCTGTCCCCCCAAAACAGTACTTCTGTCTTGTCAGGATTTAACCTCAATCTGTTAGCCCCTGCCTTTGAGCCAGGTTCCCACAAGGTTCTTCGCTTCTGATTTTTCTCTCCTGCAAATTGGATTATTAAGTGGAGGCAGCAACACCGTAAAACCCTGGGGAGCCCACTGAGCACCCCTCTCCTGTTCAAGATGGGGGAAAGGGGGCTGCCCTACATCAACACCGCTGTAACATGACAGCTCTTGGCCCGCGACAGCATGCACACCCCACCTCTGGAAAGCCAGGAAGAGGAAGCAATGAAGTCCAAGAGGGCTGAAACAGAGGAGGGCGCAGGCAAGGGGACGGCCCCTGCAGTGCTACGGAGACCCCAGTATATGGCCCAGTATGCCAGGCGCTGATGATGACCCTGGCCACAGATGCTTTTGCAAACCCTGATCTCCGTTAGAAGAAACAGAGATGGGAGCCTGGCTCAAAGGCAGGGGGCTAACGTTAAGGAGATGCAGAGTGAGAATTCGTCTCTGTCCGGGCCCTTCTTCTCAGGGCTAAGCAAAGCTAGAAACGGCACAACATGCAGAGCAGTTTCAACACGTGCCGTTCCAGCTCCTTGTACATGATCAAAAAGGTTTCTTACCAGCACCTTAGGAGTCGGTGGGAGACCATTGATTGCTGGCTTCTGTGGATAGGGAGGAAAAAAGAGTATCACAAACCACCTTTGGAAGGCAGACATTGCTCCTTGGGAGCAACACCTTAAAAGGAGGCAGTTGAAATTCAAATCCAAGCTGACATATTATGCAGTTGCTTCGCAAAAGCGGTGTGCAACTTTCTATTGTCAAGCCTGGATCAGGTTACCTTGTCCTTGTTACCTGTACATTAACCGCCCTGAGACCTGCGGGTACAGGGCAGTATACAATTTCAAATAATAATAATAATAATAATAATAATAATAATAATAATAATAATAATAATATTAATACATTCTGGTACACATGACCCCTCCTGGTAGAGGAACATCATCAACATTACTACTATTAATTAAATTCCCAAGGCCCTGAATAAGAGCAGTTCTTGGGTACAGATTGATGGAGGCAGGCAATAACGAGCAGCCACAAGGAGGCCACGCAAGGGAGCCAAGTGCAAAACCACCCACCAGATATTCCCGCTTGTCCTTTTTCCGTGGCAGCTGTGGCACGTAGCCCAAGCCGTCAGCGTTCTCCTCCACGAGCTTTGGCACAGTGTCCCCGTTGCCTAAAGAAGCAAAAATGTAAGTCATATTGTTTTTATAATACAGATGCCTTTATATACTTGCTAATGATATAATATGACATGATATACTGGTGACGCTTAGCCTATTTTTTACTTGCTGGCTTGTTAGCAGCTTTAAAGCCCTAAACGGCCTCGGCCCAGTATACCTGAAGGAGCGTCTCCACCCCCATTGTTCAGCCCGGACACTGAGATCCAGCGCTGAGGGCCTTCTGGCGGTTCCCTCACTGCAAGAAGCCAAGTTACAGGGAACCAGGCAGAGGGCCTTCTCGGTGGTGGCGCCCGCCCTGTGGAACGCCCTCCCTTCAGATGTCAAGGAAATAAGCAGCTATCTTATCTTCAAAAGACATCTGAAAGCAGCCTTGTTTAGGGAAGGTTTTAATATTTAATGCTGTATTGTTTTTAACACTCGATTGGGAGCCGCCCAGAGTGGCTGGGGAAACTCAGCCAGATGGGCGGGGTATACATACCTTCAACCGAGTATCAAAAACACAAGACAACATCAAACATTAAAAACTTCCCCAAACAGGGCTGCCTTCAGATGTCTTTTAAAGATAGGATAGCTGCTTACAGTCGTGCCCCGCAAGATGAATGCATCGCAAGACGGAAAACTCGCTAGACAAAAGAGTTTTCCATTTTGGAGGTGCTTCGCAAAACGAATCTCCTATGGGCTTGCTTCGCAAGACGAAAATGTCTTGCGAGTTCCTGCGGGGTTTTTTTCCTCTCCCCCCTTTTTCTAAGCCGCTCATCAGCTGATCCGATAAGCCGATAAAAGCCGCTAATAGCGCTAATCCGTCAATGGGCTTGCTTCGCCAGAAGAAAAAACCGCTAGACGAAGAGAATCACAGAACGGATTCTTTTCGTCTTGTGAGGCACCACTGTATTTCCTTCACATCTGCTGGGAGGGCGTTCCACAGGGCGGGCGCCACTACCAAGAAGGCCCTCTGCCTGGTTCCCTGTAACCTCACTTCTCACAATGAGGGAACCGCCAGAAGGCCCTCAGAGCTGGACCTCAGTGTCCGGGCAGAATGATGAGGGTGGAGATGCTCCTTCAGGTATACTGGGCTTTAAAGGTCAGTCCGTGGGCTTTTAAAAAACTGGGACAGGATGGAATGGTGGGGAGAGTGTAGGATGTAGATTGGGGAGGCAAAGGTGCAAAATCCAGCTTCTGGCCTGGGGCACCTTGCTATTGGCCAGGGCCTCAAGATGTCAAGCTATGCTATATGGTGACCTCCCGGTCTGTTTTGACTGCAGACCATATTTTTAAAATTACAGCACACTTCACCAAGTTGGCACCCTTCAGATGATTCAGATGATTTAAGAAGCCTGCTTAGAAAACTTCTGCTTTTAAAGCAGAAACGAAAACGCTAGCTCCTTCTACACTCTGGTGCAGCTGTACTGTGCACCCCAACCAAAAGAATGAACCACGGTCGACTGAAGGGAAATGGGACTTTTGCAGGTCAGTGGCATGGGGCATCAAGCATTGCTCTCCCCACGGGGGGGGGGGACTTCCTCTCCCCCAGACTGTTCTCAGTACAGCTGCATGGGAGCACCAAGGAGCCAAGTCTTAATTTGGCACCCTCACCTTCGGAAACTGCCGGTGGAGGTTGCCTCTAACGTTTTCCCCGCAGTCCCAGGTATCTCGGGGGGCGGCTACAATGACCGGGGTGCTCAGGTGTTTAGTGCATTCTGCACACAGCCCAAAGCGGCAGGGCAGGTGGCCCTCCCAGGATGAGGATACTCACCCAAGTCGCTGTACCGGGTGGTGAGCAGACCAGGACTGCTGACGCTGCTGGTCATCCCAATTGGGGAGGGTTCTGTCTGAGGCCCGCACACCGGGATGCTCTGTCTCCGGTGAGACGGTGGGGCTTGGCCGTGAGAGTCGGGGCAATACTTGATCGTCTGGGACTTCTCATCATCGACGAGGCCTTCCTCTTGGTAGATACTGAGCCTGGGCTACAGCAAGAAGACACAGAAAGTGAAACAGATTGATTGATTTCAGAACATTGATTGTTAAATCAACCAACCAGCCACAAAAAAGATAAAGCACAAAAATATATCAGTAAAACAAATGAAAAGTAATATATTTTTTTCTTTTTCTTTCATTCTTTCATTTATATTTTAAACCTTGATTTACATTTTAAATAATAAATAAATAAGAATGAAAATGTGCACCAAAGGGATAATTTTAAAACGACAATAGACCAAAAACAGTTTTAAGCTTGCCACCAGCTTTCTAAACACCAGGGTAGGCTTCTCT
Source organism: Podarcis vaucheri (assembly GCF_965113315.1). Classification (NCBI taxonomy): domain Eukaryota; kingdom Metazoa; phylum Chordata; class Lepidosauria; order Squamata; family Lacertidae; genus Podarcis; species Podarcis vaucheri. Next base: position 3,831,053 of record NC_138759.1, read on the forward strand.
ACACATGGATGTTTTCAGCAGGCGTTGAACAGGGTACGGTATCAAGAGGCAGGGAGTTCCGCAGTGCAGGTGCCACCACACAAAAAGATCGAGTTCTTAGAAATTCAGAATGTCTGTTACGTTAACAGCACCAGTTCTGCCAATGGAGTCTGCTGTTGAGTATGGCGATGGCAGCTGCTTTGCAATCTGATGTACTAGCGCTCCCCTTCCTCAATAGCTGGCCTGGAGGAAATGCCACATTTAGCAAAATTTGGCCTCTCCTCCTGCCCCCTGCTGCTGCTGCTGCCCTCTTTTGCCCCATGTTCTTCCCCACTGATCTGCCCCCTCTCTTTGCTAACCGGTTCAGTACACTCCACGAACACACTTTCAACATTCCAGCCCGGAGGCACACGTCATGTGGCTGCGGCGTTCGCTCACCTTTGGAGGTAGTGGAGGGGGTCCTCCCCTTTTCAGCGTTGATCTAAAAAGAAACAAGAAGAAAAGCCAACACAAATGGTATTCCTTCCCACCTGGCTTTGAGGTGCACGCAGGTTTTCAAAAGGAAGGTTAGCTGGCTGACAAGGCTATTGTTTCATTTTTCCAAAACCAAAGCCTCTGGTTGCAGAAGGTCACTTTTGAAAGGAGGGGTGTTAGTGAGGACAGCGGAAAACCAGCAGGATAAAACACATGGTGGAAGACAACCCTTCTTGGTGGGGTTTTCCCTCTCCTCCCGTCACACACCAGAAAATGTTTCACTTCTGCAAGGCCCTGAAAATGTGAGCAGCCTCTCAAATCCCTCTGGGGTTTCTCAGATGCACACCTTGACTGCCCAACAAGGCTCGCTCTGTGAGTTGGTAGCTATCCCTACATTTTCTGGGAGCGAACTGCAGAATTGAACTATGTGCAGAGTGAAGGATATTTCTGTTTTTGTCTGCCCTGAAATTTCCAAAATCCAGCTTCAATGGGGAAGATGTGCTTGACTTATACAGGCTGCATGACCTTAGCTGTTCTTTGGCGCAGGAAGCCCTACAGACCCCTGGGACTAAGGTACGGTGACGAGATCAGGACTGTGACTGTCTGTCCCACCCCTCTCCCCTCTCCCCCTGCCAAATCTGAATACGGCCACCCCCACAAATCCTGCGATCTGTAAACTCGCACAATTCCGATCTCTTCACCACACGTGGTTTGAAAACTCTGCACAGGAGATAACTGCAGTTAGCATAATGCAAAGTTTCGGGGCGTTGTTGTTGTTTTTTAAGCACAGAGAAAGCACATCCTCTAATTACTCCAGCCTTGCCATTCTTCGATTTTTCAGAATTATTCTGCCAGATGGCAATTAAAAATAAAAGCCATCGGAAGGAGAACATATTTTTGGTGGGACAATGTGTTAATAGCTTTGCAGATGGCGTCATGGAATTTTGCAAAGCGAGCTACACTTACACCGGCATCGCATTGCAGGTGGGAAGCGAGAGAAGCCCTGAGAAGCTTCCTGCCCAGAGCCAAAATTCTGTGCGTGGAGGCAGAAAAGGCATCACGTTCTCTGGAACCCTCTTCCCTCAGAAGTGAAGCAAGTCCAAACGTTGTTATATTTTCGATGTTTACTTAAAGGTCTCCTTTTCTCCCTAAGGTGCCCCTGCCCATACGGGCCAGTCGTGTCCGACTCTGGGGTTGCGTGCTCATCTCGCTTAAGAGGCTGGGAGCCAGCGCTGTCCGCAGACACTTCCGGGTCACGTGGCCAGCGTGATGAAGCTGCTCCGGCGAATCGGCACCAGAGCAGCACACGGAAACGCCGTTTACCTTCCCGCTATAAAGCGGTACCTATTTATCTACTTGCACTTAAGGGTGCTTTCAAACTGTTAGGTGGGCAGGAGCTGGGACCGAACGACGGGAGCTCACCCCGCCGCGGGGATTCGAACCGCCAACCATGCGATCGGCAAGTCCTAGGCACTGAGGTTTTACCCACAGTGCCACCGCGTCCCTTTCCTTTTTCTCCCTAGGCCTTCCCAAATCAGTACATTTTACTTCTACAGATTTTTTTTTAAAAATGGTGTTTGGTTTTTATGTTGTTTTATGATCTGCATTGTGTTTTATTGCTCTACACTGTGTTTAATTGCTCTTGCGGTCCCTCCCAACTCTACAATTCAATGATTCTAAGTGCTTTAAACATCTCAGGTACTCTCTGAACGCAGAACAGTTTAGAAAGGCTGGGCTGGAACGAAAGACAGGGTTTCCCAGCCCACTCAGGAGAAGCCCCAGCCCCTTTAGGGTCTCCAAGGGTGACTGAGACATTGTTAAAGAAAGCCAACTCTGTTAGGTAGCAAAGGAGAGAGAGAGAAAGAGAGAAAGGAAAGTCAAACTCAAGAAAGAGATCACTCACTCCTCAGCATCTTCGTGGCCGTCGCCAAATTTGGTAAGAAGCCCCCTAGACAAAACGTTGATAAAATTATTTTATTTTATAAAAAATAAAATTTAGACTGGGGTAGTAGGGCTGAAGAGCACCTGTGGCTTAGACTCCAGGATTGTGATCTATAGAGCAGCTACGCGGGGGAAATCAATCTCAGGAGGAGACCCCAGAAAACTATCAGCATTTATGATAAAGGGCTTCTTCACATACCTGATCACAGCAATTCCTGAAAGAACTCTGCAAGGCAGGCCAGGATCGCTATCCCCCACGCTGCAGATTGGGGAGGGGGAGGGGGCTGAGCGCAGAAGGTGAAAGGGCGTAGCATGTCCAGGGCAACTTCACAAGTCTGGCGCTGACAGCCAAGTCCATGGTGGCACTTTGCTGGCTTAAGACCGTGTGACAACAGCTCTCTAATCACACCTGACTTTCTTTAGCCTGACTGAGCAGTTCTTTCTCAAACATGGGGTCCTTGGCTGTTGTTGGACTGTCTCGCCAGAGTGGTGCATGCTCTAGTTATCTCCCACTTGGACTACTGCAACGCGCTCTACGTGGGGCTACCTTTGAAGGTGACCCAGAAACTACAACTAATCCAGAATGCGGCAGCTAGACTGGGGACTGGGAGTGGCCGCCGGGACCACATAACACCGGTCCTGAGAGATCTGCATTGGCTCCCAGTACGTTTCCAAACACAATTCAAAGTGTTGGTGTTGACCTTTAAAGCCCTAAATGACCTCAGTCCAGTATATCTGAAGGAGAGTCTCCACCCCCATCGTTCAGCCTGGACACTGAGGTCCAGCTCCGAGGGCCTTCTGGTGGTTCCCTCATTGCGAGAAGTGAGGTTACAGGGAACCAGACACAGGGCCTTCTCAGTAGTGGTGCCCACCCTGTGGAACACCTTCCCTTCAGATGTGAAGGAAATAAGCAGCTATCCTATCTTTAAAAGACATCTGAAGGCAGCCCTGTTTAGGGAAGTTTTTAATATTTAACACTGTATTGTTTTAACACTTGATTGGGAGCCACCCAGAGTCGCTGGGGAAACTCAGCCAGATGGGCAGGGTATAAATAATAAATTTATTATTATTATTATTATTATTACTACTACTACTACTGCAACTCCTATCATCCCTGACCACTGGGCTAGCTAGGGATGATGGGAGTTGTAGTCCAGCAACAGCCGGGAAACCAGGTTTGAGAAACACCGATTTAAAGAATGAAAATGCTACTGTAATCCATAGCTGCATCTGTCAAGGCTGGACGTCCTGAAGTGGAAGACCTTATGCATTATATCCTGCGCTGCCCCTTATATAATGAAGCAAGAGAACAATTTTTAGCACCTATAACGACAAGGTTCCCTAGCCAGAACCCCTCTGACATGATTTTACATCTCCTTGCAGACATAGGTAAGTATGTGACCTGGCGTGTAGCACTCTTTGCAACTGCCACTGGGGAAATTAGAGTGCCAGGCTGGGAGCAGAGAGTCCAGGGTTCGAATCTCCACTCAGCAATGAAGCTCATTGGGTGTGAGTTTGACCCGGTTGCTGTCTCTCAGCTGAGCCTACCTCATGGGGCGGTTGTGAGGGTAATAATAATAATAATAATAATAATAATAATAATAATAATAAATTTATTCCCCACCCATCTGGCTGGGTTTCCCCAGCCACTCTGGGCGGCTTCCAAAAAAACTTTAAAATACTGTAATACATCAAACATTAAAAGCTTCCCTAAACAGGGCTGTCTTGATGTCTTCTAAAAGTCTGGTAGTTGTTCTCTTTGACATCTGGTGGGAGGGCGTTCCACAGGGTGGGCGCCACTACCGAAAAGGCCCTCTGCCTGGTTCCCTGTAGCTTGGCTTCTTGCAGTGAGGGAACCGCCAGAAGGCCCTCGGCACTGGACCTCAGGGTCCGGGTAGAACGATGGGGGTGGAGACGCTCCTTCAGGTATACTGGACTGTAAAATAAAATAACTAACTAACTAACTAACTAACTAACTAACTAAATAAATAAATAAATAACAGGGGGAGCTAGAGAACCATGTTTGTCACTTCAGGCTCCCTTGGAGGAAAGGTGAGCTATAAATTTAATAATAGCAACAGAGGCAGTCTGGATAGCTCAGCTGGCTACAGCATGGTGATGATAATGCCAAGGTTGCAGGTTCGATCCCCATATGGGACAGCTGCATATTCTTGCATTGCAGGGGTTGGACTAGATGATCCTCAGGGTCCCATCCAACTCTACAAACAACAGCAATAATTCAATAGGTAATCTGACCCTTGTGTTTTCCCTCCCCTTATGGTTTTGATCCAGGGGCTACTTTTAAAACGAGGCTGCATTTTAAATTGCATTTTAACCTGTATTTTAAATGGTTTTTTCTTCTTCTTTCCCCTGTTATGTTTTTATTGTAATCTTACTGGTGTTAGCCGCCCTGAGCCTGGCTCTCGCTGGGGAGGGAGGGGTATAAATAAAATGTTTATTATTATTGAGGGGACGTGGGTGGCGCTGTGGGTTAAACCACAGAGCCTAGGACTTGCCGATCAGAAGGTCGGCGGTTCAAATCCCCATGACGGGGTGAGCTCCCGTTCCTCAGTACCTGCTCCTGCCAACCTAGCAGTTCGAAAGCACCCCCAGGTGCAAGTAGATAAATAGGGACCGCTTACTAGCGGGAAGGTAAACGGCATTTCCGTGCGCTGCTCTGGTTTCGCCAGAAGCGGCTTAGTCATGCTGGCCACATGACCCAGAAGTTGTACGCCGGCTCCCTCGGCCAATAAAGCAAGATGAGCGCCACAGCCCCAGAGTCGGTCATGACTGGACCTAATGGTCAGGGGTCCTTTACCATATTATTATTATTATTATTATTATTACATGGTACTAGGCCCCCACTGCAGGGAGGAGAGAAACACTGGAAGCTGCCTTACCCTGAGTCAGACCTTTGGTCCGTCTACCCCAGCATGGTCTACACTGGCTGGCAGCGCCTCTCTAGGGCTTCAGGCAGCGGACAATGCCAGGCCTGCCCTGAGATGCTGCCATGGGCTGAACCCAGGGCTTCCTGCAAGCGGATCCAATGGTCTGCCACTGAGCCACAGAGGGAAGGGCTGACATCGCCTCCTCCGGAAGCAACCCTGCCCATTGGCCTCCCAAGCGGAAGTATGCGGATGATACCCAGCTCTACCTCTCTTTTAAATCAGAACCAGTGAAGGCGGTGAAGGTCCTGTGTGAGTGCCTGGAGGCGGTTGGAGGATGGATGGCGGCTAACAGATTGAGGTTGAATCTTGACAAGACAGAAGTACTGTTTTGGGGGGACAGGGGGCGGGCGGGTGTGGAGGACTCCCTGGTCCTGAATGGGGCAACTGTGCCCCTGAAGGACCAGGTGTGCAGCCTGGGAGTCATTTTGGACTCACAGCTGTCCATGGAAGCGCAGGTCAATTCTGTGTCCAGGACAGCTGTTTACCAGCTCCACCTGGTACCCAGGCTGAGACCCTACCTGCCCGCAGACTGTCTCGCCAGAGTGGTGCATGCTCTGGTTATCTCCCACTTGGACTACTGCAACGCGCTCTACGTGGGGCTACCTTTGAAGGTGACCCAGAAACTGCAATTAATCCAGAATGTGGCAGCTAGACTGGTGACTGGCCGCCGGGACCACATAACACCGGTTCTGAGAGATCTGCATTGGCTACCAGTATGTTTCTGAGCACAATTCAAAGTGTTGGCGCTGACCTTTAAAGCCCTAAACGGCCTCGGTCCAGGATACCTGAAGGAGTGTCTCCACCCCCATCATTCAGCCCAGACACTGAGGTCCAGCTCTGACGGCCTTCTGGCGGTTCCCTCATTGCGAGAAGTGAGGTTACAGGGAACCAGGCAGAGGGCCTTCTCGGTAGTGGCGCCCGCCCTGTGGAACACCCTCCATTCAGATGTGAAGGAAATAAGCAGCTATCCTATCTTTAAAAGACATCTGAAGGCAGCCCTGTTTAGGGAAGTTTTTATATTTAACGCTGTACTGTTTTTAACACTTGACTGGGAGCCGCCCAGAGTGGCTGGGGAAACTCAGCCAGATGGGCGGGGTATAAATATATTATTATTATTATTATTATTATTATTATTATTATTATTATTAGTTGAGGACGCCCCTCACCCAATGGCTTCCCCAGGGCTCAAGAGATGTGAAGAGAACACCAAGGAAGGGCCAGTCCAAAACTACTCAAGTGCAAAGCACTTTCTGCGCTCAAGAGCATTTCAGAAATGAATCTCTCTCTCCCCCTCCATCCACTGATGAAATACGGCTTTATTTGGTATTCAAAATGTTTGTTTTGTACTGTCTCTGTATCAGGCCATTTTGGGTTGCGACGTCTAACTCAACGGTGTAGTCTCTCTCGAGAATGTACTTTATTTTATGAGCTAATGGCTGTGAACCCTGGTTTGCTCTGGTTTCATTTCTGGGTATTCCTTTATGCCCCCTTCTCTGTTTTATTTCATGTTTTCTACTTTAACGTCACAATAAAGCCTTGGGATTTATTTATTTTTAAATAAAAAACCCACAGAGTTTTAAACAAATAAACAATGGGATGAGCAGGCAGCTCTCCCTTGCCCTCTCGGGTTACTAGTGCTCTGAAACGCAAAATCCGGTAACTTCGATTGAAACGTCTTCTAAGTTCTTGCCTTCAGGTCAAGGCTGTCTCTCGCTGACTTACAATGCTCCCAATGTTCTCTTAGGCCCTCCCACGACCACATTATTTCTGGCAACTGGCCCAGGTCTGGGGCCCACAATGAATGGGAATGGGCAGAGTCATGGTGGTGGAGGAACAATAAAGAGGGTTTAGGAAAAAATGTTCCTGAAGGGACAGGGGAAATAGGCATTCCTCTCCTCCCCTCTAAAAAAGGATCGGGCCCATCGCTCAGTGGCAGAGAACATGTTTTGCACACACAGCCTCAGGTTCAATCCCTGATCTCCCCAGTAAAAAAAATATCCAGGCTGGAGAATAAAAGCTCTCCAGAAAACCTTGGATGCTTCAGCCTTGGGCTAAATAGATCAAGAGCCAGACCCATGACAGGGAAAATTCATATGTGCAACACTGGAAAAAGATCTGGAGAGCTCTCTCCCTCTGTAATTATTTTTGGGGAGTGTGGGGAGAGACAGGGGGAAAGCAATCAAGCAATTCGTTCATCCGCATACAACTTTATGTTTATGCAGCTTTAAAGCAAATATCCCTCCAGCAGAAGGCTGGCAGGCCACGGCGGACCTTTCACACGGAGCTGACCCCTTGACGGAGGCCATAAATCAGCGCTGTGTTTTTTCTGGACGAGCCCAAGAGGACGGAAAGCGGCCCAAAAGCCACAGCTCCTTTTTCTTTCTGCGCGGCAGTGACATTATCCAGCCTTCCAAGCCTCCAAAAACCCCAAGCATTTCCTGTTTACGGCGCTGAGCAGAACGTGAGCCTCTGCTGGAGGGGCAGATACGCTCCCTCTCTTTGGGGGTTTGGGACCATGAGCAACCCGGCTTCGTCTGCCCAGGTGACTGTGATGTGGTGATCTGGGCTCCGCTGCAGCTGCCTGGGATGCAGCTGTGCCCAAGCCACTTCCAATCACGCCCAAAGCCCCAGCAAATGCCAGACGTGACGCCAGAAGCCCCGCATTTCCTGCATGCTCCTCTCCTTATCAGTTGCCTGGTCCTACAAGCCAGCGCAGAAAACGCCAGCCTGGTTGTACACGCAAGGATTTAACAGCTCTGGCCATCGAGAAAAGCACAGTAGAAAAGAAAAGGAGGTGGGGAAGAGGAAAGGAAAGAAAAGTGGGGAGAGAGGAGGGGAAAGGCAAAGCAAAACCTCTTAATGCAATAGAAGGCAGAACCTACAAAACCACTGTGGATATTTACAACCAGAGAAGATAAGAACATGAGAGCATAAGGCGAGCCTGGCTGCAGGATCCGGCCAAAGAGGAACCACTTACTCCAGCTTCCTGTTCGGACACATGCCAGAGAAGACCGGGAGAGAGAATTGAAATCTGCCAAGTGGGTACCCACAAAGACTTTGGCACGGCTGCTTCACCCTCACCTTGAAGCCCAAGTACATAGGAATGCATTTGTTCACATCTGTCCTTTCTCTCCCCCCAGCACAGTCATTCCTGTTGCTGCCCACCCCATGGTAAAAAACTAAACTCGAAGCTGCTTGTGGTGGGGAGACTGGCTTCTTTCTCCTCCTACAACAGCAGCGGAGGGCCGGGTGTGTGTGTTGCTACGCAAGAAGTACATTAATGGTGCTTAGTGAGTGATTGTGGAAACAGCTGTACAGCTGGCCGGCCAAAGGAGAGCAAGCCTTTACCAGGAGAAGGAAGAGGAGTCATTCAGGGAACAGCTCCCCCAAAAGCAGCACAAGTTGTGCTGTATGGCCAAGGGAGCCAGAGCAGAGAAGGCCTTTTAAGGCAAAGGTATTTCGCCTCCATGGGCTCCTTCACATTCCAGCCAAGCAACTTGCGGCGCCCGAGGTTTCCTTATGGTAACCTGGGGGAATCCTGGCTTGCAAAAGACACTGGCTGGCTTTTGCGGCTGCAGAGAGACACAGGAATGCAATACCACGAAGTTGCTTATGTCAGGGGTTTTTTTTAGCGCCAGACTGTTCTAAGGGATTTAAAATCACAGAAGCAGTAATGGGATGGCCTGGCCTTCCCCAACCCAGTGTGCTACAGATGTTCCACACAATATCTCCCATCAGCTGTGCTGGCTGGGCCGAGCGGGAATCGAAGCCCAAAACAGTTGGAGGATGCCCGGTTGGGAGAAAGCTGAGATGCGCAGCTGTTGCTTCAATAAACTCTGGAGCAGCTGCACGAAGCATGGCCTGAGGCAGTAAATGCAAACGGCACTCCTCTGCGCAAACAGACACGATGAACAGAGGGGCCCCACCCGCCGCGAAACAGGCCTTGTGCCGCAGAACCTCCCCGGCCTCATTCTGCCCAGTGTCTCCTCATTCTGCAGCCACACTTAACAGCGCCCAAAGACTACCAGCTCATTACCCTGAGGCAATGAGAGTTACTTACAGTGGTGCCTCGCAAGACGAAAAGAATCCGTTCTGTGATTCTCTTCGTCTAGCGGTTTTTTCGTCTTGCGAAGCAAGCCCATTGACGGATTAGCGGATTAGCGCTATTAGTGGCTTATCTGCTGATCGGATCAGCTGATAAGCGGCTTAGCGGCTTAGAAAAAGGGGGGGAAGGGGGGAAAAACCAGCAGGAACTCGCAAGACATTTTCGTCTTGCGAAGCAAGCCCATAGGAGATTCGTTTTGTGAAGCACCTCCAAAACGGAAAACTCTTTCCTCTAGCGAGTTTTCCGTCTTGCGAGGCATTCGTCTTGCGGGGCACCACTGTATTTCAAACCTTTATTCCCCCTGTTGTCCCACCCATCAGAAATCACACAGACCCCAGATTAGGCAATTTGTGGGGCGCAAATTGTGACAAAGAATGAATGTCGCTTACTCTGAGCAGCTAGGAGCATCATCACCAGATATGTACCACTGGTACCAAACTCTGGAGGAAACTGCCCTGGCTCACTAACTAACTAACTGACTGACTGACTGACTGACTGAAACTATCACGGGGACAAAGGAGGATGCCTTCATCCCCGTGTGGCTCCCCTTTCTCACATACACAGCCCAACAAGACAATGACCGATCCCCCCAACAACATACAAATCAATATGGCTAACCTATTCCAGCAATTCTCCCCCCCAAAAAAACAACAACACACAACACACTGCAATCAATCAGCTGCAACCAACCACACCGGGGTCCCGCTGACCTCTTGCTCCACCAGCAAAAATAGGACACCTATCCACATGATGCTGACAAAGAAAGTCCATCCATACACTCTTTATTCTCTCTCCTTTTCCCCCCTCACCCCCACATTACCTGCAACAAAAATGTCTCAAACTGACTGCAATGGATTTGTATGAAGGATTCTACGGTTTAAAAACAGAGATACGAAAGGTACTTTTGTTACTTAAGGAAAATCCCTCAGTAAAAACGTATTTTTTATTTTTATTTTTTTAAAAGGCCCTGCCTGTCCTGCAGAACTCACTCAAAAGCCTGCCATGCCCAGTTCATCCAGCCCCCGCCCCCCTTTTTCCTCCCAAGGGGGTGGTAACCTTGAAATGCAGAGTGTTGGTCATTTATTCACGATGGAGCCAGGCATACTTACTTGGCGCAGCTTCCGCCATCAACAAAAGGATTCCAGTGCGAAGCGAAGTGTGCGCCAGCTGCCACCACCTGCAGAGGGGAAAACGTTCAGTTGAGCAATGTCTCCAGCTAACATCTAATGAGGGCACTCCACTATAATACAATCCGCATTCAGGCCCTATTCCCTGGCTCTGCTTCAGGAGTAGTGTTTTCTGGATTTCTGCTCGGTTCTGCTTCTGGTCTGGGAAATGTACACAAGGAAAGGCGTGGCACAGAATGGGGAACAGCCCAACGCCAGGCCTCAACCGTCGCATGGCCAAAGGCCACGGGTGGGCTTGAGGCTATCAACAGTAGCCTCAAAAGCAGTAAAGACCTGATGAAGAGAGCACAACAGAGGTTATATTTTCTGAGAATCCTCCGGAAAAATAATCTCTCAAAGGACCTGTTGATGGCATTTTACCACTGTACTGTTGAGAGTGTATTAGCTTATGGTCTCTGTGTGTGGTTTGGGAGCTGCACGGTCAGGGAAAAAACAATGCTGTCCAGGGTTGTAAAGACGGTGGAGAGAATAACTGGGTGCACTCTTCCCACCTTGGATCAAATCTATGCTTCCAGGTGCCATAAGAAAGCTGCAGAGATAGCGCAGGATAGTGCGCACCCCGAAAATGATCTTTTTCAGCTTCTGCCTTCTTGAAGAAGGTGCAGGGTTATAAAGACTAGGACTAGCCGCCTGAGAAACAGTTTCTATCCAAATGCGATTTTGGTTTTAAACGCAGTGTAAGGTAGTCTCTGTGGGAGTATATTGTATTTAATTATGGGGTATCAGAGTTTTTAGGGGGTTAACCAGGCTGGGAGAGCTGGGATAGCAGGCTTGCTGGTTTCTGAATGTCTGATGTAGATTTTTTTTCAATTTCATTGTTCTGTATGGGACAATGGCAATAAAGATTATTGTATTGTATCATTGGTGTCACCTTGAACTAGGAGCCCTGAAGTCTTCATTATTTTTATACTTATTTACACTGAAATATGCATCTGGCCTTTGAAAGCCAGTATCAGCTCCAGCACAGGAGGTGAATGAGAAGACCTGTGCGGGTGTCCAGCCCAATGTGGAGGGAGAGGCCTGGAAGCTTCTGGTAGGTGGTAGGGGCGGTAGGGGTGGTGATAGAAATGGAGGGTGTTATTAACCTTTTGAAGTGCAGGACGTCCACCTGCTTCAACTGGAGCGCAGACACAACCATGGGAGCTAAGCAAGACCCTCCACTTTACGGGGCACTTTGGGCAAACTGGCATTAATTTATTCTGTGATCTACCAAGACTGTTCAACACGATACATCGGGCTGGGCAGACTTCAGACTGGCTGGATTTACATTTGTTTTATTTTTTGAACTAGAATCCCAAAATCTGCCACTCAGAGCCAAGTACAAACGACATACAACTAGAATTAAAGGACAAGAGTGCCTCTGAGTTCATTCTGAGCAGTACTGAAACTGAAGTAAGCTCCCAGTTATTGCACGCAGATGGCCACTCCTGATCAACTTTTCCATCTCATCAGCTTAGCACCGGTGGGAAAAGCTCCTTTGCTGTTGGGAGCCAGAAACCCTTTGCCAATCTACTCATAATCACCAGTAGATCCCAATCTGCGTTCTGCAAACCCCTGGGGGACGTGTGTGTGCATGGAGCATGTGGTGAACTCATCTAGAGATTTCTGTAGAGATATGAAGTGGTATAAATAAATACTAAATAAAAAATAAAAATAAAACAAATCCGTACCACTTCATCTCGCGCTTCTGTTTCTTTCCTTAGAGGCGGTTCAAACTGCAGCTTGTCAACTGAAAGACATGAGGCATTTACAACTTTATAAACAAAACTTTTACAAGGCTTTTTTCCAACTGCAATGTCCCATGGCATAGCAAAAATGTTCAAAGTTATTAATATAAGCCACTTAGATGGTGATGATATATTTAATTATACCCCACCTTCTTCCCTGACAGGGACTCAAAGTGGCTTAGAAGAGCCTATTAAAAAGTTTTATTATCAGACAATTAAACAGTACTTCCTCTTAACATGCCTGAAAAGGTAGAGGGGTTTGTTTTCGGTTTGAAACACTCGCTTCTGAAACGCCACCCTTTATGAGGGGCTGCGATTCCAAGAACTACCCCCCTGCAAAAATGAAACTAGCAAGGAGTGTGTCTGCTTGAAGGAATATCAACTACCAACTCTTTCCTCTGGAACGGCATGCTTTTAAGAGAAGTTAGGCAAGAAGGCGAAGAAGGAATGTAAAGAGGATTTTAACCATGGTAGGATCCTCGACCAATTTCTTTTGGAGACTAAAATAAAACAATTGAGATTGTGGGCACCTGGCCCAAAAGCAGAGGGGAAGGAATCTCCTGCCGTCTGAAAGTTTTTTATTTTCTTTTTTTGCTATTAAATTGTTTTTGCATTGATTTGGGTTTTTTTTTTTACACTTTTTAATGGTTTTGATCTTTTTAATGTTGTAATGCGCTTTGATATATTTTTATGATTTAGCAGCATATAAATTTATTTTTTAATCAACCAATCAATCCATTTTAAAGTGAGGCAATAACACGGATCAACCACACGTTGTCAAAGGATTTTGAAGAGAGCAGCGCACAGGTCAGGAGGCAGAGCTAGCATTTTTTTGCACACAGCTATGACTTCATGGGGACGCGGGTGGCGCTGTGGGCTAAAGCCTCAGCGCCTAGGGCTTGCCGATCGAAAGGTCGGCGGTTCGAATCCCCGCGGCGGGGTGCGCTCCCGCTGCTCGGTCCCAGCGCCTGCCAACCTAGCAGTTCGAAAGCACCCCCGGGGGCAAGTAGATAAATAGGTACCGCTTACCAGCGGGAAGGTAAACGGCGTTCCGTGTGCGGCTCTGGCTCGCCAGAGCAGCGTTGTCACGCTGGCCACGTGACCCGGAAGTGTCTCCGGACAGCGCTGGCCCCCGGCCAATAGATGTGAGATGGGCGCACAAACCCCAGAGTCTGTCAAGACTGGCCCGTTCGGGCAGGGGTACCTTTACCTTTACCTTTATGACTTCATGAGCAACCCAGGGAGCAGCTACACAGCTACGACTTCATGAGCAACCCAGGGAGGCCCCATTAGCTAAAGTGGTGCTTTAGGTTAAGAACAGTTTCAGGTTAAGAACGGACCTCCAGAACGAATTAAGTAAGTAACCAGAGGTACCACTGTACAGTCATAACTCAGGTTACAGCTGCTTCAGGTTGCGTTTTTTCAGGTTGCGGGCCGTCAAAACCTGGAAGTACCGGAACGCGTTATTTCTGGGGTTTGGTGGTCGTGCATGCGCAGAAGCACTAAATTGCAACCCATGCATGTACAGACACGGGTTGCGAACGCTGTGGGTTGTGAATGTGCATCCCGCATGGATCACGTTCGCAACCCAAGCATCCACTGTATAAAAGAATTGTAGGTGTTGGTTAAATTTTATATGAATGAATCTATGTCTATAGCTACACACACACACTCTCTTACAAATTTTTTCATACAGATAAAGAATCAACTATCCCACTCAAACCTTGCAGCCAGTGTTCAGGCAATATAACCGAATAATGCAAGTTCTTACCCCAGACTACTATTTGCATAGAAGGCAATAGGCAGTTTTTAAATCTAAGTCTCTTGGAGACCTTTTTGGCAACAGATGGATTATTGAGACTGGTAAATTGTCCTCCTCCTCCTCATCATCACACCCACCCACCCACTCACCCACCCCGGAGTAATAATGAACACTTAAGCTGGTGCTAAATTAGGGGGCTGGACGCGGGTGGCGCTGTGGGCTAAAGCCTCAACGCCTAGGGCTTGCCGATCGAAAGGTCGGCGGTTCGAATCCCCGCGGCGGGGTGCGCTCCCGCTGTTCGGTCCCAGCGCCTGCCCACCTAGCAGTTCGAAAGCACCCCCGGGTGCAAGTAGATAAATAGGTACCGCTTACCAGCGGGAAGGTAAACGGCGTTCCGTGTGCGGCTCTGGCTCGCCAGAGCAGCGATGTCACGCTGGCCACGTGACCCGGAAGTGTCCTCGGACAGCGCTGGCCCCCGGCTAATAAATGTGAGATGGGCGCACAAACCCCACAGTCTGTCAAGACTGGCCCGTTCGGGCAGGGGTACCTTTACCTTTTAAATTAGGGGGCAGGCGTTTAGCTTTAAAATAGAGAAGTGAAGTAAAATATTTTCTCTTCACTCCAAAATGAAGATGAAACAATTAAATACAGGGTAAAAACAGGAATGGTCAAACAGAAACCGTAACGAGGTAAAAGGAAGTCAATAATATAACAAAATGAAAAGGTATTACTTATCAATACATAGGTATTTTTATTGTTAAAGCTGTTACGCCGACGTAGTCATTCTTTATTTATTTATTTTTTCTTAATTTTCGTTTTCGTATGATATAACTATATTAGTAAATAAATCTTAGATTTTCAGACAATATTAGAATGTATAAGTAAAGACCAAAATCAGTCTAAGAACAAATACTGCAAGGTTAGTTTCTATTGATTTTTAATGAATCTTTTTTGTTTTTAACCTTTGTTTTTGTGTGTGTTTTCCCCGTTATGTCTTATTCAGTGTATGTATAGATGTATGCTTTTGCTAATAAATAAAATAAAATAAAATAAAATAGAGGAGAAGCTCACAATTGATTTCAGACGCCGTCCTCTCTGCTCTGACATTCCGGTTGGTAGAGCGAATGGTGTGGCGAATAACCGGGTGCGGCTGCAGGAGTCAGAAAGGGAGACATCAGAGGTTGTGATACATGCAAGGCTTCATTGCCCACCGAAGGGAAATGGGGTGCCCCACATAATGGTATGGCTGCATGTTCATAGTTGCAAAGGGATTTTCCCCCCATGGAGGGAGCATCCCTCATATAAGCTCCCCACAATGAAGACCTACACAGGACTCCCAGGCTCGCCAGTTCCAAGGGAGAACGAGGCCTAAAGGCGAGGGAACTGCCCAGAGGAGGGACTCGCTCACCTCAAAATCGTCATCATCTGCCTCGGCGTAATGAGGGTGGTTGTCGGGATTGTTCACTTTGTCCAACAGTTCGACGGCCAGCGACCGAGAGAGACCGGGCTGCCCAACGAAGGTATGCTAAAAAAATATACACACATTGAAAGAATGAGAGGGTGACTTCAGGACTTGCCAGTCCATGTCAGCCTGGGCTGGATCCAAGCGACATAGACCTGTTCCAACCGCCCTGGACCCATTCTAACCAGCTTGGTCCAGTTTCAAATGACCTGCACCTGATCCAACCGGCCTGGACCTGCTCGAAGCTGTCTGGAACTGTTCAAACTGGCTTGTGCCAATTCAAACAAACCTAGATCTGTTCAAACTGGTTTGGACAAGCACAAACCAGCCTTGACCAGTTCAAACCAGCCTATACCAATGCTACCTGGGTGCCCTCCAGATGGACCATGACTCCCACCAGGCCTCGCCAGCACAGCTGCGGTGGGCACCAGTTTGGCAAGCGTTGGTCTACACCGGCTAGCAGAGGCTCTTCAGCTCCCTGGAGAAGCTGGGGCGTGGACAAGGGACTTTCTGCACAGAAACCAAAGCCCTACCATAAAGCTATAATCCTTCGTCTGCTAGCTGCCCCTGCGAACAGGAACTTTCCCCAGGCTGAGCCTTGGGTGTATAGGAGAGCCAGTGGGGTGTAGGGGCTAGAGTGATGGGCTCTGCTATGGGAGACCAGGGTTCGAATCTCATCAGTTGCCATCTCTCAGCCTAACCGGCCTCACAGGGTAGTTGTGAGGATGAAATGGGGAGGAAGAGAACCACACACACCACTTTGAGCTCCTTAGAAGAAAAGGCAGTATATAAATGTATAATAATAATAATAATAATAATAATAATAATAAACATTATGCCTAGTTATTCTTTGAGAGAATATCCCAAAACCACAGTACATGCTGATTTCATGACTGTGGTTAAGCTTTTTACAATGTTTTATAGACATCCCTGGCCGCCCGTTCTTAGAATGATTTTAGAATATAATTTAATTAATTGACTCTGTGATTTTATGTACACTGTGCTATTTTTACTTGTTGTTAGCCACTCTGAGCCCGGCTTTGGCCAGGGAGGGCGGGATACAAATAAAAAATTATTATTATTATTATTATTATTATTATTATTATTATTATTATTATTATTAATGAAGTGGCTCTTCTTTAGTTTTAATAATAAAATCATTATGTTTTTAGTGTATTTTACACCTTTGTTTCAATGTTTCTATTTGGGCTTTGTTGTTTGTTTGTAAGTTGCTTGGAGTTGCCTTGAGCAAGAGAAAGCAACTAACTAACTTAATTAAAAATAAATAAATGGAGCAATCACATGTGGCTTCTTCAAGATGTCTAAGGCATGCTGAAGTTTGCGTGTTACAACTTAAGTGAAAAGGCAGCTTGCTTCTTCAGCACTGCCCCAAAGAAAGGTTTCTCTTCCCATGGAAAGAGGTGGAAATCTGAGGTTGCCTCTGAAGCTTCTCCCCTGCATGGATTGTGAGCACAGCAGAGACCAAACACAGGAGGCTGAGCTTTATATCAAAAGGCTTTCAAGCACTGTCTCCGTGCGGCAACTGTAAGCCAAGAAAATGCCCCCAAAAACACATGCCAGCCGGAACAGCAGCCTGCAGCGCAACCAGGACTCCCTGGTCCTGAATGGGGTAACTGCCCCTGAAGGACCAGGTGCGCATCCTGGGAGTCATTTTGGACTCACCGCTGTCCATGGAGGCACAGGGTGACTTGGAAACTACAATTAATCCAGAATGCGGCAGCTAGACTGGTGACTGGGGGCGGCCGCCGAGACCATATAACACCGGTCTTGAAAGACCTACAGTGGCTCCCAGTACGTTTCCGAGCACAATTCAAAGTGTTGGTGTTTAAAGCCCTAAACGGCCTCGGTCCAGTATACCTGAAGGAGCGTCTCCACCCCCATCATTCTGCCCAGACGCTGAGGTCCAGCGCCGAGGGCCTTCTGGCGGTTCCCTCATTGCGAGAAGCAAAGCCACAGGGAACCAGGCAGAGGGCTTTCTCGGTAGTGGCGCCCACCCTGTGGAATGCCCTCCCACCAGATGTCAAAGCGATAAATTATTATTATTATTATTAACAGAAGTTTAAGAAGCGCTGGTCCAGGACATGCAACATGGTTTAGCCTTCCATCCAAAACAAGGCAAAATCTCCCAATTCTTCACTTTTCTGACAGCCTCTGCACTAGGGGTCAATTTGGGGAATTTTAGTATCTGTCTGTCTGTTTGCCTAAAGTCTTTGAGACACTTAAAAAATGTGATTCATCTAGTAGCGGAGGGAATTATCTCAGCACAATTTTAACACAGAGGCTTTTTTTTTGTAAAAACAAGAGGCTTTTTACATGCCTGGAAAGTTTTCGACATTCATCACGCATTACAGCGTTTAAAAAAGAAGTATGCAAGGCCTTTGGAGTGTACCCTGGAAGCCAGAACATTTACTCCACTAGTGGGGGTGAGATTTTACTCTCATCTTTCAAAAAAGAAAGAAAACAGGCTTACAGTAAGAAGTTTATCAGCCGCGGGCCTCTTCTTTGGGTTTTTTGTAAGTGCTACTTTCACAAAACTGTGAAATGTCGGTGACCTGAAAGAGAGAAAGAGAGAAAACGCAGCTTTTATCGTATGTGGTGGGTCTGCATGGTGATTAAAAGACGTTCCGATTCTGTATTATCAAAGTTTTTTTATAATGGGCAACCATTGCACAATAAGAAAATGAATATAATAAAAATACAAAATATAAGTGACACAAATAAACATATATTCAAAGGAAAGTCAGCAATAAAATAAACTAAGCATTCTTAAGCAAAGTTCAACGGAAACAGCAGCAGCGGCTGCGCTGCTTCTTGTACCTCACCATTCTTATAAATGCAACCTTCCCCGCCCTGGTGTCGTCCAGATGCTCTAGACTACAACCCCCATCATCCTTGACAAACTGGCAATGCTAGCTGGGGCTTGTAGTTCAGAACATCTGGAAGGCATCAGGTTCAGAAAGGCCGGTATAATGTATGAAGGATCCCAATTTCTGAATTATTATTATTTATTGAATTTGTACGCTGGCCTTCATCTACAGACCATTCCTGCATTGCTCCATCTGGTACGCCGGCTGAGACCCTCCCTGCCCGGGGACTTTCTTGCCAGAGTGGTGCATGCTCTAGTTATCTCGCACTTGGACTACTGCGATGCGCTCTATGTGGGGCTGCCTTTGAAGGTACTGTTTCAACCATCATCTGGAAGTATTATCTCCTTTACGTAGCTTAAGAGGAATCGGGAAAAGGTCCATGGATAACTCATAGCTGTACTCTTTTTAATTCCAGTTATTAGAGGTTGACTGATCATTAGGGGGCAAGTGCAAAAGATAGGAATTATATCATCTCTATCTGAAGTAGAGGATGGAATTCAACATAGCAAATGTTGAGCTATCCAAACTGCTTTCAAAGGGAAGATGGAGCATGCTGGTTTTCTCCTGCTCCAGAGGGCAAGGCACAAACCAACGGATTCAAATTACAAGAAAGGAGATTCCAACTACCGTATTTTTCGCTCTATAAGACGCACCAGACCATAAGACACACCTAGTATTTGGAGTAGGAAAACAAGAAAAAAAAAATATTCTGAATCCCAGAAGCCAGAACAGCAAGAGGGATCTGGCTTCTGGGATAGCCTCTTGCTATTCTGGCTTCTGGGATAGCCGCACGAAGCCTTTTCAGGGCAGCAGGATGAAGGCTCCCCCTGCCCGGAAGAGGCTGCCAGAAGCCAGGACAGCAAGAGGGATCGCTGCTGGCTTATGGGACCTCTTCAGGGCAGCAGGAGAAAGGCTCCCCCAAAAGTCCCCAAGAGCCACACACACCCTCTACGGTGCTCTTTAAAGGGAGCGCTGAGCAGAGCCTCCTGCCTGCATTCGCTCCATAAGATGCACACACATTTCCCCTTACTTTTTAGGCGGGGAAGCGTGCATCTTATAGAGCGAAAAATACGGTAAACATTAGGAAGAACTTTCTGATGGCAAGAGCTGTTCGATAGTGGAATGGACTCCTTCGGGAGTGGGGGGGGGACTCTCCTTCCTTTGAGGTTTTTAAAGCAGAGGCTAGAAGCAGGGATTCTTGAGCTGCGATTTCTGCATTGCATGGGGTTCCACTAGATGTTTCTATAACTGCATGGGCCTTTGGTCGGACCCAACCTCAGAGATCTTCTTAAGTCTTATGCATTCCCCTTCCATCTGCATTGGCCCTTGTAGTGCTGCAGAATTAAGAAAAAAGTTCAAGTTTGTTCCCCCCACCCCACCCCCCCAACTGTCTGGGTTTTTGGGTTTTTTTTAACTACATTTTTTGCCAAAAAGGGGAAGGGAAGAACAGAAGGCCAGTGCAACTGTTGTGCAAACTGCAAAAACATCTGTAGCAAAAGAATGTGGTTTGACTGTCTGGGTGCTGGAAAATATGGCTAACATGGAGATCACAACTGAACTGCAGCCTATAAGAAAAACACACGCAGGCAAAGAGGGGAGGCAACACAGTAGGACGATGCTGCAACTGACATAAGCGGGAGGCAAATGAAATGTCAGGCAGACCAACCTCCCAGAGGGTAAGGTAACCTAACTTCAGAAATGGCTTTTGTCCTTATTCTAGAGAAATATCACTTCTTAAAAACGGAGATGGAGCAGAGGCAGAGGGAGGCCTGCGAGAAAGCAGAAACTTGTGGCCTAAAATCCTTTCCCTCACCTCTTAATCGCACCTCCAGCCGTATGCTGGAGGACGGGGCACGGTCAACTGAGAATACTTCCACTCTTACCTATCCCTCTGCCTGGTCAGGCACAAAGCAAAAGTGGGTATGCCCAGCCTGAAGCGACTTTTGCACGTACCCTAAAAGAACTGCAGGAGATGGGTGTCCAAAGTGATCCTGTGAGGAGCCTTTTGGTTAAAAAGAAAGTAAAGGTAAAGGGACCCCTGACCATTAGGTCCATTCGTGACCCACTCTGGGGTTGCGGCGCTCATCTCACTTTACTGGCCGAGGGAGCCGCCATACAGCTTCCGGGTCATGTGGCCAGCATGACTAAGCCGCTTCTGGCGAACCAGAGCAGCGCACGGAAACACCGTTTACCTTCCCGCCGGAGCAGTACCTATTTATCTACTTGCACTTCGACGTGCTTTCGAACTGCTAGGTTGGCAGGAGCAGGGACCGAGCAACAGGAGCTCACCCCGTTGCGGGGATTCGAACCGCCGACCTTCTGATCGGCAAGTCCTAGGCTCTGTGGTTTAGACCACAGCACCACCCGGGTCCCGGTTAAAAAGAAAGGCAACCATCAAAGGATTGTTCTGCCCCATGACTAGAGTGGAGGGAGGGGCGATTTGAGGGGCTGCCAGTCAATATCAGCAGGTCAAACTCTTTCTGCTCCCCATACCCATCCCTTAAGCCCACTTTGGGGGGGGGGTTGATGGAATATGCTAAGCATCTCTTTCAGCCACCTTCAGGGGTCACCAGCACCAGCCAAAGGGCACCCCTATTGGTATGGAAAGGAACTAGACACAAACCATCAAGGGCGAGACCACTGGAAGAAAAAAAAATGAAAAAGGCACTCCCAGACTTACCATTTTGTTTTTTCCTTTAGCTTTGGAGGCTGAAAGTTGCTTTTGGACATTAGGAACAAGGCCCTGAAATACAAGGAAACCACCCCGTCAGAAGTGCACAACACAGCTGTACAAGGAAAGGATTCAAAATAAATTAAAAAATTGTCCAGTAGCACCTTAGAGACCATATAGGTTTGTTCTGGGCATAAGCTTTTGTGCGCATGCACACTTCTTCAGATACCATGCATGCACATGAAAGCTTATACCCAGAACAAACATAGTTGGTCTCTAAGGTGCAACTGGACTATCTATCTATCTATCTATCTATCTATCTATCTATCTATTTAGACTGTGTCAGACCAACATGGCTACCTACCTGAAGGAAAGGATTTGTAAGGGAAGAAAGGGGTTTTTGACTGGAGTAGACCAAGAGGCGCCTGCCAGATGGTTTGGACTACAATTCCCATCTTTCCTGACCATTGGCTCTGCTGGCTGGGGATGATGGGATTTGCAGTCCACAACACCCCTAAAGATTAGGAAGAACTCCCTGATTGCACACACCGAACTGATGGTGGAACAGGCAGGCAGGTCAGGCTTGATTCATTTATCTGTGAGCTGCCTTTTGGGGCACAGTCCACTCAAGGAAGCTCATAGTATCGCGCAAACACGGTATCAGCAACCATCTAAAAATGCCAATATTATAAATGTTGCATTTGCAAAAGACTGAAGTGTTGTGAATCTGTTTCCTCTTTTGATGATGCTTGCACATTTCCAGACCAATTAAAAAATACCAACATAGAAAATCTAAAAATAACACCAACTGTGTTAACTGTCAATTAAAGAAATAAGGTTTTTTTGGGTGGGGGAGGACCACAGGTCAGTAAAAGCAAATTACAGAGTGCTAATATTATTCTAGGGGGAAGGTTCTCCTCTTTCTCCAGCCAAAGGCTCTGTAGCAGGGGCAGGAGAGAGGACCACACCCCAAGGATACTGGAGTGTTGAGTTCCCTGCCTTGGCAAGGGGGTCGGAACAAATGACCTTTACGGTCCCTTCCAGCTCTCAGATACTTGAGTTCTTTTTAACACTCGTCTACTTCAGGGCCAGAGAGAGTGCGAGGAGAGGAGCCCTTCCTGTCCACAGACCTCATCGGATGAAGATCAAACATGGGTGGCTGCAGCTCTCCAAGCTCGATGGCCGTGATGCCCACCGCCCAGATGTCGCACAGCTGGTTGTAGCCGCCGTTCTTTTCTACAGCTGCAACTTCCGGAGCCATCCTTCGTGGGGGAGACAAAAACGCTGTCAGGCGGCAGGAAGGGCCAAGACCTCCCCCACCTCCCCTTGGTGCTTTTGAATGAACCCAAATGCCCCTCCTGGGCTTGCAGCCCAGGCGTGGGGAGCCTTTCGCAGCCCCAGGGCCACATCTTCTCGTGGGCAACCTTCTGGAGGCTGCATGCAGAGCCAGAGGCATAAAGCCTCTTACCCGAAAGGGTTCTTAATTAATCATCCCTCTCTAGGGCATAGACAAGGGTGAAGCAGGACAATCAAGTACCTTGTGATCCACAACAGCCTCACCCCTGTCCCTTTTAAATTTATCCTAGTGTTTTGAAATGTTTTAACTCATGATGCCAATAAAGGAATTTGTGTTTGTAAAGCACATGGGCCGCAGGATGCAGCCCTTTTGTTTGCACAGAAGTTGGCATTCCCAGTTATGCAGAAGTCAGAGGTTTCTACAGAAACACATACTCTCACACACATCCTCCCCCCCCCCCAAGCAAGCAAGAGGTGTTATTGCAGTCCCTTAAGGGGAAGCAAGGGACATGGGTGGCGCTGTGGGTTAAACCACAGAGCCTAGGACTTGCCTATCAGAAGGCTGGCGGTTCAAATCCCTGCAACGGGGGGAGCTCCCATTGCTCGGTCCCAGCTCTAGCCAACCTAGCAGTTCGAAAGCACGCCAGTGCAAGTAGATAAATAGGTACCGCTCCGGCGGGAAGGTAAACAGCGTTTCTGTGTACTGCTCTGGTTCGCCAGAAGCAGCTTGGTCATGCTGGCCACTTGACCTGGAAGCTGAACGCCGGCTCCCTAGGCCAGTAAAGTGAGATGAGCGCCGCAACCCCAGAGTGGGTCATGAATGGACCTAATGGTCAGGGGTCCTTTTACCTTTTTAAGGAGAAGCAATGAGGACACATACCCTGGAAAGAGTAGGGTAGCCTGAGGAGGCAGGCCTGGGGAGAGTCCTAAGGGCTAGACAAAGAAGACTGGAGAACTGGAGCCTGGCAGAAACATGCTGCTGTCTACCAGGTGCCAGACATGCCGCCTGGTCCTGCAGACTTGGGAGAGACAGCAAAAGGAGGAGGCTGACTGCGGTGCGGGCAGAAGGCAGACAGGGAGTGCTTTGTGGATCTCTTTTGCAATAGATCACCCGGCTTTCTTTGTCTCCGAATTGTTTAACAACAGCCGCTCAAAGTGGCTGGGGCAACCCAGCCAGATAGGCAGAGTATAAATAAAATAAAATAATGACAATGATAATGATAATGATAATGATAAGTAACTCCCACCCCTTCCTTAATTCTCAGTGTATGTCTGACCTTCTTTGTAAGTCACTCCTTTGTGCTTGGCTCCAGCTGGTGGACCTCAAGGAGTCTAGGGTGGAGCAGGAAGGGGATCCCACATACCCCACCGGGTTTGTGGAGCTTTTGGTAAGCCAGCAGCATTAAGCTATACTGATTGAGCTGTTGGTGCCTCCCTTAAGGAATTTTGGGGACTGCAGTTCTGAGAATGCTGAGCCACTTCTTGGAACAATTCCTTCAAGGAAGACTTGACCATTAATTAGCCCAGCTGAAAAACCTGGTGCACCCATCCTCAATTTGTGCACAACCGACTGCAAGATCAGATTGTTTTTTATTTTATTGAGGGCGCACTTGCAAATTCAGCCTTGCTTCTGCCACCATAAGGACTTTTGCAGAACGAACAAAGTAAAGGCAGGATATTTATAATTCTTTTTTTAAAAAAAGAGTGAGCTGAACATAACAACCTGCATTTCACAAGTTGCTCATCTGTGCTACTTCCATGTTCATCCGAAGGTTGCTTCCTTGGCTGACAAAAGCTGCCTATTCCTGTGAACAGTGTAGGAACCCAAGGTGTGTAGGAACCCAAGGTGTGTATATATACAGTGGTGCCCCGCAAGACGAACGCCTCGGAAGACGAAAAACTCGCTAGACGAAGGAGTTTTTCGTTTTCTTAGCCGCTTCGCAACATGCATTTCCCTATGGGCTTGCTTCGCAAAACGAAGCTTGCCCCGCAAGCTCCGGGGATAGCGGGGAAGCGCAGCGCGTCTTCCCCGCTGTCCCCGGACCTCTTTTGAAGCAAGGGGCAGCGGGGAGAAGATCGCTTCTTCCCCGTTGCCAGCCCCGCAATCTCCGGGGACAGAGGGGCGCGCGCCTTCCCCTCTCTCCCCGGACCCCTTTTGAACCAAGGAGCTGCAGCGGGGAGAAGCGATTCTCCACGCTGCCCCTTCCCTTGCTTTAAAACAAGTCTGGGGACAGAGGGGAAGGCGTGTGCGCCTTCCCCTCTGTCCCCGGAGATTGCGGGGCAGGCAACGGGGAGAAGCAATCTTCTCCCCTCCGCCCTTTGCTTTAAACAGGTCCAGGGACAGAGGGGAAGGCGCGCGGTGCTTCCCCTCTGTCCCCGGACGGTCTCCATAGGAATGCATTGATTGATTTTCAATGCATTCCTATGGGAAACCGTGCTTCGCAAGACGAAAAACTCGCAAGAAGAAAAAACTTGCGGAACGAATTAATTTCGTCTTGCGAGGCACCACTGTATTCACCTTCCAGTTTCTAAAAGTTGTTGCAGCTGAGATATGTGTGCATCTGTCTCACCTGTGTAGACACCTTGTATGGGCTGTTAAAGCAGAGGTGGGACACCTTTTTCAGGGTCACATTCCCTCATGTACAACTTTTTTTTTGGGGGGGGTGTCACATGCCAGTTGTGAATGGGGCCAGATGCAAGAGTAGACAGAGCAACGGATGCAACTGTTAAGGTCACACTCCAGCCATGCTACACAAACACAAACACCTCCATCCTGTCAAGCAAGCATCATTTCCATAGTTCAAAGACTGATTCCAGCTTGGCAAAGGCACTGGGAAGGGTCTCAAGGGCTTAAAAGAGGACTGGAGGGCCGCATTTGGTCCCCACGCCTGCCTTAAAGTGAATCAGCAGAAGGTATTCAGCAGCAGCGGAAGAGGTGATTCTCAGAGGGATGCCCAGCCAACGAAGTCAGAAGAGAGCTCAATAGCTTTGAGTCTGTTTCTACCAACTCACTGCATCCTCAACTCCTCTTTCTGCATCCTCATCGCGCAGTCCAGAAACCCTGCCTCAGCATCCCAGGCCCTTGTTTGAATAATCCCAAGGAATTTATTACCAGTAAGGAGTGCCGATAAACGACTTCCTCTTTGCGATGGTGGCCGTTATTTTCGCCGCGACGCCAAAGTCAGCTGCGGGAGAAAGAGTGGAAGATGTTTTCTAGAAGCTGGCTTTCCATTTCACGCAGGCCAAGGAAAAGGCTCTAAGTAGGCTCTCTTGGGAGGGGTTGGGGAGGGTGAAGAGAGGTATGTGTGCCAAATTTGCATTGGTGCCGGCCACAGGGGCCTCACTCCTTGCCTCCCAAGCTCCCACCCAAACTGGAAGGGGCAGATGAGTGGGTGAAACTGGAGGTTGAATTAAAAGGGAATTAAAAAAAACTGCACAATTGCTTTAGGGGTTGGAGATGGCACAGGAGCTAGCTAATTAGTCCGACCCACATCTGGCTTCTGTGACATGCACAGCATGACCTCAAGAAGAGAAGGTACATTTGCACTGCCTGAAGCAAAGATGCCTCCGAGACGGTCTCCGCTGCTCTGCAAATGTTACACATGTTTTTAGTCTCTCTCAAGGAAGTCAAGAAGAGGAAGCAAACTTACCCAGCTTGATGTCCCCATGGTCTGTCAGCAGAATATTTGCACCCTGAAAAATAAAAATAAAACTTTAAGTTTACAGTCACTCACCAACACCCCCCATTTCTTTAACGGAGAAAGAGCTCCATTCAGGAATGGCCTACCTTAATATCCCGATGCATTTTGCCTTTCTTGTGCAAATAATCGAGCCCCTAAAAAGAAAGCAGCAGCAAAGATGAGGATGGAACTCCAAGATGGCCTAAGAAATCAAAGGCCAGAGTGACCAGAACCAATTCCCCCACGAGATGACGGGCTGCTGCCTGAGCCCCACTCACCTGTCCTCACTAACTTTAAAAGAACTGCTGAGATAATGCATGCAAAATGTTTTTAAATGAATCCTTATGCAAACACGTTACTATGCTTTATTTGTTATTATTGTCTGAAGGATAGCTCAGTTGGTAGAGCATGAGACTCTTTAATCTCAGGGTTGTGCGTTCGAGTCCCACGTTGCGTGAAAGATTGCTGCATTGCAAGGGGTTAGATTAGATCAGGCACTTCCAACTCCCAAGAGACTGTGGTCTACTCAAAGTATAAAATAACTGTCAGTGATCTACCCACCGTCATTGGAGGGAGGGAGGGGTGTGCGTTTTTTTGGGGGGGGGGTTGGCCACAGTTGTTGAGCTTTTGGGGGGGCTGGCAAGAGGGGATGGCAGTGCAGCAGAAAGAGGGAGACAGCGCTGGAGACAGGGATTTTGTTTGCACCATCACGACCACGATCACCCAGGCGATCTACCGGTTGGACAACCCAGGATAAGATGACCCTCAGGGTCCCTTCCAACTCTACAGTCCATGACCTTGCTCCTCTAAATCACTAGAGCTGGAGGAGACATTGTGATTCATGATTTGGGGGGGGGGTCCCTGTTCCCCAATGTGGTTCAGCAAAGCAGCTCTCATGTGCTGGTGCTCTGCCTCATCCACAGAGAATAAAACGGAGCTGTGAAGAGGAGGGCTAAGAGTGAGATATCAAAAACGTTTGCTTCTGGGTGAAGGTATTTTTAGTACAGGTGTCTCAGTATTATCTATCACGCTCTCTTTGGAAAGTGTTCTGAACAGAGCCTTAAACCGCATCTTAGAAGGGCTTCTTTTAGTGCTGAATTAAGACTCTAATTGAGTACATATTCAAAGATCAACCTTTTACACCCACAGAATCTCAGCTTGGGTGGGATAAAAGACCATCCCCATAACATGGCTAACAGAGAGAATGAGCAGCCCTTCCTGTGGACAGATGGGGCTGCATTGAGGCAAAGCAGGTGACCTGCCAGGTCTCCACTTCAAATTGCAGATGGGCCACTTCCTTGGTGACCTTAGGGCGGTATTTCTTAGACTTGGGTCCCCAGATGTTGCCCTGCTAGCTAGGGATGATGGGAGTCGGAGCTGGAGCCCCATGTTTGAAAAATGCTGCCTTTGGGTATCCTCTTCCACTTGCGAGGTGGGAATAAGAAATGATCACCTACCTTATTAGATAGCTGTGCAGATTCCTGAGAGAAAGCATGTGAAGTGCTTTGAACACAGGAAACCTCTATTAATTCTATGTATATGCAACAATCTCCACTATATAGGTAAAAATGTAAAGGTAAAGGACCCTTGGACGGTTAAGTCCAGTCAAAGGCGACTATGGGGTTGTGGCGCTCATCTCGATTTCAGGCCGAGGGAGCCGGCGTTTGTCCACAGACAGCTTTCCGGGTCATGTGGCCAGTAGGACTAAACCACTTCTGGCGCAACGGAACACCATGACAGAAACCAGAGCACACAGAAATCTTCCTGCTGCAGCGGTACCTATTTATCTACTTGCACTGGTGTGCTTTCGAACTGCTAGGTTGGCAGGAGCTGGGACAGAGCAACAGGAGCTCACCCTGTCACGGCCCAAGAGACTCAGTGGTTTAGACCACAGTGCCAGCTGAAATATGAAGCAGTGAACTAAAAATCCCAAAGCCAGACTACGGTGTTTAACAATTTGTCCTGAGCAGTGAGGAGGAATTAAAGAACCTTTTAATGAGGGTGAAAGAGGAAAGAGGAAAATATGGTCTGAAGCTCAACATCAAAAAAACTAAGATCATGGCCACTGGTTCCATCATCTCCTGGCAAATAGAAGGGGAAGAAATGGAGGCGGTTAGAGATTTTACTTTCTTGGGCTCCATGATCACTGCAGATGGTGACAGCAGCCATGAAATTAAAAGACGCCTGCTTCTTGGGAGAAAAGCAATGACAAACCTAGACTGCTTCTTAAAAAGCAGAGACATCACCTTGCCAACAAAGGTCCGTATAGTTAAAGCTATGGTTTTCCCAGTAGTGATGTATGGAAGTGAGAGCTGGACCATAAATAATAATAATAATAATAAATTTTATTTATATCCCGCCCTCCCCAGCCGAAGCCGGGCTCAGGGCGGCTAACAACAATAAAAATAGTTCAACATTCTAAAACATTCATTATAAAATTAATTAAATCAAATTAAAATCAAATTAATGGCAACCATCAAGCAAATTTTTGTGCAGATTGCCAGAGGAGGGGGTCAGGCTGCGCCCTGACAAAAGGCCTGGTGGAACAGCTCTGTCTTGCAGGCCCTGCGGAAGGATGCCAGGTCCTGCAGGGCTCTAGTCTCTTGTGACAGAGCGTTCCACCAGATTGGAGCCGCGGCCGAGAAGGCCCTGGCTCTAGTTGAGGCCAGCCTAACCTCTCTGAGGCCTGGGATCTTTAGGGTGTTTTTATTTGCAGACCGTAAATTTCTCTGTGGGACATACCAGGAGAGGCGGTCCCGTAGGTACGAGGGTCCTAGGCCGTATAGGGCTTTAAAGGTTAAAACCAGCACCTTAAACCTGATCCTGTACTCCACCGGGAGCCAGTGCAGCTGGTACAGCACCGGATGGATATGATCTCGCAGCGAAGACCCCGTAAGGAGTCTCGCCGCGGCATTCTGCACCCGCTGGAGTTTCTGGGTCAGTCTCAAGGGCAGCCCCACGTAGAGCGAGTTACAATAATCCAGTCTGGAGGTGACCGTCGCATGGATCACAGTGGCTAGGTCAGGGCGAGAGAGATAAGGAGCCAACTGCTTAGCCTGGCGGAGATGGAAAAATGCCGCCTTTGTTATAGCTGTAATCTGCGCCTCCATAGAGAGGGAGGTATCGAAGATTACACCCAAGCTCTTCACGAATGATGCTGGCACTAATTGCACCCCCGCAAGAGACGGGAGTTGCCCCCTCAATCCCATATCGCTCCGTCCCAGCCAGAGGACCTCTGTCTTCGAAGGATTTAACTTCAACCGGCTCCCATGTAGCCATCCAGCCACAGCCTCCAGACATCTGGTCAGTGTGTCTGGGGCCGAGTCAGGATGGCCATCCATCAACAGATAGAGTTGGGTGTCATCGGCATACTGATGGCAACCCAGCCCAAAACTCCGGACAAGCTGGGCGAGGGGGCGCATAAAGATGTTAAAAAGCATCGGGGAGAGAATCGCGCCCTGAGGTACTCCACACACCAAGGAGTGACGCGATGACAATTCCCCCCCAAGCGCCACCCTCTGTCCCCGACCAGAGAGAAACGAGCGCAGCCATTGAAGGACTGTGCCCTGGATCCCCACGTCGGCAAGGCGGCGGTCCAGGAGTTCGTGATCGACCATGTCGAAAGCTGCTGATAGATCTAGAAGAATCAGCAGCCCCGACCCGCCTCGATCCAGCTGCCTGCGGAGATCATCTGTTAGGGTGACCAGAGCCGTCTCGGTCCCATGACCAGCGCGGAAGCCGGACTGGAATGGGTCGAGAGCAGATGTTTCATCCAGAAACCTACCAAGCTGTTCAGCAACCGCTCTCTCAATCACCTTGCCCAGGAATGGAAGATTCGAAACCGGGCGGTAATTGGATAGATCTAAGGGATCTAATGATGTTTTCTTTAAGAGCGGACGCACCACTGCCTCCTTCAGTTCCCCTGGGAATATCCCAGTGCCAAGGGACAAATTGATGATATCCCCCAGGGGGCCCCGCACCTCGTCTGGACACGCTCTAATCAGCCAGGACGGGCACGGGTCGAGAGGACAAGTGGTGGGCTTTCCAGCTCGGAGGAGTCTGTCCACATCGGCTGGGGATATCCGGTCGAAGTGGTCCAATACTGGACCCGAGGACAGTCGAGGGGCCTCCAGTTCCTTCATTGTATCCAAATTGGCAGGGAGGTCATGGCGGAGCAACAGGACCTTCTCCGCAAAAGAGCTCGCAAATGCCTCGCAGCTGTGTGCCGAATTGTTATTTAAATTTGGCTGTCCTTCGAGGGACGTTAAAGACCTAATTATACTAAATAATTGCGCCGGGCGAGAGCTAGCGGAGGCAATGGAGGCCGAGAAGTAGGACTTCTTAGCGGCCTTCACTGCCATCTCGTAGGTTTTCATAAAAACCCTATAAGATGTTCTTGAAGCTCCGTCACGGGCACCCCGCCATACTCGCTCTAGCCGTCTGAGGTCCCGCTTCATTTTCCGAAGCTCCTCGGTAAACCAGGGAGCCCGGTTTCTGCGGGGTCGCAGAGGGGGCCTAGGTGCGATCTCATCGATGGCTGCCAGGAGCTGGATATTCCAGCCCTCAACAAGCTCAGTCAATGAGTCGCCAGGGGGAGCAAGGTCCCGCAAGGCCTGACGGAATCTATCAGGGTCCATCAGCCTCCGCGGGCGAGCCCAAATTGGCTCGCCACCTAAGCAGGGTGGGGGTGGAAAATCAATCCTGGCTTTCAGTGCATAGTGATCAGACCATGGCACCTTCATCGAGGGAGACATGATCACATCTATACCGGCGCCAAAGATCAAATCCAGCGTGTGGCCTGCTTGATGTGTGGGGCCCGAAACAAACTGGGAGAGCCCTAGTGTCGCCATGGAAGACACCAGGTCCAGAGCCTGTGAGGAGGGAGTGGCATCAGCATGGATGTTAAAGTCCCCCAGTACCAATAGGTTGGGGAACTCCAAGGCCCAGCCGGCCACCGCCTCCAGCAGGCCTGACAGGGTGGCTGCTGGTGCGCTAGGTGGCCGGTACACCAGCCAGACAGCCAAGCTCTCCTCGGAGCCCCACACTAGGCCAACACATTCAATGCCGGGGATCGATGGCGATGGTAGAGCCCTGAAAGAACAGTCTTCTCGGATTAATAATGCCACCCCTCCCCCCCGGCCCACAGTCCGCGACTGGTGGAGGACGGAGAAACCCGGGGGCGCCATCTCTCGTAAGGTAACAGTTTCCCCTTCGCGCACCCAGGTCTCCGTCACACAAGCCAGGTCAACCCCCTGCGAGGTGAAGAAGTCTCGCAGGGTGGCGGTTTTTTTGCCTATAGACCTGGCATTGCACAACACCAGTGATGGAGGTGAGTAATCCTTGCTCACCCTACCTTCGTCCCTCGGGATGGGGCGCAGATTGGAAGGGGTACGAGCATATCCATATCTCGATCCCCTTCGCCTATGACATCTGCCCCCACCGCCATACCTCCCTCGCCCCACTACGGTCGCAATCCCAGGCCTCAAACCAACCTCCATTTACAGAATAGAAACGAGTCAAATCAAAAACAATTGTACCAACACAACAAATCCCCACCCCGCTCAATAGCCAACCCCAAACCAAAATAAAACAGAACAAAATAGAAATACATCAATAAAAACCACCGTTCATGGTGGTACAACAAAGTAAAAAGTAAAACCCCCTATAAAACATTTTAAAATATATAAAAACATTTTAAACATTTGCCACGGCAACACCAGTGTCCTTAAAACAGTAGCGGTGGCGAGTGTGGGCCCCGCCCCCTAGGCCTGAGAGGAGTGTGCCTACAGGAGGGAGCGGCCTTCCTCAACCCCCACGGTGAAGCCGCAGCAGTGGTGTCCCGGTGCCTCATGAGGCCTCTTAAGACAGGAGAGTCCTCCTGGGCAGCAGAGCGCAGCAGTCCCTGTGAGTCCTTCAGGCCCCGCCCCGGGCCAGATGGTGAGTGGCAGGAAGGAGCAGGGCCCTCAGACACCCACACAGGAGAGTCCTCCTGGGCAGCAGAGCGCAGCAGTCCTTATGAGGCCTCAGGCCCCGCCCTGGGCCAGGTGGTGAGTGGCAGGGAGGAGCAGGGCCCTCAGACACCCACACAGGAGAGTCCTCCTGGGCAGCAGAACGCAGCAGTCCCTGTCTGCTGATTGCCAAAGAATTGATGCTTTTGAATTCTGGTGCTGGAGGAGACTCTTGAGAGTCCCATGGACTGCAAGAAGATCAAACCTCTCCATCCTGAAGGAAATCAGCCCTGAGGGCTCACTGGAAGGACAGATCCTGAGGCTGAGGCTCCAATCCTTTGGCCACCTCATGAGAAGAGAAGACTCCCTGGAAAAGACCCTGATGTTGGGAAAGATGGAGGGCGCAAGGAGAAGGGGACGATGGAGGACGAGATGGTTGGATGGTGTTCTCAAAGCTACCAGCATGAGTTTGACCAAACTGCGGGAGGCAGTGGAAGACAGGGGTGCCTGGCGTGCTCTGCTCCATGGGATCACGAAGAGTCAGACATGACTAAACAACTAAAAAACAACTGAGCATTTTATTAGCTAAGATTATTATTGGTGATCTTCTCCCGCTCCCCTGCATGTACTTTGAACTGCAGTTCTACTGAAACAGCTTTGTTCTTCTTACGCCAAATGTCACCCAAGACCGTCCCAGCAGTGCCTTACCTTCAACGTCTCTCTGCAAACAAACGCAATCTGAAACTCCGACAGCGGCCCCGTCACTGAAAGGAAAATCAAACATAAAATGATGAAGCATGATGTGGTGGCATGCTCTTGGCCCGTGTGGGGCTGATAAAAGGGTGTCCTTCGTCATGCGGCGCATGGCTAAAGTATGGAAGTCAGCAGGGCTTTCTCATTTGTTGCAGCAGGTTTCGGACTGCAGCGCTTTACAGTAATTTGTGCCCCAAATTACAGAGAAGAAAAGAGTCGTGCATCCCACCCCAACCCCTTGAACAAAGGGCATGGTATAAAATAATAAGGTTGCCAATTACCATGATAAATATCTTGAAGGGAACCTCCTCCGCAGTACTCCATACAAATCCACAGCTTCTCACGGCTATGAAATTAAACAGATATTATCAGAAAGAATGCCTGATGCTTATAACGAATCGAAAAACATTTATTTGTATTGCATTAATATTCATAGCCAATCGTGTCCCTGAGGCTCAGGGTAGTTAATAATTCTTCCCCTTCTTAGACAGGCGTTTTGTAGTGATTAAGTGCCACCTTGTCACCATTATTCCCATTACACAGACAGGAACTGAGGTCGGAGGTCCATTTTTTACAGAGTTAGCCATCAAAGAAGAAGAAGAAGAGTTTGGATTTGATATCCCGCCTTTCACTCCCCTTCAGGAGTCTCAAAGCGGCTAACAATCTCCTTTTCCTTCCTCCCCACAACAAACACTCTGTGAGGTGAGTGGGGCTGAGAAACTTCAAAGAAGTGTGACTGGCCCAAGTTCACCCAGCAGCTGCATGTGGAGGAGCGGAGACGCGAACCCGGTTACCCAGATTACGTGACTACCGCTCTTAACCACTACACTACACTGGCTCTCAAGACCCACAGTAAAGTCAAGTCCCGACCCCTTTGCAGATTTTTAAGTGTCACATAAAACACAACCCTTGATTTCTTGGGGGGGGCATGCAGGAAACTGCACGGACACTTCTGAATATCAGAACATGCAAGCGCAGGAAAATGGATCAAATCCGTTGAGGAATAAGGGATGTCCCAAGAGATTCACGTCCAACAGAATGCAGAATTACAGCAGACTAGAAAATATGGTGCTTCAGGTTTGGTGAGAAGAACTACTTCACTTCCGTCCCACCAGAACTTTAAAAAGCAGCTCTATGGAGCCCCAGCATCAAAGTTTCATCAACTTTGACATTGTAGGACCACCGTATCTTGCAGCATGTAGCAAGCTCAAAAACCAGCGGGGAACGCCACCTTCCCTGGGGCTTGTGCAGAAAAACCTTAGGTCCCTGCAGGAAGTTGGCACAGCAAATCGTTTCTACAAAGCAGAATGCAGGAGGCCTTACCTGAGATAGCTCCCAAAGTAAGCTACGATGTTAGGATGCTTGCATTCCTTAACCATGTAGATCTCTTGCTGTATCAATGAAAAGTCATCCCCTGGGGAAAAGCACAAAGCAGATTTGTTATTCACTTTAACCAGGGCTGTTGCCTGGTTAAAGGAAGCCTGGCTGAATGACTGTATGAATCTTAATTAAATCTGCACATATTAACATATGAGGGGGAAATAAACCCAACAACGCCAAACGTGGGAAAGGCATATTTGCTGGCTGGGGCTGGTGGAAGTTGCAGTCCAAAATAGATGGGAGGGCTGATTTAGATGATGTCTTGCAAAGTGTGTAGGAGCAGCTAACATCAAAGAAGAGACAACCCCCCTTTTCTCTCTCTCTCTGGTAGGAGGGAATACTCCTTCCATGATGGTGCTTGATACCTGCAGGTCTCATAAGAGCTTATATTAAAAACTAAATGCTTTTAATTTTTTTAATCTACTGGATTAAATAACTGGAGGCATCTTTCTAGGTAGGATGGATCAGTCTATTTCCACTCTGTGTCAGTTTTGCATGTATTCATTCATAAATACATGCTAATAATAATAATAATAATAATAATAATAATAATAATCATCCCACTCTGCATTAATCTACCTTTTTTTGTTAAAACCTCATGAGAATTCATATTTTGTCAAAAATACATAATTAGCTGTGTATCTGACCTCAATGCACCCATATGTCTTTTTTTGATCCTATAATATGCATTTCGGTGCATTTTTTAAAGCCAAGGGCTATACTCCGTAATTTGGAGAGGGGCAAAATCTGAAGGACAATTATGTTCCGATTCACACCGCGACCCAAAAGGTGCAGATCCAGAAGGTTGATTTGCAGCAGAATTCATGGATTCCAATTCAAATTCCACAAGCAGTGCTATCAACCAATTAATCTAATTTTGAGTGACTGCTTTGATCAATCAACGAAACACTTCAGAAAAAATATAACCCTAAACATCACAATTCATAAAACACTGGTCGTGTGCAAGCTCTCTTACACCTGTAGTTAATGCGTTCATCCTAGTGGTGCAGCAATAAAACTGCCAGCACATTTGCAAAAGCAAGCAGGGTCTGGTATGGTTTCCATAAGGATGGGGGACCATGTGTTGAGATTCCTACATTGCAGGGGGTTGGATTAGATGACCCTTAGGGTCCCTTCCAACTCTACAATTCCTTGAAAAGCATAGAGAGCTGGCTGGGAGTTGAGCTCTCTTCCCACTCACTGGCCTCTACATCATGCGGTGGTGAGGGTAGTTACCTTTTTCTCCCTTGTACACAGAACTGACATAGGAAGTCGGAAGAGAGTTGCTCTTTTCCACTTCCTCTTTCAGCTCTCTATGCTTTTCAAGGATTACCGTATTTTTCGCTCCATTGGACGCACTGGACCATAGGACGCACCGGACCATAGGAGGGGGAGAACAGGGGAATTTTTTTTTTCTTGTTCTCCCCCTCTAAAACAAGGTGCGTTCAAGGTACATTCACCAGAGCTTGTGGGGCTGGTGGTGGAGGGAAGCGCTGCTTCCCCCCACCGCCAGCCTCAAAGATCCCTGAAGCCTTTGGAGTGCAGCGCCCCGCTGCCCTGCAGAGGTTTGCGCGCAGCCGTCCCCAAGCTAGAGCAGCGAGATGGAGCCCTCCGTCTCGCTGTTCTGGCTTGGGAACAGCCTTGCTAGCTTCTGCAGGACAGCAGGGTGAAGGCACCCCGCTGCCCTGCAGAGGTTTGCGCGCAGCCGTCCCCAAGCTAGAGCAGCGAGACAGAGCGCTCCGCAGTGCTCCGTCTTCCTGTTCTGGCTTTGGGCTTAGCGGCGCAGCCTGCATTGGCTCTATAGGACGCACACACATTTCCCCTCAATTTTTGGAGGGGGAAATGTGCGTCCTATAGAACGAAAAATACGGTAATTCCCCCAGGATCTGACTTTTACCCAGATCCTTTGGAAAAGGGAAATGTGTGTGAGTGCATTTTCTCGCTCTCCGTCAATGGGACTGTGAATCTTATCTGAGGCACAGGAGTGACCAGAGGCGGCATCAACCACAGCACTCGCTTTCAACCCAGCATTTGTCATCGTAGCTCAAGGTCTACTCATCAACTGGCCGCAGGGTAGGGGTTGGCACCCCGGTCTAGGTGGATGAAAAGCAGACTGCTCAGGCAACCAAAGCGGCAAAAGACTCAAGCCTGACAAATATATCCCAGAACATGTTTGTGATTATTAACAAATCAATACAATACAGAATGCTACAACTGCTCAACGGATGCTAAAAAAATCTCCCCCTCCACCGCTACTTCTCCCCCCTTAAACGAATTCCACTCTACTGGTTTTCCACGTTTTATTACTTTCTCTGGCTGAAGACAAAACTGCTCCTCAGAGGGCTGGGCTGGCAGCCTCGGGGGCTCAAGCGCCACAGTGACTCTGGAAAGAATGTGCTCAGGACCCGCAAGATGGGCTGGGAGCCTCATAGGACGCCTGAGGGCGACAGCTCTGCCTGCTGTTTTACAAGGGAATAGCCCAGTTATGCAAGGAGCCGTTCCAAGCTTCAAATTGGCCGGCAGAAAAAGCATGCACGTCCTCAGGGAGAGACGAAGAACTCAGGAGATGGTCCCTTGCAACCTGCTAAGCCAGGCATAGACAAACCCGCCCCCCCTGATGTTTTGGGACTACAACTCCCATCATCCTTGACCACTGGTCCTGTTAGCTAGGGATGATGGGAGTTGTAGTCTCAAAACATCTGGAGGGCAGAGTTTGGGGATGCCTGTGGTAAGCCTTGAAGTGGTTGGATGTGCTTCGTCCATGCTCCAGCTCAGCACAACACGAGACCTCTGGCTCTCCACCTTCAACAGGGCTCTGGCACCCACCAAGAGGAGGGGCCTTCTCACACTGACATAACCACTTCCACCTGAGACCCTACCTGCCTGTGCCCTGTCTCGCCAGGGGGGTACAGGGCGGTCTTCTCCCGCTTGGACTACTGCAATGCACTCTATGTGGTGCTACCTTTGAAGGTGACTCGGAAACGACAACTAATCTAGAATGTGACTGCTGGACTGGGAGTGGCCGCCAGAACCATATAACACCAGTCCTAAAGGATCTTCATTGGCTCCCTGGATGTTTCCAAGCACAATTCAAAGTGCTGGTGCTGACCTTAAAAGCCTCGGCCCAATATACCTGAAGGAGCGTCTCCACCCCCATCGTTCAGCCCGGACACTGAGGTCAGCTCCGAGGGCCTTCTGACAGTTACCTTGCTGCAAGAAGTGAGGTTACAGGGAACCAGGCAGAGGGTCTTCTCGGTGGTGGCACCTTCCCCGTGAAATGCCCTCCCATCTGAAAGCAGCCCTGTACAGGGAAGTTTTGTTTTTGTATATCCTGCTGGAAGACGCCCAGAGTGGCTGGGGCAACTCAGTCAGATGGGTGTGATACAAATAGTAGTAGTAGTAGTAGTAGTAGTAATAATAATAATATTAATAATAATAATAATAATAATAATAATAGCAGCATTCTTCTCACTCATGCCCATCCCACAATTCCTCCGCCCCCAAGAATTGGGCCCTTCTACCCACTTGGATTTACTCAGCAGCACCAATCCAGCAAACAACAGGAAGCTGGTCTCCAGCTTTTCACCCATTATAAACGCCATCCAAAGCTAGATACCAAGACAAGAGCAACCGTCAACAAGTATGGAGAGGGGAAATTGAAAACAGCTTTTGATCTCCTGCCAGGGCACAGCATCCAGTGTCATGACTGACTGGGTCCTGACCGCAGTCTTGCTGTGGCCTTCAGCTTCCCCCCACCCTCCCCAGGCAGACGAGGAGAAGATATGGGGAAAGCCCCCGAACAAGTCAAAAGTCACGCAGATCACGACCTCCTGACATCCTCGTCCTTGATCAGGGGTGGGACTCAGCGAGGGCCACCACTGAGCTGTATGTTTTGAACATAAACAACATCTGTACGTCATTTTTAGGAAAGCAGATGAGGAGCCCCCGCCAGAACACACACAAATGGCTTTCCTGTGCACAATGGCCCCATTCAAAAGCCTATTGCCCTCAAATACAACAAGCTCAGCCAAACCCTGAAAAATGGGAATGAGCTGGAGCGTCGCATTTCTTGCCTCTATGTTTCCAAATTCTTCTTTCGTGGTTTTTGAAGGGCTGAAGGCTAGCTTCATGCCTTCGTGTTTTTGGTTCTGCTTCCAGATAATCCAAGAGCGTTGTGTTTTTTAAAATGTTGAGGGCTAGCTACATGCCAAAAAGCTAGTGACACACAGCTATCCTAGTTTTGCAATTCCTTCTGGGTTGTTGTTTTTTAAATAAAATAAAAGCAGAGATTCTCAGGACAGGATGGGCATATGCACTGTGAACGCACATAGTTCCAGTTACATGGCACAGTGCAAAGATTCCCATTAGTCTAATTTCAGAATCAGCGCTAACAGCTGGTAACTTTCGAATTCAACATCCACAGCTTAACTGGGGGAGGAGAAGGCTGCTTTTCTGCCCAACTCTTTATTAACTGAGCACAAGCCAACACCTAGATAATTCAGGACACATGTAAAAAGGATTCAGAGCGCTGCCAAATGTGTCAGCCACATACCCCAAACAGGAACTATAGAACTGACATATTTGCTTTCTTACAAAGTAATAATGGAAGCGTTAGTTGCATTCTTAGTACAGGGGATGACGTTAAGTGACAAGCTCCTCCTTTGTAGGCATAAACTCCCAAATACAGCCCTTAGTATCTCCTCTTAAGGTAGGCACCCAGGTAGGCAGGGTGATGCGGAAAATCTCTCTCTGCCTGAGGCCTCAAAGACACCTTCACCAACTGGCACCCTCCAAATGCTTTGAACTACAAACCCCATCCGACAATGTGGGGCTGAAGCAGGGGTGGCAAAGCTTTGACCCTCTGTTATGGCTGCTGGGAGCTGTAGTTCAGGAACCCCGGCGGTTCCCCAGTGGTCTGACTCCAAACCTTCAGATCTCCAGAGTGTCCAGTGCATTCCACAGACAGAACAGCGCTTACAATACTTGCAACCACCCAGTAAGCAAGGACAATATTAGCATCCCTACATTGGAGGTGCAGGACTGAAGTGTGGGGGGGGTTGCTTTCCAAATATTATCTGGTGGCAGAGGCAAGATTCGAACCAGAGTCTTCCCATTTCGTAGCTCCGCCTATCTGCCCCAATGCTACATGGTTCATTTCAGAGGACCTGGATCAATGTGCGAACCTGGGCAATCGTTCCCTAAAATGCTCACGGTTGCATGCTACGTAAGGCTTTGCAATGCCTCCAGGTTTCAAAAGCATTTCCTCCATTTCCCACCCGATGGGAGATTTTACACTGAACAAAGTTCCTTCGAGAGCAGTGTGCCTCTTTGTTCACCTCTCCTTCTCATTGTGTGTTTCATCTTGCAAGCTCCTTGGGGGCAGAGACGCATTTATATGTCCCTATGAAACTCTGCAAGGAACACCTGGACATCGATGGCGCCGTGCAAATAATAAGCCGGAGGAG
This sequence comes from Podarcis vaucheri, assembly GCF_965113315.1. Taxonomy (NCBI): domain Eukaryota; kingdom Metazoa; phylum Chordata; class Lepidosauria; order Squamata; family Lacertidae; genus Podarcis; species Podarcis vaucheri. The sequence goes on from NC_138759.1 coordinate 3,870,719, forward strand.
GATCCAACTGTGTCAGCTCTGCTCGAGTTAAAACGCTGCACGTTTCTTTATTTAAATATGAGGTCTTTGGGTCTGCTTGGAAGCCACAAACCCCGAAAACGGAAGTTCTGAAATCCCACATACAAGAGAGTGAGCAAAGCAGCAAGCAGTTGCTGGCTTGTGCAGATAAATAAGGCTGTCTGCCTGCAAGGGCTTCTTTTTCTCACACAGTCACCACAGCTGAACCCTGCAGCAGAGAAACAGGCCCTTCAGCTCAGCCCCGGCACCAAGAGAGCAACCCCTGGCTCCAAGGCAGGCCTGGAAACTTGTAAATAGCAGCGATGGCTCAAAAGCTGAACGCAAAACCTCAAATACCAGACAGAAAAGTCAGCTTAGCAGTAGCAGCAGGCAGGGGGATTGCGAGGAGGCAGACAAGACAACATGCCTCTCTGACAGGCCTCGCTTTTATTTTGTCCCGTAATCACGGAAACTTCACAAAACATTCCAGCTGTAAAACCAGTTTTATTCTCCTGGAATCTGGCGAGGACCTTGGGAATGTCTAAGACGGAGGAAAGAAATTCAATGGGTGGCGTGGAGGAGATGTTTTTGGCTCAGAGGTCAACTGAACATTATATTTGGGAGGGGGGGGAGGGAAGGTTGGTGGGCTCAGGACAAACTGTGATGGTGACAATTATGATGGCGATGAAATTTATTGCCCATCCTTCAGCAGCAGGCCCCAGGCTACAACAATTTAAAGTTCAGGACTAAAAACAGTGGAAACAAATGATAGCCACAGGAATAACAACAACAACAACAACAACAACAACAACAACAACAACAACAATAATAATAATAATTTATTATTTATACCCCGCCCATCTGGCTGGGTCTCCCCAGCCACCCTGGGTGGCTTCCAACAAAGTATTAAAATACAGTGGTCTGTTAAACATTAAAAACTTCCTTCAAATGTCCCCTAAAAGTCTGGTAGTTGTTTTTCTCTTTGACATCTGGTGGGAGGGCGTTCCACAGGGCGGGCGCCACCACCGAGAAGGCCCTCTGCCTGGTTCCCTGTAACTTAGCTTTTCTCAGGGAAGGAACCGCCAGAAGGCCCTCGGTGCTGGACCTCAGTGTCCAGGGAGAACAATGGGGGTGGAGACGTTCCTTCAGGTATCCTGGGCCAAGCCCGTTTAGGGTCCCCTGCCTTCTCCTTCACGGGCGCGGAGCAGGTCCTTCTCTGGCCTACCACAGCTCGGAGAGCAGGACGGCACCGCTGAAGCTCCACAAACAGAGCAAAAGCTCCTCTCCTTCCTCCCCATGTGTGGCAGCTGGCTTGCGCTGGTTGCCTGAGGAACCGTCCCAGGACCTGGTGACTGTGCCCCACTCACAACGGCTTAGAGGGCAGAGCCACAAGACGGCAGACATTCCCAAATGGCATCCAGGTGAACCCTGGGAGAATCTTGTCAAAAGGAGAAGGCCATTAATGGAAGGCAAGCTGCTCAGAAGACTGACAAGCCCAGCACTATTTATGGCATATAATTATTATTTGCTTAACGCTTAATGCCCAAACAGACTTGTGACCTTCCCCATTACAGGAAGGCGCTGGCCTTCAATTTTTTTCAGACTCAGGATCCATCTTTAACTCAAACATGCATTTCGGAACGTTATTTCTTCATTTTTTTTACCATATCTTTGCATGCTGACTAGTGCAATTCATCTTAGAACAGGAAGTGACCTGGTCGTGGGGCCCAACCAGTGGTCTGAGACTACATTTCCTATTGTCCCTGGCCACGCTTGCTGAGGCTGATGGGAGTTGTGGGTCAGCAACATCTGAAGGGTTAAAGGTTCCCCACATCTGGCCTAAGGGGCATTCTCATTTCATTTGCTACCGAGGCAGTCTGTCTCAGCAATACTATTGCACCAGCTTCAGCGGCTGCCAACGCATCTCTGAGCCCAATTCAAAGTGCTGCTTTTAAGCCTCAAATCCTTAAAAAGTTTGGAACGCAAGATATTGGATGGGTTGCCTGCACCCATGACCAGCCTGCCTGCAAACTGAGATCTGCAATGGAGGCGATTCTTGGGGGTCCACCTCCAACCTAGATCAATGAAGCTACTGCTGGCCACAAGTAGCTCTGAGTCCCCTTTTGGCTGAAAGGGTGGAGGAGGAAATCCTTTCAATGAGAAAGAAAGAACTAAGGAGTTGCTTCGCAGACAAAGGGTGCATCTAACACAGCCCTGTTTACATGAGCTGAAAGAGATCCTCGCCACAGTATATAAACTGTTTATTGTGGAAAGAACTTGTTTCATCGGATGCATGAACTCTCTGAGGCTCGACGTTGTCCTTTTCCTGCAGACATGATTACTCTTATGGGGGAATTTTTATTTCTTAATACTGCTTGTTGCACAATGAATAATTAACTTATGGAATTCACTTCTGCAAGATGCACCAATGGCCTTTGGCTCGCCTGGCTTTGGGTTTTGTTTTTGTTTTCAACCATGATTACTGCTGGTATAAAGGTCTTCCTAAGACTGACAAGTTTGAGGGTATCTGGTGGTCTCTCCTGGTGTTGTGATCTGGTCAGAAGGGCTCATTCAACCTCCACTCTCACAGCTGAATTTTTGGAGACAGTTCAGGACAGCGATCGCCCATGATTCTTGGTATAACTCATATCAAATTTTATGACACTTTACAACTTCAGCTTTGAGGTGCTTTCTGCCAAAAGGTATGTAATGCTAAGTATTTATAGCTTTGCTGTATAGCCTACTGTCAGGGAACTGACATCAGAGGAAAGGGAGGTGGTAGGGCTCCCAGAGACTGGGAGAGAGTCAGCAGCTAAAGCAGGGACAAGGAGGGGGAGCGAGGGGTCTCTGGAGGAGGATCTCAGTAATGCTGAGAGAGACGCAGCAGCCCAGGCAGGAAACAGCAGGGGAGAGAAAGGGGTGAGAGACACTTCCAGCGAAAATAGCGGGGAGGTGTCAGAAGCAACTGCAGGGAGACCCATGCTTCGCCGGAAGCTGCCACGTAGTGAGTCCAGGAGACGCGTTTCCGTTAAGGAACTTCTTTGCTGGAAGCGCTTCCGCAGGCAGCCACTGTCAGACTCTACTAGTGACTAGAGCAGACATGTCTGAGGAGCTCTGTCACACACAGAGGTTTGTGGGGCCGCACAAACTCTGAAGGGGCACAATTTTAAGCACAAGCAGCTAATCATCCCCTGACAGCAGTCTGACAGTCTCTGTACGCTGCCTGTGCAGGAGAAAGCATCATGAGCAACCCAGCCGGAACCGGAGAGGCAGGGGTTGGAGCTGGTCCAAGCTTGGAAGAAAGGTATCAAGCTCTGGAGGTCCAACTTGCGCTGCAGACGGCGAGGCTCGAGGAGAGAAGGGCTCAGGATGCTGACAAAAGGGGAGAACCACTCAGTTCCCCAGAAAGGTACCAGGATTGGTGCAGAAGTTTGGGGGGGACCCCAAGGATTACCATGCCTTTAGGACTGAGATGCAATATGCCCTGAATGTGCAGTTTGATGAGTTCCCTGATGAGGAATCGCGAGTTGCTTTCGTAATTGGGCATCTTGAGAAGGGGGCGCGGGACTGGGTTCGACCCCTGATGGCAACGCACAACGATATCCTAAAGGACACTATGAAATTCTTTCGTGCAATGGATATCATGTTTTCCAGCGATATTGAGGAAGGGGTGGTGCGCAGACAGCTAATGGCTTGCAAGCAGGGAAGCAGATCTGTCCGTGAGTACTGGACTGAATTTACCATGCTGATTCACAGATTGGGGTGGGATTTATCGGCAGCACCCATTCAGATGCTATTTGAAGAAGGTCTTTCTTCAGCTGTGAAAGACGAGCTGGCCAGGAGCCCCAGGGCGGTGTCTATGGATCAGCTGACCAAATCTGCGCTGACCATTGGAGCGCGCCAGGAGGCAAGAGCCTTGGAGAGGCGGGAAGGGAGAGGGGAACGTTGGAAGGAGTTACGCATTCCAGACATTCCTGAGCCAGCTTTCCCGCCGGCAGAGCCGATGGAAATCGGAACAGCCCGCGCGCGCGCAGTTTCAAAGCCCAGTGAGGGGGCGAAGAAGGAGGGAAAGGGAGCCCGGAAATGCTATCTCTGCCAACAGCCAGGCCACTTTGCCAGAGTCTGCCCCCAGAGGAAGGAATGGCAAGGGATGGTGGGAGCAGTTGAGGGGGAAGAGCAGGGAGAAATGGAGCAGGTAAAAGCCAACGCCTGGTTGCCAACGTCAGGGCACTGCAGCCAGGCCAAAGAGCAGTGAAAGTGCCCGTGCCAGAAGCTCCTCGACCTGCTCTAGTGATTGAAGTGTCGCTAGAGCTGCAAAATGGACACCCCCTAAAAATAAAGGCGCTGTTGGACTCAGGCAGCTCCTGCAATTTTATGAGCAAGGAGTTTGCTGCTGAACATCAGATACAGACTATCCCTTTAAGCAACCCCCTGCAGGTGACCACGATCGATGGCAGGGAACTGTTGGGAGGAGGAGTTAGTTTGCAGACCGTCCCAATGATAATGAGGGTGGCAAGGCACACAGAACTGATAGCGTTTAATGTGGCCACCTTGGGAGGCGCTCCCATTATTTTGGGAATGAGCTGGCTAGCCTTACATGATCCGCTGGTGGGCTGGCATCAAAGAGTGGTTTCCTTCGGTTCAGCACATTGCTTAGAACACTGCAGGGGGGAAAAGGGGTCAGCAGGGGCCCAAGCCACCCTAGCAGGGACTGAAGTAATGGGGAAGGGGAAGGTGCCACCACAGTATGCTGATCTCAGCGACGTGTTCAGCGAGAAGGAAGCTGACCAACTACCCCCGCATAGGCCCTTTGATTGCCAGATCAATTTACTCCCTGGAGCACAGCTTCCTGTAGGCAAGTTGTATGCCATGTCAGACAGGGAAATGCAGGAGTTGCGAGCGTTCATTGACAAGAACCTGAAGAGAGGCTTCATCAGAGAGTCCAAGGCAGCGGGGGGTAGCCCAGTGTTTTTTGTGGATAAAAAAAACACGGACAAGCCGAGGCTGGTATGTGACTTTCGGCGCCTAAATGCAGTGACAGAGCCGGCGGCTTTTCCTATGCCCAGGATTGATGATATTTTGACCAGGGTGCGAAAAGGAAAGATTTTTACAAAGCTGGACCTAAGGGGGGCGTACAACCTGATACGTATAAGGAAAGGGGATGAATGGAAGACCACCATGTTCACCCCTTTGGGGGCATTTGAATATCTCGTTATGCCTTTTGGATTACAAGCAGGCTCCGCGTGTTTTCAAGCCTTTATGAACCATGTACTGGGGCCTTTGCTCTACAAGAATTGCGTGGCCTTCTTAGATGACGTGTTGGTGTATTCGGAGAATGAGGAGCAACATGTGAGAGACGTCAGAGAAGTGTTGAGCAGGCTGCAAGCCAACAGACTGTGGGTGAAACTGGAGAAGTGTCAGTTTCATACCAAGGAGGTGGAATTCCTGGGGTACCGCTTGTCAGACAAGGGGTTGGCCATGGACCCCGGCAAGGTTCAAGCGGTGCTGGAATGGAAAACACCCAAGACCAAGAAGGATGTGCAGAGGTTCCTAGGGTTTGGAAACTTTTATCGTAAGTTCATCCGAAACTTCGCCCACCTGACGGCGCCCATCACGGACTGTCTCAGCAGTAAAAAGAAGTTTGTTTGGACGGGGGAGGCGGAGCGAGCGTTTGAGGAACTGAAAAGGGCCTTCGCCTCTGATGAACAACTTCTACATGTGGATTTACAAAAAAAGCTGAGGGTCGAAACAGACGCTTCTGACAGAGCCATAGGGGCGGTGCTTCTTCTGCAGCCGGGGAAGGAGGGGTCAGAGTGGCGACCGTGTGCCTTCTTTTCGCGAAAGCTGAACAAATCTGAGAGGAACTACACGGTGTACGACCGGGAACTTCTTGCGATTCATGAGGCCTTCCGGAGATGGAGGCACCTGCTAATTGGTGCACAACAGAAGGTGCAAGTGTGCACGGACCATAAGAATCTAGAGTATTGGAGAACTGCGCGAGTGCTCAACCAACGGCAGTTGAGATGGGCCCAGGAGTTCTCCAAATTTAACTTTGAGATTTGTTACGTACCAGGCCCGGAGAACGTTAGGGCGGACGCTCTCTCACGCAAACCTGAATATTTGGAGGGAGAGGGTGCACCCGAAGAGACCCATGTCATTCCCGAGGACCGCTGGGTGTGTGGGGCGGCATTGGTGGGGCAAAGGGAACTGGTAGAGGGAACGGTGCAGGATGAATACGCCCAGGACAAACTCAGGGGTCTCAGGAGGGAGGGAGAGAAACCCGGGGGTTTTGAGGAGAGAGATGGGGCGTTGTACTACAAGGGAGCGTTATACATACCTGAAGGGGAATTGAGGGAAAAGGTACTCAAGCAACTGCACGATAGCCCCACAGCAGGGCATTTTGGGCAACACAAAACCATGTGGCTGGTTACCAGGGAATTCTGGTGGCCCAAGGTCAGGGAAGATGTGCGGGAATATGTGAGAGGGTGTGACCGATGCCAACGAGCCAAGGGGGAGAGGCGGGCACCGGCAGGTTTATTAGAACCACTACCCACGCCGGAAAGGCCATGGGAGGCAGTGGCAATAGATTTCATGACTGATCTGCCCAGGTCCAAAGGGAAAACAGCCATCATGGTTGTGGTAGACCTGTTAACCAAGATGGCCCACTTTATAGCCTGCTCACATGCGGTCACAGCGGAAGAAACCGCTAAATTGTTTGTGGAAAATGTGTTTAGGCTGCATGGCGCCCCCTTGAGGGTGGTTTCTGACCGAGGGAAACAATTTACTTCCAGGTTCTGGAGGAAGCTCATGAGCTTATTGCATGTAGAGGTGAATTTCTCTACTGCCCGTCATCCAGAAACCAACGGGCAGGCGGAAAGAGCTAATGGTGTCCTCCAGCAATATTTGAGGTGTTATGTGAATGACAGAGAGAATGATTGGGTGGAGAAGCTGGCGTTGGCAGAATTTGCCTACAACAATGCAGAGAACGTGTCCACGGGGATGAGCCCTTTTTTGGCTAATCACGGGTGTCATCCCCGAGCCTTCCCGGGGGGGAAGGGGAGAACTGGAGCGTTCCAGCCGCAGAACAGTTCGTTGAAGAAATGGAAGCGATCCATCGCCAGCTCCAACTTAATTTAAACAGGGCGAAGGAGGAATATAAGAGGCAGGCAGACAAAACCAGAAGGGAAGGGGAAAGCATTAGGGTGGGGGACCAGGTGTGGCTGTCCACCCAAGGGTTACCATTTAAAGGAGGTTGTAAGAAGTTAAGACCCAAAAGACTGGGCCCATTTGAAGTCACGCAACAGGTCAACCCAGTGGCTTTCAGACTCCGGTTACCGAACCACATGAAGTTGCACCCAGTGTTCCACAGGTCGTTGCTGTCACCGTATATAGGGGACAGAGAGGGGAGGGTCAATAGGGGACCAGCTATGGAGGAAAAAGAACACAGCTACCATGTAGCGGAGATTCTCGATTCCAGGTGGAAGGGAGAGCAAGTAGAGTATTTGGTAATGTGGGAAGGGGAGCCGGAGTCGGAAAACACCTGGGTCAGGGCAGAGGATGTAGATGACGAGGTTTTGATTGAAACTTTTCATCAGAGATTCCCTCGTAAACCCCAGCCAGTGGCGAGGTTCCGGAGGGAATACTTCGCCACCACCGACGAAGAAGAAGAGTTGGAGGGGTTCTCTGATTCCGAGGTGGAGGAGGATTCAGCGAGTCGGAACGAAGACCGATGGAGGGAAATGTTCGAGACGTCTGAAGATGAAGAGGATTCTTTTCGGGGTTTCAGCTCCTCACCGCCCAGAGGAGAGAGTAGGGGCGGGGGAGAAGGGGGCCCTGGAGGGGAGGTGGATGTCAGGGAACTGACATCAGAGGAAAGGGAGGTGGTAGGGCTCCCAGAGACTGGGAGAGAGTCAGCAGCTAAAGCAGGGACAAGGAGGGGGAGCGAGGGGTCTCTGGAGGAGGATCTCAGTAATGCTGAGAGAGACGCAGCAGCCCAGGCAGGAAACAGCAGGGGAGAGAAAGGGGTGAGAGACACTTCCAGCGAAAATAGCGGGGAGGTGTCAGAAGCAACTGCAGGGAGACCCATGCTTCGCCGGAAGCTGCCACGTAGTGAGTCCAGGAGACGCGTTTCCGTTAAGGAACTTCTTTGCTGGAAGCGCTTCCGCAGGCAGCCACTGTCAGACTCTACTAGTGACTAGAGCAGACATGTCTGAGGAGCTCTGTCACACACAGAGGTTTGTGGGGCCGCACAAACTCTGAAGGGGCACAATTTTAAGCACAAGCAGCTAATCATCCCCTGACACCTACTTTTCTCTCTTTTATTGTATTGTTCTTTTATTATATTGTTCTTTTCCAAACGTTTTCACAATAACCTTCAAATCAAATACAATGTTTCATAAGTCGACTTCCCACCTTCACCTTCACAGTATTTTTACTCAAAACCTTTCCTATCGCGTTATATCTTTATCCATCACAAAAGTCTCTATTACCATTATTTTGTCATTGTATTAATATTTTTCATCCATTTTCTTGTTCTGCTTGTCCTTCTTTGCGGTTTGTAGCTGCCTCCTCACAAAATGAAATCAAGGCATATTTGATGGCGGGGGGACAGACGACGATTACGATTAGACAATGTCGATGGCTATGAACCGCACAGAGCTTCTTCCACTTATGCGATTAGGAAATACTGGAAGACAACAAGAAACCGAAGGTGGGCGGGTGCTCACCACCCAATAGCTGGAACGTATTCTAAGACACCTCTTTTGATCTTAAAATACCAGAATCTCCCAGCCGTTTCACCAGAGATCCCGGGAGACCTAATATGAAAAGTGCACAGTTCCCTACACAGCAAGACCCAGTCACCGGCAATGCATGCCAAAGCAACTCAAGATATAAGGAATGGCTCTTGCATTCTGCATTGTACACAGGCATTTACCATATTTTTCACTCTATAAGACGCACCAGACCACCAGACGCACTTAGTTTTTGGAGGAGGAAAACAAGAAAAATAATATTCTGAATCTCAGAAGCCAGAACAGCAAGAGGGATCACTGCGCAGTGAAAGCAGCAACCCCTTTTGCTGTTCTGGATTCTGGCATAGCTGCGCAGCCTGCATTCGCTCCATAAGACGCACACACATTTCCCCTTACTTTTTAGGAGGGGAAAAGTGAGTCTTATAGAGCAAAAAATACGGTACATGTCAGTGTTTAACTTCCAAAATGGTATCTGCCCTGGCTTAATTTTTATCCTCCAATCCACAGTTCGTATGTATTCTGGTTTGGGCCACCCAACGGGGAAGGAGATATGCCCTGCACATGCTCAGAAGTACTGTTATTCATTGATTCAACCACCCCAGGAACAAGAGTCCCTGCTCAAATGAAGCTGCGACTGTTACCTAGCAAAGAATAAACACCAAACAAGCAGAAGTTGTTGACTGTGCTGTGAATTAAGAATCAAAAGACCTCTTTGAGAACCTGATCTTTCATACCTCTTTTCATAGGAATAGAATGGACTGCTACTACAAAGTCTTGCTGTGAGACAGAGACAGAGAGGCAGGCAGAGAGAACTCAGTCTATCTGACAGCCACAAAGAGCCAGGATGATGGAGCAAACGAACTGATAGATGTATGTTGTTACCTGAGCATGTTATTGGGTTCAGCTACCTACTGAGCCAAGAGCTGTGGGTTAAACCACAGAGCCTAGGACTTGCCGATCAGAAGGTCAGCGGTTCGAATCCCCGCGACGGGGTGAGCTCCCGTTGCTCGGTCCCTGCTCCTGCCAACCTAGCAGTTCGAAAGCACGTCAAAATGCAAGTAGATAAGTAGGTACCACTCTGGCGGGAAGGTAAACGGCTTTTCCTTGCGCTGCTCTGGTTCGCCAGAAGCGGCTTAGTCCTGCTGGCCACATGACCCGGAAGCTGGACGCCGGCTCCCTCGGTCAATAAAGCGAGATGAGCGCTGCAACCCCAGAGTCGGCCATGACTGGACTTAATGGTCAGGGGTCCCTTTACCTACTGAGCCAAGAGTTCCTTGAGCTGGCTTGGTCGAGACAAAGCCCCTCAGTCCAACCAGCCTCATTGTGTGGCACAGTATTGTGGAACGGTGGAGATGGATGAGGGAGAAGCAGGTTCAAACCCCTGCCGTCCTAGCCTTCTTCACAGGGCTGTTGTGGGGATAAACTGGGGGGTAAAGGGAAAGCTACCCAGAGCACTGTGGACTAAGAGTGTGATAGGCAGGCTGTCAGGGAAACAAATCCATCACAAATGAATTTTTTTTAAAAAAAAGAAGAGAAAAGAAAGGAAGAGCTCACCTGGTTCTAACTTGATAATTTTTACTGCAGCCAACTCTCCGCTGTGCACATTTCTGGCCTAGGAAAAAACAGAATGACAGCAGATTTAAGCAGAGTGCAAAGGAATGTAAATCAGTGTGTTAAACCAAGAGGCTTGTGTGTCAGAATGTGCATCATTTGGGGAAACTGCTACCTAGAAAGATGAAGGAGGCAGGGATGAGCAGCCAGGGAGCAGGAAAACATTGTAGGACACGCCCAAGCCCCTCATTGCTTAAATCTTTGGCCGTCAAGCCACAACTATAGTACAAGTGCATCTTAGGTGCATTTAACTTGTGTGATTTCAACCATATGCAGTTAAAGGCCAGCTGGTTAAAACTTCACAAGTTAAATGCAAGCAAGGCAGAGAGCTTAAAAGCTCTTTTTGCTCTGGGTTTTCCTGGCACAGAAAGAGCTTTTAAGCTCTCCTTCTTGCTTGTGGGGGCAAGGCCTTGTCGGCACACTGGTCCTGGGATGCTCTTGCGAGATCTCATGGAGCTGTCCAAGTTCCTGTGAAATCTTGCGTGAACATCCCTAATCTTCCAGAGCCAGTGCCTGGGATGCTCGCATGGAGGTGGTTAGAGTACGCGTTTTCATTTAAGTGTGGAGCCTTTGGAACCAAATCCGTGCGTAAGATGTGGTTGCACTGTACTCAGAACAGTGGCTACACATGAACAACCACATTATGCTCTCACTGTTATAGACCTCCCTGGCAGATATCGAGTCCATACCGTACAGAAATGGGGCTACCCATATAAAAAGTAAGGCCACTATAGAAAAGGCAAGTGAAGCGGTGATTCGTAGTGACATCCAGCCCATGGAACTCCCTGCCCCATGAGATTGCAACATCTCTTTATTTACAGGTCTTGCACCATCACTTAGAAAACGTTTCCCTTCCAGCAAGATTCTGACTTTTGACCTTCCTGCTGCTCATTTATCTTGGATGGCCTTTAGAGCCAATCTAGCTCTCCGCTAGAGACGTGGATGGCGCTGTGGGTTAAACCATAGAGCCTAGGGCTTGCCGATCAGAAGGCCGGCGGTTCGAATCCCCGTGACAGAGTAAGCTCCCGTTGCTCTATCCCAGCTCCTGCTAACCTAGAAGTTCGAAAGCACGTCAAAGTGCAAGTAGATAAATAGGTACCGCTCCGGCAGGAAGGTAAACGGCGTTTCCATGCGCTGCTCTGGTTCGCCAGAAGCAGCTTAGTCCTGCTGGCCATACGACCTGGAAGCTGTACGCTGGCTCCCTCGGTCAATAAAGCGAGATGAGCACCGCAACCCCAGAGTCGGTCACGACTTAACCTAATGGTCAGGGGTCCCTTTACCTTTATAGCTCTCTGCTGGCTTATTAGCTTGTTGGTATGCATCCTTTAATCTGCTGCTCTGTTTTTTTCTGTTTGTAATAAGTTTGCTGAGATTTTCATAGAATCACAGAATTGTAGAGTTGGAAGGGATCCAGAGCATCATCTAGTCCAAGCCCTTGCAATGCAGGAATCTCAACATGTGGTCCCCCATCCAATTTGAAACCACACCGGACTCTGCTTAGCTTTGCAAATGTGCTCTCAGTTGAAAAATGATGCAGAAGAGTCTTATTTCCCTACTCCCCCCGCTGCTTGCACCTTCCTGCTCTTGTCTTCCTTCTGCCCCTCTCGACATCCGAGCCTGGCCTTCTGGGTCATAGCCCCCCACCCCCCTTCTGCATCCCACACTGCCTCCCTGACTGCTCAGCAGGGTGAAAGGACGACGAGGATGACCCTAAATCCAGGAAGACAGCTGCTTCCTTCCTTGCCTGCAGGAAGCACATGATATCTGTGCCAAACCCGGGTACATTCAGTCCTTTGCAAGTGATAAAAGAGTGAAAAAAACACACATAAAACATTACCAAAAAAAGGAAGAATAAAATTAAATCAAAGGATTGCAAGGAGCCTGCTCTACAGCTACAGATAACAGCAAAGCTACAAGCTACAAGTGTCCTTCTTGTCCAGTTCTGGGCACCACAATTCAAGAAGGACACTGACAAACTGGAACGTGTCCAGAGGAGGGCAACCAAAATGGTCAAAGGCCTGGAAACGATGCCTTATGAGGAACGGCTAAGGGAGCTGGGCATGTTTAGCCTGGAGAAGAGGAGGTTAAGGGGTGATATGATAGCCATGTTCAAATATATAAAAGGATGTCACATAGAGGAGGGAGAAAGGTTGTTTTCTACTGCTCCAGAGAAGCGGACACGGAGCAATGGATCCAAACTACAAGAAAGAAGATTCCACCTAAACATTAGGAAGAACTTCCTGACAGTAAGAGCTGTTCGACAGTGGAATTTGCTGCCAAGGAGTGTGGTGGAGTCTCCTACTTTGGAGGTCTTTAAGCAGAGGCTTGACAACCATATGTCAGGAGTGCTCTGATGGTGTTTCCTGCTTGGCAGGGGGTTGGACTCGATGGCCCTTGTGGTCTCTTCCAACTCTATGATTCTATGATTCTATGATTCTAGCTTGGGCTGGCAGGTTTAGGGCATAATCCTGGTGGGATCCCAGGGTCCATAAAACAGAGCAGACCCCCCCCCGCCCCATTTGTAGGAAAATGGGGGGACACTGAAATCAGATGGTGAGGATCAACAGCCTCCCCCTCCAACTGTATACAGTGGTGCCCCGCAAGACGAATGCCTCGCAAGACGGAAAACTCGCTAGACGAAAGGGTTTTTCGTTTTGGAGGTGCTTCGCAAAACGAATTTCCTATGGGCTTGCTTCGCAAGATGACAATGTCTTGCGAGTTCCTGCTGGGTATTTTTCCTCCCCCCCCCTTTTTCTAAGCCGCTAAGCCGCTTATCAGCTGATCCGATCAGCAGATAAGCCGCTAAAAGCTGCTAAAAGCGCTAATAGCGCTAATCCGTCAATGGGCTTGCTTCGCAAGACGAAAAAACCGCTAGACGAAGAGAATCACAGAACGGATTCTTTTCGTCTTGCGAGGCAGCACTGTATTCTGCCCTCCGGGTGTGAGCTCTCCACCTGCCCCTTTTTTTGATTGCTCAGCTCACCACTGATACGCAAACATTCTCCCTCAATTTGCCGACTGACTTGCCTACCTTTAGCATCCATTACTGTTTGCAGAATATACTGTAGTGGGTCCAGGGTAGATGGAGCCATGGTCCTTTCAAGTATTAGGAAGACAGTGCACATTCCTTATTATTATTATTATTATTATTATTACTCCTACTACTATTATTTGCATCTATATCCCTCCTTTTTCTCCCAGGAGCTCGGAGTGGCATACATGGTTCTCCCCCTCCTCATTCAATCCCCACAAACAATCCTGCGAAGGAGGTTAGGCTGAGGGGCAGCGACTGGTCCAAGGTCACCCAGTGACCTTCATGGTTGAGTGGGGATTCGAACCCTGGTCTCCCAAGTCCTAGCCTGACACTATACCACACTGGCTATCAGCACAAGACACCCCATTGCCAGGCCTATACAGTGGTGCCCCGCAAGACAAATGCCTTGCAAGACGAAAAACTCGCTAGACAAAAGGGTTTTGCGGTTTTTGAGCTGCTTTGCAAGACGAATTTCCCTATGGGCTTGCTTCGCAAGACGAAAACGTCTTGCAAGTTTGTTTCCTTTTTCTTAACACCGTTAATACAGTTGCGACTTGACTTCGAGGAGCAACTCATAGAACGCGGTGTGGTAGCCTTTTTTGAGGTTTTTGGTGATTTTTGAAGCTTTTCCAAAACTTTTCCGACACCGTGCTTCGCAAGACGAAAAATTTGCTAGACGAAAAAGCTCGCGGAACGAATTAATTTCGTCTCGCGAGGCACCACTGTACAACCTGAATCCACCAGCCCAAATAGTGTGAGGAGCCCCTGCTAGACCATAGTGAATGTCTGCTGGCCCTGGCCAATTAGAAGTTGTGCAGGCCTGCCCAGGAGCATTGAAGCATCATCTCTTTGGACTCCTTGGCAGGTTTTGAATAAACACTCACAATTTTTTTTTTACTGATAAGAATAAGCTAAACAGATGGAGGATCTATACAACTCTGTAACATGCAGAAAATAGCATTATTGGAGAAACCAAAGACTGGACCTGAGGGAAGTCGGGGAGTGGGGTGGGGGGATGGGTTTTATGGGGGGAGGAAAAATGGGGGGGGGAATAAGGATATATTTTTGGAAAATATGTTTTGTTATAATTTTGAATAAAATTTATTATAAAAAAGCATCATCTCCAGCTCAGCTTGCAGCTAAATTCCATTTCCTCCCTTTTGATTTAAATTATATATAGTCATACCTTGGTTCTCGAACGTAATTCATTCTGGAAGTCCGTTTGACTTCCGAAAATGTTCGAAAACCAAGGCACAGCTTCTGATTGGCTGCAGGAGATTCCTGCACTCAACTAAAAGCCACAGAAGCCACAGAAGTCACATTGGGCGTTCGGGTTCCACAGAACATTCGAAAACCAGAACACTTGCCGTATTTTTCCATGTATAAGACCATATTTCCCCCAAAATTTTTAAGTTTGAAATTGGGGGTCGTCTGATACACGGAATGTTGCAATCATTTATTTCTTAATTTGGGACTCAAAAAATAGGGGTCGTCTTATACATGGGGGCGTCTTATACACGGAAAAATTCGGCACTTCTGGGTTTTCGGCGTTCGGGAGCCAAAACGTTCGAGTACCAAGGCATTTGAGAACCAAGGTACGACTGTAGATGCAAACCCAGCTTCAGTCTCCTGAATAAATGAAGCACATTTACACAGCTTCCCATTTTGCTTAATTCTTCTGCTGGCTTGCACCCCTCTTCCCATCACCTTCCTTCAGCCCCCTATGACTATGATTCTCTGCTTCTAGGGACCCTCTGCTGCCGCTCCCTGCCCCAGACTCATTATCTGGTGAACCAGGTTTGCTTCCCCGCTCCTCCACATGCAGCTGCTGGGTGACCTTGGGCCAGTCACACTTCTTTGAAGTCTCTCAGCCCCACTCACCCCACAGAGTGTTTGTTGTGGGGAAGGAAGGGAAAGGAGATTGTTAGCCGCTTTGAGACTCCTTCGGGTAGTGATAAAACGGGATATCAAATCCAAACTCCTCCTCTTCTTCTTCTGTTTCTGTGCCCTCTATTTTCAGGGTAGAATACATAATAAATTGGTTTGCATTTTTTCTGATGGTTGCCATTTGTCTGTCTCGGGAGACAATATGGAAGAGTGTGCCTTCGGGGGTGAAGTCAAACCGCTGGACAGTTACAGCGCCTGCTGTGGCTGTAGAGACCAATTCCGTGTTCAGAATTTGCTTTTATCTTAGAGAAGCAAAGTTATAGAATCATAGAATCACAGAATCATAGAGTTGGAAGAGACCACAAGGGCCATCGAGTCCAACCCCCTGCCAAGCAGGAAACACCATCAGAGCACTTCTGACATATGGTTGTCAAGCCTCTGCTTAAAGACCTCCAAAGGAGGGGACTCCACCACACTCCTTGGCAGCAAATTCCACTGTCGAACAGCTCTTACTGTCAGGAAGTTCTTTCTAATGTTTAGGTGGAATCTTCTTTCTTGTAGTTTGGATCCATTGCTCCGTGTCCGCTTCTCTGGAGCAGCAGAAAAATGGCCTTATGGATGGCCTTGTCTCCTCTGTAGCTCACACATCTTCACAAAACCACGAGGGCTACGAACTTGCCTCTCTTTTGCCCCACCTTCGCTTCAAGATTGAGAAGCAAGGCTGCTTTTGGAACGCAGACTCCAAGCAAGCGTCCAGTCGGCTGGGCAGTGAGCAGAAGCTCATGGCCTCCAGCTTACAAGGAGCGCTTGGGTCAAGCCACCCCACAGCACACAGCCAAGGGAGAAGGGGCGCTGGAGGGCCACAAGTTCCCTGTGCCTGCCCTACACCCTCATTTACTCCCCCCCCCTCTGGTGGAGCACCTGTTTTTGTGGGCAGAAGGTGCTATGTTCCATTCCCAGCATCTGCAGGTAAGGCTAGGAGAGGTCCTTGTCTGAAAACCCAGAGAGCCACTGCCGGTCAGTGTGGGCAATACTAAGTTAGATGGAGCACATGACCTGACTCAATATAACCCCCCCCCCCTTTCTACATTCCTTTAGTCCCCAGAAACCAACTCGGGACTTACTGGCTCTCCTCGCATTAGGAAATGAAATCAATCTGGAGGTTATTTTAAGGATTTGACAACGTTTTTATTGGTGGCTGCTAGGGTGGAATTTGCAGCTCAATTAGGGCTTACGATACAAAACCGTTTCGCCAGAGTCTGGGAAATGGCGTTACCGGAGAGGTTAGCTCAGCATAGCAGGGTGGTTAGAGGTCAGGTTAAGAAGGCAAGTTTGAGAATACCTGGTTTATGTTTCTCGCTTATGTTAATAAGTTTGCCGCCTTAAATGAACTGCCTGTGACACATGTACCATTAAGGAGAGATCTGATTCCTGGATAAGATGTAACTCTGTGTGGCACTGTAACTGCGTTTTGTGAAAGATAATCTGCACTCCGTGTTTTGTACTGTTTGTTTATTTTCCTGTACACTGAGAATCAATAAAATGCATGCTTAAAAAAGGAAACCTGCTCTAACCAGTGTTAGAAACTCAAATATACCATCTAATTGCCAAACGGCACCTTAAACCTAGGGATTTGTTGTTGCTGTTTTTCATTTCATTTCTATAACGCTTTATATTTTAAAGAACAAATCTCAAAGCAGTTTACAACACATTAAGACAACAAATAAAACACTCCAGAATAAAACAAATTCAAGCTTCAAAGGAAATATTTCAGATCCTTCTCTCAGTGAAATTTTGCTTTCCCTAGGCGCCAACCTGGCTTCCAGAGATCTCCACGTGGTCACAACAGGACCTGTGCCAACTTGCAAAACATGCCTGGCACCTAGCTAGTTTCTAACACTGGCTCTAGCTCTGCACAGACCCTCCTGTGTTGAAACACCTCAACGAGGATCTCCCAAGGCTTGCCTAGAACAGTTGGGCAGGCTGGAGGCTCCCCTGCTGCTGGAACACACCCCTCCAGATTAGTACCCACTCCCAGCCCTGGCCAAAATCTGGCCTGTGGCGCCTTCTGCTCCCTTCCCCTGCCCTGCACGGCCACTGAGCGAAAAGGCGCAGTGCTGGCCACCCTGGAACTATTTCCAAGATGCTGTCATTCACCACCCACTGGTATTCCCTTACTCATCTGGGCGTTTGGTGCCCACAAGTTAAGCAAATATGAAGCCAGCGACGGCTGCCAGGGGGGAAAAGGGAGCCCTGGCGGCCTTTGTAGCTGTAGTTCTTTTCATTTTTAAAGCTCTGCCAGAGGCTATTGTGGATTCTGTGCCCTAACCACCCCAGCTGGAGCTCGGAGAGACAGAGCTGTGACAGGCTCCATTATTATCTCCACGAAGGGCGTTTGGGCTTTTCACAAAACACAGCTGAAACAGAGACTTTACAGACTCGCCACCCTTAAAGGGATCTGTCTCTTGGAACTGGCACCCCTGCTCCTTTTCAAGGAAAGAAACAACAGCAGCAGCAGGAACAGCAACAACACACACACCCGTGGGAAGGGGAGGGGAAAAGGCAAACAGGGGGAAAAGACCATTATTTTGCTTCCTCTCCCCCAAACCGCAAATGTATATTTCAAGATTATGGTGGGGACTGATGCGCACTCAAGTCCTGCTTGAGGGTTTCATACAGGGTTAAACTATACAGTGGATGCTCGGGTTGCGAACATGATCCGTGCGGGAAGCACGTTCGCAATCCGCAGCACCGCATCTGCGCATGCGTGGGTTGAGATTTGGCACTTCTGCGCAAAGCGCGATTTAGTGCCTCTGTGCATGTGCAAAGCGTCGAAACCCAGAAGTAACCGTTCCGGTACTTCTGGGTTCGGAGGAGTGCGCAACCCGAAATCGTGCAACCCGAAGCGTCTGTAACCCAAGGTATGACTCTAGTTAAACGTAAGAACATAAGAAAAAACTGGATCAGGCCAACAGCCCATCTAGTCCAGCATCCTGTTCTCACAGTGGCTGACCAGATGCCTCAGTGGGAAACCAGCAAGCAGGATTCGAACACAAGAGAACTTTCTCCCCTCCTGAAGTGTCCAGAAACTGGTATTCTGAAGCACTGCTGACTCCGAATGTGAAGGCAGAGCATCCTTTTTCTTATAAATATTAAGTTTTCACAAATTTTAAAAAGACGTACAACACACACATTACAAAAATATACATACAATAACGAACAAACACTCCTTTTTTCCCCTTAAACTTACTTTATCGACTTCCCCATACCTCCCCTTTCTGCATTCCAATTCCCAAAATTATTTCAGCAAATCCTTCCCCTTAATTTTATCTGATTTTTTCCCTTTTCTTTACTCTTACTTAATCTTTAACAGCTGTAATCCCTTACTTTATATAACCACAACATTTTAGCATTCATTAATTTGAAGGCAGAGCATCCTTAAATGGCCTTGGCCCAGTACACCTGAAGGAGCATCTCCAGCCCCATCATCCAGCCCGGACACTGAGGTCCAGCTCCAAGGGCCTTCTGGCGGGTCCCTCTCTGCAAGAAGCGAGGTTACAGGGAACCAGGCAGAGGGCCATCTTGGTAGTCACACCCACCTTCCCAACAGATGTCAAGGAGATAAATAACTGTGCAACCCAGGTGGCTGAGACAAGCCAGTCAGATGGGCGGGGATTCAAATCATAAAATCATCCTCATCATCTATGGAATTCACTCTGGCAAGGAGGGCTTCAAAAGAGGATTTAGGCAGATTCATGGAGGATTAGGCTCCTAATGGTTGCTAGGCACAATACTGTAGGAGGACCATGCAGGTGGTCCCAGGTCCTATTTATTTATGTATTTATTGGAAATACTTACATAGGCTTTTCCTGTCACAGACCAAATTAATTTACAGAAGAAGCGAAAAAGCTTTTTTAAAAAAAGAAACTAAAATAGCATATTTAGCAAGCAATAACAATTTTAAAATAGCAGCCATAAAAATATAGTAAGGTATCTGTAGGAGTCATTCAAATAGAAGAGGGCAAATGCAATTCAATTAGGACCTTAAGGAGAGCCCTGATGGAATAGTCCAAGGGCATAATCCTGTCAGCATTGGCATCACAAGGGGGGGCGGTGCACCCCAGGTGCCATGTCTGGGGGGGTGACAAAAAGGCACCCCACGGGGTACTCACCCCACCACCCCCAGGCACGGCAGCGCGAGCAGCCATCGTGCCACCGCAGCCACATGTGGAGGATCCTCCATTCGCGGCTGCTGCCGTGAGCAGAGAATCCTGCCACTGTCCGTACAGTGCTCGAGCGGTGCTGGTTTACATACGCCGCATGTGTGGCGTCGCTACATATGGCACATGCGTCGTACATATCGGCATCATGCATGCGCAGCCAATGGTTTGCCCCGCCCCAGATGTCGGTTAGCTTTTGTTCGCCCCTGCCTGTCAGGACCTGTTTCCCACAGAGGGCAAATCCGTGAGCAGGACCAGGGCACAATAGCAGCCCTCTCCCCATTTGTGCTCCCCAGGAACTGGTATCCACAGGTGTTAAAACAAAACAAAAACCCTCACCAAACAGAAATGCACGCTGTCCCCACCTCCGGCCCCGCCCCAAAGGGTTAAGTCTCTGCGCTGCTTGTTGGGGAGCTTGATAAATAAAGCCTGGTAACCTCTGATCTTTTGCACTTTGGGTGTAAAAAATAATGATGATGATTTATTTTAATGCTCACATCCTCAGGTACAGAAATTCCCAGAATGGGAAATGGTAGTGGAAGACAGTGAGTGAAGGGAGGCAGCAGAGAACACAGCACAGGAACATTCTTGCAAGCGTCGCCACCAGTGTGGACGGGAAACATGGGAAAACCTATGAAAAATGTGTAGAAATCATTGGTGATCTACTGCAAACCACCCCAAGATCTACCAGCAGATTCAGATCCAACTTCTCCCCACCGCTGCTCTGGAACTGCAGACCAGAATTTTATTTAAGAAGGCACAGAAGAACAGGAACCAAATTCTTGACCTTCTGCAAGATTTGCACACTACCCAAACAGGTTTGTCTTCTTGAGTTAATGACAGCAAACAACAAAAAAAAACCCACCTAAACCATAAGAGACTTTCAGGGTGGTGCAAATTCCAACTGAAGGTTAACGAGAGGAGGAGAAAGAAACACTTCCGTCCTGCCTTTCAGCCCAAGCAGGAGCTGCCCAGGTGACTCAGAATAACTGCTAAAACTGACATGAAATACAAATCAATAACAAAAGACAAAACTTAAGAAAAGGGGGAAATGATCCCAAGCGGAAGTACAAAATCCTAGAACACAGCTAGTTCAACTTGGCAAAGGAGAACGAAGCCAGCCATGTGGGAAGAGGGTGAGGAACAGAACAGGCTCTGCTTTGGGGGACCATCAACAATTCATCTAGCAGTTCCAGAAGTTCAGTTCTCCAGCAGATACAGCCAGATGGCTGGGCATGTCTAGACAAGGCAGATTTTTCTCCTCCGAACCATTTCTATCCTACACTGTGCTATTTCCTGCATTTCTTCCCAAACACTGTCTTCTGGCCCATCGCTTGTTGCACTAGTCTAGCACAATCTATGTGATATGAAGCTGCCTTCACACCACATCAAACCCCCTAGCCCAGCACAGCCCCTTCTGGCTGCCAGCAGCTCTCCAGGGTCTTCATCACCTACAACCTGGCCCTTTTAACTGGAAGGTGCCATGTATCAAACCTTCCACATGCAAAGCACCCAACACGGTGCACGGAGGTGCTCCACCAGACTCCAGACTGCCTTTTTCCAATGTACAATTCCAGCACTTTCAAGGCCAGCTGAAAACAGCACAACACACCAGGCCAGGAAGGAGAGGAAGACAGAGCAGGGGAGAGAGAGAGAGAGAGAGAGAGAGAGAGAGAGAAAGAGAGAGAGAGAGAGAGAGAGAGAGCGCACAAGCATCTCCTAGACTGAACTAGGAATATGGTTAGAAAATCAAAGGAGTGGGAGAGAGAGAGAAAAGTTGCATGAATATCAACTGGCTCCAAGCAGCACAACCCTTCTCAGGTGACATTCAGTTTACAGAGACCAGCCATGTTTGGAAAGGAAGACATCCAGCTCCTGCCTTGGGTCGAGGTCAAGTGGCGGGACCGAGCCCTGAGTACGGTGGTACCTCGGGTTAAGTACTTGATTCGTTCCGGAGGTCCGTTCTTAACCTGAAACTGTTCTTAACCTGAAGCACCACTTTAGCTAATGGGGCCTCCTGCTGCTGCCGCGCCGGACCACAATTTCTGTTCTCATCCTGAAGCAAAGTTCTTAACCTGAAGCACTATTTCTGGGTTAGTGGAGTGTGTAATCTGAAGCGTATGTAACCTGAAGTGTATGTAACCCGAGGTACTACTGTACCTCGAAATTGAAGGCCTGGACAACAAAGCCTGCTAAGCTGGCAAAGACTATGGGCTGACACACATGGAATATTTTTCACCCTCCACACCAGTCTTCCCCAACCGCAGAGCCTCCGTCTCCCATCCAGCCCAGAAAAAAACTGTTGGGGTGGGAAGGGAGAATAACACACCATTTGATCCCTGTAGAATTGCTTAAGAATTCTGGAGTGGAGGGCAGGTAGATCTGAGCCACAGGAGAAGGGTCACAGCTCAGTGGTAGCACATCCGCTTGGAATACAGAAGGTCCCGGGTTCAATCCAGAGAGGCTGGTAATATCCACCATCTGGAAACTCTGGAGAGCTGCTGTCGGCCCGTGCAGACAAGACTGAGCTAGATGGACCAAATGGTCTGACTCAGAATAAAGCAGCTTCCTGAGTTCCTCTGAGCCATGGACCCAATAAAAATACTTACTGGCTGGCTTTCTGGACAGAACAGCTCTTCGGCAGAATCTCATGCTGAAATCAATGGGAGGTGGTTGAAAGGAGGAGACGGGAACTTCCCAGGGGATCTCACCTAGGAATAAGGAAAGTAGGGGCGGAACGCCATCTGGTCTGCAGTGTAACGTGAGCCTATCTAATCTGCACTTCCCAAAACAGTAAAGCAAACAGAAATGCGGCTCTCTTTTGAAATTTGCACTTCCCCAAATTCAGTGATGCCATTCTTGAAGTGAAAAGCCTATACAGAAATGTGCCCATTAGGAGGAAGTATGTAGAAAATGCATTTATTGCAGGAAACAACGCACAGAAATGTGCTGGAGAAACTGCTTGCATAATTACATATATCAAAGCAAAACTATATCTAAACATGTGTGTATTAGGAGACATGTGCACTGAAATGCTAAGAAATTCTCATTAAAAATATAGCAAACTAATGCAGCAATGTGGAGAACTGAATCGAAGAAAAGAAAACTGAGAAACTGAAACTGACAGACTTCTCCATCTCTAATTGTACTCCATACAAATTAACTGGCGGGGGTGGGGAGCACACCAAAATGCGTTGACCGGTCCTGGGATTTCCTCTTTTCTTTAGCAAGACCTAATTCTGCAGCCTTGAGCAAAGTCTCTGTCTCCCTCTCCCCCAACCCCTGCAGCTCCCTGCTTACAGAACAGGAGTGATGGAGACAGAGCATGCAAGGCTGTTGCAAGGATGGAGACAGCCAACGTAAGGCACTGAGCCACCTAAGTGTCTCAGGTGTGGGATTAGTAGGGATTCTACACTTCCAGCGTGACAAAGCAACAGCCTTTAAGCCCCACATTGAGAGGTGTATGGGCTGAAGCTGAACCTTTTCCCTGAGAAGCTCAAGGAGAGTCGGTGACCTGACCCCATGAAGCTGAATCAGAACAACAGTTCAACACAACTTTCTCTGCCCAACAACAGCTCTAGGAGGGATCTGGCTGAGATGTTTCCCAGCCCCACCAGCAGAGATGCTAGAAACTAAGCCTAGGACATCCACACCCATTTGCAAAGCAGGTGCGCTACCTAGTGAGAGAGGGTCCCACCTTGGCCTCCGCTGGCCCCACTTTGCCACATCCAAGCCCACACCGTCTCTTTTATGGCATTGCAATTTTTCAAAAGTCATGCCTGTCTTTGTGCAGAAGCCCTTGACGGGAGTCTTACTTTGCCCTCCGGCAAAATAATCAGGTAGCTCCTGACCTAGTTGCCACCTAGCAAGCTGCAGGCCTCAACAGGTAGTTTGTTGACGTCAAGAGCTGCGCAGAGTAGAGAAAGGCTTTATCTTTCTGAGACCTGCAGGGGCCAATGCCCAAATCCAGCAATCTGAATTCAGGTCCCTTACATAACTGCCTGCTGGGCATGGCTGGTGGAAGAGGAACAAGTTTGGCAGCAAAGCCCAGTGGCGAATGAGCATTAGATGATTAACAGAACTGAGCTCTCCCTCCCACTCTAAGCCAAGCTTTCCAGACGTCTTGGGCTGCAACTTCCACCAGCCCGGGGCTGAGGAGAGTTGGCCGGTGGGAGTTGTGCTCCTAAACAACTGGAGGGCATTTGGTTGAGGAAGGCTGCCCTCGGCTGCAGCTGTGTTGCAGGGCTTTAATAAGCTGGTTGCCTCTGATGGTGAAGAAACTTTTAAAGGCTTCACACACGAGTGACACGGGTACACATGGTGGCTTAGTCCTTTTTTGTAAGCTAAAACTTATTTGTGGGGTTATCTTACGCCTGCAAGATTGCACATTTTCCAGGAAGGTAAGTGGGCAAATGTAAATTTCTACTACAATCTGATAAAAAGGCAAGATTATTCCCAAGCAGAAATGTTCCCTATGCTCACTTCTCTCATCTAAGCTTCCATCTTTCTCATTCTTACCATCTTCCAATGGCTGCTCTTTTCCTTTCACTTTCCTCTTCCTTCCTGAGCACAATTGCTTTCATGGGGTGAGCTGGAGTCATGGAAAGATCCCAATGTGGGGCAGGGAGTGGTGACTTCCCAACCCGAGAGGGATTATAGTTGCATTGTGGCACACAAAAATCTTTCAAGAGGGCATATAAGCTGCAGAGTTGCAAACTTTGCACAAACCATGCCACTGCCATGTGCATACAGCACTGAAATGCTTGGAGCGAACCCAAAGCCATTATGCAACAGATGCTTAGTCAAACGCCAGAGAATTGTACCCGACTGCTGCCTCAGCTCCACCCAGAAGTAGGTCCTTTGTATAGCTTTTCACCAATATGATTGCACAAACACTGTTGTACACTACAGCAGGGCAACTAATACCCAGTGTGAAACACCTAGATTTCAATTTTGATTAGCTAAGTAAACGAATTAAAACAACAACTACTTCTCTTCAAGTTGGCCTTGCAAATAAGTCTACAAGTGATACTAGCCCACAAGGGGGCTTCTGTCTTCCTGCCCCCTGCCCGCCCTGCACACGTATTTAATTGTGTGAGTCCTAAAAGAGGGTGGGTGGGAATCAAGATTTATTTGGCTAATTAAACAATCTATGGCCTTTTTAAACTGTGGGGGCATATTGTTTTTGTTTGTTACTATGTTATATATTTTTAAGTTTTTATACTGTAAACTGCCCTGTAATCCTTGGATGAAGGGTGGGATAAAAATTAAATGAATAATAATAATAGTAATAATAATAATAATAATAATAATAAAAAGGGTGGTATTCTACTAAATTGTTCTGTCAGTGCAAGGATTACCACTAGTGCAAGGGGACTTTCTCCCCTCTCCCCCCCTTGCCCTCCCCCTATCTGCTCCGGAGAGTAGGAGAACCCCTAGAACAGCTTTAGGGGGCGCACAAAGCGTAGGGGTGTAGGTTCTGCTGCACAAGTGGAACAGATACAAATACTGTATACTATGCCATTCTCAACAGCCTGGTTACCAAAAGATAAATTGCATATGTAGCTTTTAAAAAAAGAGCCCAACGGAGAAGAATCTTTCTTCTAACTTTTCCATATTGAGCCTGACAACCACCGGGTCTTTCTGTTAAGAATCTTAAATGCAGGCAAACTCCTGTCTCTGACAGCCAGAGGCAACAAAAGCAAATCTAGGTCTCTGGCCTAGCCATCCAGAAATGATTTGAAAAATCCTAGCAGCTTAGCCAAAATGTAACATGAAAAGAAGGTATCTTCTGATTTAACACTAACAACTAAGCAGCCCTCCAGATCCAGCAAGCAAGCAAGCAAGCAGGATTTGACTCTTGAACTGTCTGAGCAGCAGCCATTAAGACATTTCAGGAGTGGCAGACACACAGAATCATAAAATTGTAGAGTTGGAAGGGACCCTGAGGGTCATGTAGTCCAACCCCGTACAGTGCAGGAATATCAACTAAAGCATCCAAGACAGACACCTAGTACGCCTGCTAATCCACGGTTAAGCAGCACACTTCTTCTCCCAGCCTTTTCCTCTTTGGAGCACAAATTAACCTCCTTGGTCTTCGCCATGGTGAGCATTGCACTGTTAATTGCACATAAGGCTAACTAGGTTCCCCCCCCCCTTAACCAGGGTTGTTAACAAGCATCTTACCCTGGTTAGCCCTAACCTTGGTAAAAGTGACACATGAGTTCTTGCTAGAGTGGGGATTTGAAGAATGGGCTTCTTGGTTCCTAGCTCAGCCTCCCAACCAATACTGTATACCAGCTTTCTGTCTGCTTCTGCACACAATTCATTCTGCCTCTGCTTGATACGTACAGGCAGGGGCCACTGAACTGCAAAGCATTCCGGTCTGGCCACACTTGGGTGGCGAATCTCCTGCTCAACCCTGCTGCCATGGGAATATCACCTGGAGCAGATAGCAGAGACAGTGCTTGCTAGCCAGTTCTGAGATCAAAAGACTAAGTCAGAAATATCTGCCAGTCCACAAAACACTACATGCTGGCAGATGGGGGGGGGGGAGGCAACCTGATTATTCTTAGCTGCACTTATGCACCAGCAAAAAGGGTTGTGCAATGCATCACATATTCACACCCACTCTCGGCATTTGATTATTACACAGTTGAGCAACTGAGGCTTGGAGAAGTCTGCAGACACCTAGCGAGGCCTCTGCCTGAACTGGGATGGCAACCCAGAGTCACACCAAGCTCTCAGCCCCCTGGCTTTGCTCCAGGGAAGACTGTGCAGATAGCCTGTGTGGGACTGAACTCCACAGTAGACATGAATTTCCTCACCCAGCTAAAGGACAAAAAATGTTGGAAATGCAAGGAGGCCGACAGTGACTTTTATCACATGTGATGGACTTGTCACAAAGTTAAGAACGTTTGGGAACTAATTTATAATGAACTTAAGAAAATATTTAAATACACCTTTCCCAAAAAACCAGAAGCCTTCTTGCTGGGTTTGATGGGGAAGGAAATTAAGAAAGTGAACCAAATACTTTTTTTGTATGCCACACCACAGCAGCGGCAAGAAATATGCTTGCCCCAAATTGGAAACTACAAGAAATTCCTACTATTGCGGAGTGGCAAACGAAAATGATGAGCTACGCGGAGTTAGCCAAACTGACGGGAAGAATTCGGGATCAAGACGATCAGGGGTTTCAAGAAAGTTGGAGTAAATTTATGGTGTATATAAAGGATACTTGTAAAAATTTAAGAACACTGGCAGGACTGAAATAGCTCTTACAATGTATGACAGATATAAGGGTTAAAAAAAATAGAATACGCTATTTAAGAAAATAAGGGATACTCGCTGAAGAGATGGAAGGAAGTCGCAAGCTCGGCAGAGCTAAAAGTATTTAAGTGATTTATTGTAATGTATTGTAAAAGTATGTATAAGGAAAATAATAACAATTTATTTTAAAAAAAAAGAATTTCCTCGTCCAGCATTGACCGACAGCAAGTGTTACCTCTGCAACTAGAAGGGCTAAAAACCTGATTAAAAACCTAATCCAACCCAACCCAGCCCAACACCAAACCATCAACTGAATTCCTTAGGAAGCAGAATTCTGTGCTCAGTACCAGATTCAGAGGACCGTGATGGCAAGCATAACCCCATGCCTCATGTTCAGTTATATTAGGTCCAGAAAAGGTGCTTGTCTGGCTCTCTGGTCAAAAGCAACAGGTATTTAGGGCTCAGAGTGGTCATCGAAATTAGCCAGAACTCAAACCAGAAGCCTCTTGGCCAATGCTGAGTTACTCAACAGATACCATATAAGCCCACTGGCTACCTCCATTGTGATACACAGCCTCTGGATACCAGTTACCGGGGAACACAAGCGAACACAAACTGGATACTCGTTGCTGGAATCCACAGGGGAGGGTCCTGCTTGCACTCTTCCCACAAGGAATCTGGTTGGCTACCATGCCAACAGGTTGCTGGACTAAAAGGCCAACTGGTCTGATGCAGCTGCAGGACTCTTCTTACGTGCTCAGCTGTGCACAGCCCAGTACTGAAAGCGACTGGCAAGAAGGCATGCCGCCAAAATCATGCATTTCCTTGCTCCTGAGTGCAAACAACGACTCCCAGTTGTGTGGACAAGCTCAAGCCTGATGCCCCTTACCTAAACTCTACCCAGTAACCCAACAGAGAGCTAGTACAATGATAAAAGAAAGGCATTAAGATGAGCATGTGACATGGTTTTCCAGAGTAAAGTCTCTAATCACAGACGACAGGTTGCCTGTGCAGCCAGGGGGGTAGACTAAGCAGCTAAGACAACTCCCGTCATGTTAGATGTTTGGTGGAAAGTGCTTCTCCCTTCTCTGAACAGCTATGATCTTCTTGGGGGGGGGGGAATGGTTTTACTTTCAGGGCCAGCAAATCTGGACTGTTTCCCTGCTTCCCACAGGCCAGTGTGGTGTAGTGGTTAAGAACGGTGGACTCGTAATCTGGTGAACTGGGTTTGCTTCCCGCTCCTCCACATGCAGCTGCTGGGTGACCTTGGGCCAGTCACACTTCTCTGAAGTCTCTCAGCCTCACTCACCTCACAGAGTGTTTGTTGTGGGGGAGGAAGGGAAAGGAGATTGTTAGCCGCTTTGAGACTCCTTAGGTAAAGCAGGATATCAAATCCAAACTCTTCTTCTTCTTCTTCCTAGTAAGAATCCCACCTGCTTTTTGTAGTAAAAATGCACCCAGAAACAAGCTATGCAGGAACCAAGTTGGATCTATAAATCACAGCTTCCCACCCTTTCTTTTGCTTGCCAATCCCATTCTTCCTCCCCCCTCCACAGGCTATCTGTTGCCCTACCTCTTTCCCCGACTGATTTCCCATAACTATTTCGATCAGGGTTCAGGTCCTGTCTTGGCATGGAAGCTGACTTAATCATCCTGCTTGATATCCTTTGTCAGGAGAAAATCAGGGGGAGAGTGTCCCTGTTAATTCTCCTTGATCTCTCTGCAGCTTTTGATACCATCGGCCACAGCATTCTCCCCGAGTGGCAGCGTTGGTTTGTGGTGGTTTCAGTCCTACTTGGATGGCTGTCTCCAAAGGGTAGTGTGGAGGGAGGGTGCTCAGGACCATTGAGCTTTCGTGTTGGGTGCTGCAGAATTCGATCTTATCCCTCGTGCTGTTCAATGGCGGGCATTGTCAGGGCAAAGGCTCTAGCTCCTAGCCCAGTGTAGGGCTGGGATGTCCCTGAGTCTGAAACCTCAGAGAACCACTGCCACTGACTAGATGGGAGAATGGTCTGGCTCAGTAGAAAGCAGCTTCCAGTGTTCCTATATGCTGATGATATGCAGTCCTATTTCTCCTTTACATCTGCAGGTGTGGCAGCGGATGCTGTAAAACAGGGATGTCCAACTTCCGAGAGACTGCAATCTACTCCCACTAAAAAAACAACAATACCCATTGTATTGACCAGAGTTGCTGAGCTTTTTTAGGGGGCCAGAGTTGTTGAGCATTTTGGGGGAGTGGGTCGGGGTCCCGTAATCAACCAGGATCGACCAAAGACACCCCGTGATCGACCGGTAGATCACAATCGACCTGTTGGACACCCCTGCTGTAGAACAACGGCTGGTCTCGGTAAAAGACTGGATGAGACCCAATAAGTGGAAGGTAAGAAAAAGGCACTTTTAGTGGGTGGTTCTCTAGACTGGATGGGCAGGGTTCAGACTGTTCTGGGTGACACTACCTTCCCTCTGAAGGAGCAGGTGCGTAGCATGGGGTTACTCCCAGATCCATCACTGTCACATGAGCCTCAGGTGGCACAGAGTGTTTTCCATCAGCTTCGGCTGGTGGCCCAGCTACGCCCCTAGTTGGATAGGGACAGCCTAACTTAGGTTATCTATGCTCTGGTCACCTCTAGGTTCTACATTGCATTTGAAGACTCCTCAGAAACTGCAGCTGGTGCAGAATTCAGTGGCCAGACCGCTGGCTAAGGCGAGCAGACCTGGGCTTATAGCCCCAATCTTGGCACAACTGGACGTGCTACCGATTAAGTTTCTAGGCACAATTCAAAGTGCTGGTTTGGAGACTCACGGCCGCCAACATCTCAAGGACTGCTTCTCCCCACATGAACCAACCCTGGCACTGTGGTCATCAACTGAGGCCCTTTTTCTGTGTGCCCTCCTCGAGGGAGATGTGGATGGTGGTGGCACAGGAATGCGCCTTTTCCGTGGTAGGTTCATCAGGGAAGGATGCCTGGAGCCATTGCTATCTGTTTTTAGGTGCCAGGCAAAAACAACTTTGCTTATCCAGGCCTTTGGTTTTTCATTGGGAAGACAACTAGTTATATTTGTGCTCATCCTTTTAAGTGAGATGGGAAAGTTTAGCTCCCTTTATGTTTTTAGATGAGCCTTGTGCTGGTGTTTTCATATTTGGTGCTACTATGTTTCATATGATCCCCTTCATGGATCACTGCCTTGCCGTGGCGAAGGGGCTTGAAGAACTCAGAGAAGCTATGAACTACGCCGAGCAGGGCACCCAAGATGAACAGGTCATAGTGGAGAGTTTTGACCAAACGTGATCCACCTGGAGTAGGAATCGGCAAGCCACTCCAGTATCCCTGCCAAGAAAACTCCATGGACAAAGACAACAGGCATATAAAAGTTATGACACTGGAAGATGAGCCCCTCAGGTCGGAAGGTGTCCAACATGCTACTGGGGAAGAGCGGAGGACAAGTACAAGTAGATCCAGAGCTGATGAAGCGGCTGGGCCAAAGCCGAAAGGACGCTCAGTTGTGGATATGCATGGAAGCGAAAGGAAAGTCCAATGCTGTAAAGAAAAATATTGCATAGGAACCTGGAATGTAAGAACCATGAACCTGGGTAAGTTGGATGTGGTCAAAAATGAGATGGCAAGAATAAATATTGACATCCTGGGCATCAGTGAGCTAAAATGGACGGGAATGGGCGAATTCAGTTCGGATGACTACCATATCTACTACTGTGGGCAAGAAACCCGTAAGAGAAATGGAGTGGCCCTCATAGTCAACAAAAGAGTGGCAAAAGCTGTACTGGGATGCAGTCTCAAAAATGATAGAATGATCTCGATACGAATCCAAGGCAGACCTTTTAACATCACAGTAATCCAAGTTTATGCACCAACTACTGGTGCTGAAGAAACTGAAATTGACCAGTTCTATGAAGACTTACAAAACCTTATCGAAGTGACACCAAAGAAGGATGTTCTGCTCATTATAGGGGATTGGAATGCTAAAGTAGGGAATCAAGAGATAAAAGGAATAACTGGCAAATTTGGCCTTGGAGATCAAAACGAAGCAGGGCAAAGGCTAATAGAGTTCTGTCAAGAGAACAAGCTGGTCATCACAAACACGCTTTTCCAACAACACAAGAGACGACTCTACACATGGACATCCCCAGATGGGCAACATCGAAATCAGATTGATTATATTCTCTGCAGCCAAAGATGGAGAAGCTCTATACAGTCAGCAAAAACAAGACCTGGAGCTGACTGTGGCTCAGATCATCAGCTCCTTATAGCAAAATTCAAGCTTAAACTGAAGTAAGTAGGAAAAACCACTGGACAGGTAAGATACAATCTAAACCAAATCCCTTATGAATACACAGTGGAAGTGAGGAACAGGTTTAAGGATTTAGATTTGCTGGACAGAGTGCCTGAAGAACTATGGATGGAGGCTCGCAACATTATACAGGAGGCAGCAACTAAAACCATCCCAATGAAAAAGAAATGCAAGAAAGCAAAGTGGCTGTCCAACGAGGCCTTACAAATAGCGGGGGAGAGAAGGCAAGCAAAATGCGAGGGAGATAGTGAAAGATACAGGAAATTGAATGCAGATTTCCAAAGAACAGCAAGGAGAGACAAGAAGGCCTTCTTAAACGAGCAATGCAAAGAAATAGAGGAAAGCAACAGAATGGGAAGAACCAGAGATCTGTTCAAGAAAATCGGAAATATGAAAGGAACATTTCATACAAAGATTACCATAATAAAGGACAAAAGTGGTAAAGATCTAACTGAAGCAGAAGACATCAAGAAGAGGTGGCAAGAATACACAGAGGAATTATACCAGAAAGATATGGATGTCTCGTACACCCCAGGTAGTGTGGTTGCTGACCTTGAGCCAGACATCCTGGAGAGTGAAGTCAAATGGGCCTTAGAAAGCACTGCAAATAACAAGGCCAGTGGAAGTGATGGTATTCCAGCTGAACTGTTTAAAATTTTAAAAGATGATGCTGTTAAGGTGCTACACTCAATATGCCAGCAAGTTTGGAAAACTCAGCAGTGGCCAGAGGACTGGAGAAGATCAGTCTACATTCCAATCCCAAAGAAAGGCAGTGCCAAAGAATGCTCCAACTACCGCACAATTTCACTCATTTCACATGCTAGCAAGGTTATGCTTAAAATTCTACAAGGCAGGCTCAAGCAGTATGTGGACCGAGAACTCCCAGAAGTGCAAGCTGGATTTAGAAGAGGCAGAGGAACCAGAGACCAAATTGCAAACATGCGCTGGATTATGGAGAAAGCTAGAGAGTTCCAGAAAGACATCTACTTCTGCTTCATTGACTATGCAAAAGCCTTTGACTGTGTTGACCACAGCAAACTATGGCAAGTTCTTAAAGAAATGGGAGTGCCTGACCACCTCATCTGTCTCCTGCGAAATCTCTATGTGGGACAAGAAGCTACAGTTAGAACTGGATATGGAACAACTGATTGGTTCCAAATTGGGAAAGGAGTACGGCAAGGCTGTATATTGTCTCCCTGCTTATTTAACTTATATGCAGAATTCATCATGCGAAAGGCTGGGCTGGATGAATCCCAAGCCGGAATTAAGATTGCTGGAAGAAATATCAACAACCTCAGATATGCAGATGACACAACCTTGATGGCAGAAAGTGAAGAGGAATTAAAGAACCTTTTAATGAGGGTGAAAGAGGAGAGCGCAAAATATGGTCTGAAGCTCAACATCAAAAAAACGAAGATCATGGCCACTGGGCCCATCACCTCCTGGCAAATAGATGGGGAAGAAATGGAGGCAGTGAGAGATTTTACTTTCTTGGGCTCCATGATCAGTGCAGATGGTGACAGCAGTCACGAAATTAAAAGACGCCTGCTCCTTGGGAGAAAGGCGATGGCAAACCTAGACAACATCTTAAAAAGCAGAGACATCACCTTGCCAACAAAGGTCCGTATAGTAAAAGCCATGGTTTTCCCAGTAGTGATGTATGGAAGTGAGAGCTGGACCATAAAGAAGGCTGATCGCCGAAGAATTGATGCTTTTGAATTATGGTGCTGGAGAAGACTCTTGAGAGTCCCATGGACTGCAAGAAGATCAAACCTCTCCATTCTGAAGGAAATCAGCCCTGAGTGCTCACTGGAAGGACAGATCGTGAAACTGAGGCTCCAATACTTTGGCCACCTCATGAGAAGAGAGGACTCCCTGGAAAAGACCCTGATGTTGGGAAAGATGGAGGGCACAAGGAGAAGGGGACGACAGAGAATGAGATGGTTGGATGGTGTTCTTGAAGCTACTAGCTTGAGTTTGATCAAACTGCGGGAGGCAGTGGAGGACAGAAGTGCCTGGCGTGCTCTGGTCCATGGGGTCACGAAGAGTCGGACACGACTAAACGACTAAACAACAACAACAACAAATGTTTCATTATTTCTATTTTTATCAATCCAGATACTTTGAGACACTTTGGTGTGCAAAATGCATATAATAAATAATAAAACTGGGGCTGTCCCAGGCACCTCCTCTGGGAATGGCAGCAGGGACACAAGAACATAATTCAGCCTCTGAAGGCCAGTCTTGGCTTAAACCAGAAGACCTTTGCTCCCATCCAAATCAAGGTTCTATGGGCTTAAAAGATGAAGGGAGGATTTTAGAACCAGCCAAGATGATTCTCTCCCTGCAAACTGAATGTGTGCAGAGTCAAATCCAAAAAAGCTTTCAGAACACATTCTCTGCAACAAAGAGGCTCCTTTCACACTTTGAGACACTTTGATGGCTCCGCACCAAGACACCTGCACTGAAAATACATTCCTCAGTAATTTCCGATGCCTCAGCCTGATTTGATTCCCAGAAAAGACAGGGCAAGATTAAGATACGGAGAAACATATCTTTGGGAGGGGAGGCATGGCACTCAAACCCATCCATAAACCACACCACCTCCTCAGCCTACATTTGAATACAGGAGCAGGGACAATGAATTAAGGAATACTTTGCATTTCACAGGTGATTTTCAAGTACCGGGACTCAGGAATCTGTCCCCAGAGTCAGACCACCTAGCTCAAAACAGACCACAGACCAGCAGCATCTCTCCAGTTTTTCAGGTATGGAACCCTCCCAGCCAGGGCTTGAAACTAGCAAGGTGCCATTTGCGAGAAAGATTCTCCATTTGCAAGCACCTCAAAAAGTCTGGGTGCCTTTTTTATTTTATTTTTTTGCTCCTGGCTGACGCTCAAGGATTACTGAAATGAATGTGCAAAATATATGTTAAGGGGTTTAACGCTAAAGAGTAAAATGTTTTGAAAACCAAAGTTTGGTACCAATATTTTAACTGTAAACACCAAATTAAACATATATTAACAATTTCTGCCAAAAAATATATGATATTAACAATTTGTCACTTATGAGAATTCCGTATTAGTTCATGCTTATAAAAATAATAAATAAAAAGTGTTGCCATCCCCACCCCCAATGGCGACTAGACATTCTGTTTTGGCGCCCACAACCCAGGTCCCCAAAACCATTTGGCTCCTTGCTTTTCTATCCCAGTTTCTAACACTGATCTCAGCCCTACCCGGAGATGCTACCAGGGTTGAATCTGAGGCCTCGTGCCTGCAAAGCAGATGCTATGCTACGAAGCTACAGCCCTTCCCCAAGGGCCAAAAAGCCTTACAACAGTGCTGCAAAGCAGATTGCTGGCATTGTCACAGTGATACTGCAGATGGTGGGAAAGCAATGGTGGGTTTGAATGAGGAGTTGGCTTTGTGGCCACCTAGCCTGTCTGCACACCCAACAGGGTGACATGAACCAAACGCTTCTCAGCTTTTAGCCATCATGCCAGGTTACATCAATTGCAGCATGCTTTAATTAAGACATGGGATGAGGGTGGCACTGTGGTCTAAACCACTGAGCCTTGGGCTTGCCGATCAAAAGGTCGGCGGTTCGAATCCCTGTGATGGGGTGAGCTCCTGTTGCTCGATCCCAGCTCCTGCCAACCTAGCAGTTCGAAAGCACGCCAAAAAGTGCAAGTGGATTAATAGGTACCGCTCTGGCGTTTCCGTGTGCTCTCGTGATAGTGTTCCGTTGTGCCAGAATTGGCTTAGTCCTACTGGCCACATGACCCAGAAAAACTGTCTGTGGACAAACGCCGGCTCCCTTGGCCTGTAAAGCGAGATGAGAGCCGCACCCCCAGAGTCATTCGCAACTGGACTTAACTGTCAGGGGTTCCTTTACCTTTTAATGAAGACACTGATGTCCTGCTCTTCTGAAAACTTTCTGAGGACCACGTTTACAATACCAATAAGAATACCATGAAAAGCACTCATCGCACTGCCTCTCTTGGATCTTATTCTGCCTATCCTATCCCTACAACACTTCTCCATACCAGAAATGTCATCTGGCCAGCATGCGCTGCTTTCCTGTGAGAAAATCACATTTTCCTGCTGCCTGAGACCATGGAGAAGTGCTGCAAGCCTCAACGGACAGCACAAGGTAAGGAAGCACTGTGCATTCTTCCCAGGAGCAGCAAGCAGGCTTTGCATTAGTGGCAGTGCCCCACTGGGTACCAATTCCAGAACCAGGGCGGCCCATATGAACAATCCTGAGCAAAGATGGAAATGGAATTAGAGCAAGCACCCCTGGAATTGGGCGTATCTTAACTCCAGTCATGCTGCAAGCTGCCTGTGCACCTTAATCTGCTTCCTGTGAGCTATTCTTAACCTAGGGATCAACTTGTGTCCTTTTAATCTGACCCTATAAATGCCACATTCCCACAAGAGAGAGACAAATATACAGTCACCTGCTCTGAGAGGGTCAGGAATACAGAAGGCAGCAGTTTTTCGCCAAGAGTTCTGCAGCTTTTTAATACTTTGTAATGCTTCACCCAATGTGTTAAAACACAATGTTTCTTCATTTAGAATGATACGTGCACCGATTTAAAATCAAATCAAGTTCAGGCTGACTTAGGCCAAAGTGATGCAGGCGCCTCTTTTCGACAAAGTAAAAATGTAACCACTCTTAAAAAAAAAGAAAAAAGGATTCCTTTATTAAAATGAGCACATATGAAGCAGCCAGTTAATTAAGGGCAGCAGTGCTTACTACAAAAATTCTAATTCCATGCCAAGGAAAAGCCTATTTCTTTTATCTGAATTATTTATTTAACCAATTTTTATCCCGCTTTTTGAGAGAAGAATCTCACATAACAATAGAAAAAGCACAATGGAAAACACCAAAAGACTTTAAAATCATCCAAGACATTAAAACGGATACCCCCCGTCCCCCCCACAAAGCGAAACTATAACTTATCTGCATAACGTGACCTTATCTGTTGGCCTCTGGGGCTGTGCCAAACACCAAAGTCTCCTTCCTTTGGAGCAATAACAACCACATCACCGGCTCCTCCCAACCTGCTCTCTCTGTCTCCAATATTATCTTCCTCTGCTCATCTTAAATGGCCTCAGCCCAGCATACCTGGAGGAGCATCTCAACCACCATCATTCATCCCAGACACTGAGGTCCAGCTCCGAGGGCCTTCTGGCAGTTCCCTCCCTGCGAGATGTGAGGTTACAGGGAACCAGGCAGAGGGCCTTCTCGGTGGTGGCACCCGCCCTGTGGAATGCCCTCCCATCAGATATCAAGGAAATAAACAGCTACAGTGGTACCTTGGGTTACATACGCTTCAGGTTACATACGCTTCAGGTTACAGACTCCTCTAACCCAGAAATAGTACCTCGGGTTAAGAACTTTGCTTCAGGATGAGAACAGAAATCGTGCTCCGGCGGCGCGGCAGCAGCAGGAGGCCCCATTAGCTAAAGTGGTGCTTCAGGTTAAGAACAGTTTCAGGTTAAGAACGAACCTCCAGAACGAATTAAGTACTTAACCCGAGGTACCACTGTACCTGACTTTTAGAAGACATCTGAAGGCAGCCCTGTTTAGGGAAGTTGTTAATGGCTGATGTTTTAATTTGTTTTTACATTTTGCTGGAAGCTGCCCAGAGCAGCTGGGGGAACCTAGTCAGATGGGCAATATACAAATATCAATATCATCGCCATCGTCTGAATGGCAGGGGAAGGGGCCACATAGCAATGGCAACCTCACCATTATGGAAGCATTGCCAGGTGGGCCTAAGGCCTGTTTTGTTGCCTTCTAAGGCTACAGGAGCCGCTCTCCCCCATCTCTGCTGCTGGCACACATGGGAATTTATTTGTGTGTTTCATTGCTTCAGTGTCTTGATATTTTAAAGGTGGTTTTATTTCATTCACCACCCTGGTGTTCCTTGAGCCAAAAGCCGGATTATAAAATTTAGTTAGTAATTTATTTTTATTTTTTTAATGAAAACTGCATTTCTGAGGATTCTGCAATTCTGCAATAAGCATTAAATTCACAGAGCTCAAAGGACTGTTTACAGAACACCGTAACAGTTTGAAGCATATAACAGGGGTCAGCAAACTTTTTCAGCAGGGGGCCGGTCCACTGTCCCTTGGGGGGGGGGGGACTATATTTTGAAGGGGGGGAAATGAACGAATTCCTATGCCCCACAAATAACCCAGAGATGCATTTTAAATAAAAGGACACATTCTACTCATGTAAAAACACGCTGATTCCCGTCCGCAGGCTGGATTTAGAAAGCGATTGGGCCGGATCTGGTCCCCGGGCCTTAGTTTGCCTACCCATGATATAAAAGAAGTAGAATTAATCAGTGTTTAAAGCTGCACTTCACTTAGCTGGCTTGTAGGTCAAGTTTATTAAAAGTTTGTGGAGCAAACCTTTGGGGCAGCAGTCACTGTGACCACAGTCCAACGTGTACCAGATCACATCCAAGATATTTGGAGCCAGAGTTGAAAAATCACAACCATGCCTCCTCCTTCATTCAGTGGGAAATTCACCCCTGCACAAGCCTGGTGAGCAGCCTTCTGCTCCTTCCCACTGGGTCTTGTGCAGGAGAACTTCCCAGGGGATTGTGACTCATGGGACGGATCCATCTGGTATCCTGCCCTGCTGCCGCTGCTCTTCAGAGCATCTAAACGTCTCCACTTCACTTTGCCTCACAGCCTCTGACTATCACATTTAACTTGGGACGATACCTAGTCATATGAAATCAAGTCAAAAGTCCAAATGAGTATGCTCATGAAGAAGTGAAGGGCACAAGGAGAAGACAAAAGTGAGGTCAATTGCGCTGCAGTGATGGAAGGGGACCTGTGGCAATTGAGCAGATTTCAGGGATGTCACAATTTTCTTAGACAAGCGTGGATGATCTCAGCCTCCAACAACCCTGACCCCTCCCACTGCAGATCCAGTTTCTTCTTTTCCTTCCCCCAACCTGCCCAGTCCACCAGGCTACCTCCGACCAATTGCCTCTTTTCTTGGAGCTAAATCAGGCAGCAAACCATTCTTTTTTAAAAGAAAAATTATGGGGGAATTCTCCTCTCTTCGCTAGTCAGAAAAAAGCATCCCAGCTTTCTAACAGCAGCCTCATTTATCAGCACGGAGTCAAGAATCCTCACCTGCGCCACAGGCAGGGTTTCAAAATTAATGCTGAACAAGTACAGTGGTACCTTGGTTTACAAACTTCATCCGTTCCGGAAGTCTGTTCTTAAACCAAAGCGTTCTTAAACCAAGGCGTGCTTTCCCATAGCAGCGGGGGGCTCAATTTACAAATGGAACACACTCAACAGGAAGCGAAACATGTTCTTATTCCAAGGCAAAGTTCACAAACCAAAACACCTCCTTCTGGGTTTGCAGAGTTCTTAATCCAAGTTGTTCATAAACTAAGCTGTTCTTAAACCAAGGTACCACTGTAATGTTGAACCCTTGAAGTAGAGAACACAGGGTTCTCTTGCTGCTTTCCTTCCCTCCATTTCAAACTGTTTTACAGTGTTGGGGTGAAGAGAACAATGAGCAAAAGCCCCATTAAGAAATGGGGAGCAGCGGGTGGAATTCAGCCTTGTGTGGTGTACCAATGTTCTATCTGCACAGGTATATCAGCTTGCCAGATGAAGTGATGAGCCCCCGCCCTGAACCTGCTGTTCTGGGGGTTCTCCCACCCCACCCTGAGCCAATTTCAGGGGGCAAAGGGGGCAGGTGAAGGGGAGGAGAAGGGGCAACTCTCTTGCACAAGCAGAAATCCTCACGCAGGGCTTCCGCTGATGGGGTTCGGTAGGTGAAGCCCACCCAACACACAGAAAGGATTAATTCGTATAATTTAAGAAGGCTGCTTGAATCTGCATATTGCAACAAATCTGCAGGCTGGTGAAAATACGACTTCCAACACAAAAGGGGGGCGAAGGGACCAGCTACCATGCCCATGACTCTCCCCACAGAAGCAGTTACAGTGCTACCTCAGGATGCAAACGGGATCCGTTCCGGAGCCCCATTCGCATCCCAAACGGAATGCAAGACGCGACGGCGTGTCTGCGCGTGTCGCGTTTCATCACTTCTGCGCGTGACGTCATTTTGAGCGGCTGTGCATGCGTGAGCGGTGAAACCCGGAAGTAACACGCTCCGTTACTTCTGGGTTGCCGCGGAGCGCAACTCGAATGTGCTCAACCCGAAGCACATTCAACTCGAGGTATGACTGTATGTCGATTTTGCCCTTCCTTAAAGGTAAAGCGGCCCAAGCTGCCACATGAGGCAGGGAGAGAGAAATCCCAATTTGCAACGGAAATGACCGCTGCAGAAAAGGCCTGGGCATTTGGACTCTCACCTTGTAGACATCTCCGTACGTGCCGCTCCCCACGCGCTGGACCAGCTCGTAGTCTTGCTGTGGATTCCGCCGCATAATATCCCCACTCGAGTGGGCCAGAGGATCCATTGTCCGTTAATGCAGCCTTCACTTCCTCCCCCCTGCCCCCCCTCCACGAGGGGGAACAGGAATGGTGATCTGCCTTCCCTGCTTCTGGCTTTTGCGATACCGAGGAAGCAACGCGAGCAAGGTCCTAGCGAGGTGACCCCCCGGCGGCAGGCATGGCTCCCGTCCACTCTTCTTCAGACCTAGAAGATTTAGGGGGGAAAGGAACATTCGTGAGAGCTTGCTGAAAGGTAGTCAAAGCGCTCCAGTGGCTCAGGCCGAAAATCCTAATCCCTGCTAGCTAACATGGAGCAGCCCTGCTGTGCACAGATTCCATTCACTTCAATGGGCCTGCTCAAGAGAAAAATCTGGAAAACTGTAGCCCATGGGTTGGATCTTTCCATCAATTATTATAAATCAAATAAATAATAATAGTAACAATGATAACATCAAAAGGTGTGAGGGTGCTGTACAACATTATGAACACATTTTACAGAGCATCAATAATAAAAACATAATACAACGGAACCTCGGTTTTTGAACATAATCAGTTCCGGAAGTCTGTTCAACTCCCGAAACGTTCTAAAACCAAGGATCAAGGGACTGGCTGCAAAGTCAACGGGGGAAAATGAAAAACACGCCTTGGAAGCCATTCAACTTCCAAGGCGCAATCAAAAACAGAAGCATTCACTTCTGGGTTTTCGGTGTTCGGCAGCTGAGATGTTTGAAAACCGAGGTTTGACTGTAAAAAGCATAATACCAGACAGCATAGCAATAAAATAATCATAATGATAGCTTTAACAGGGCAAATATTATTTAACAGCTAAAGGCCTGGGTAAAGAGGAAGGCTTTTGCCTGGTGCCTAAGGACAGGTAATGATGGCGCCAGGCAAGCCTCCCTGGGGAGAGCATTCCACAGACGGGGGCGACCACAAAAAAGGCCCATTCTCTTGTTGCCACCCTCCAAACATCTAAGGGAGAAGGGGCATAGAGAAGGGCCTCAGATGCCCTGCTGTCTGTAACTGGCAGAGGAGGGTCCCTTCACCTGGCCTCAGGCCACAAAAAACAGCCTCACCAACCCAGGCTAGCTAACCCACGGTTACATCTTCGAAGGCAGTCAGTGGCAAGGGCAGTGCTGCCATTGGCTGCTTCCCAGTTGGCACTGACCCACGACAGAGCCTTCTTGGAGGCAGTTTCTGCGATGCCCACCCTGGTGAGGTACGTCTGTCTCCCAGGCGTTTGATGGCAAAGATACTGTTCCTAGCAACCTTGAGATTACTAGCTGTGAGGGGTATGTGATTGCTTTTAAATGTTTTAAGAGACTTTAAAGTGGTTTTCAGCTTCTTATTCCTAGCTGTATTGTTTTAGCACCACTGTGCATGTGTCGCCTTGGGCTCCTTTGGGAGGGTGGGATATAAAATTAATAAATAATAGTATTTCAAACGCTTTACATGGGCTACCAACCTGACCCCCACAGAGGCCTTCCCTGGTGCCCTCCCTTCCCTGCCCCAGAGATTAGGCTTGAAAGAAGCATCCTATGGTAGCTGTGGGGTGTGCTTGGTCACAGGATGCATGGACATTTAGTATTGTCCACCACAGTTTCTCCAGTTTGCAAATGTGCCCATGGGCCCAAAAGGCTGGAAACCCGTAACTTACTACAAGAACCCAATGCCAGTAGCGTTAGCTGCATATCGCAAATGAGAGGGTTGACGTGGAGAGAAAAAAACCTTGCTGCCACTTTCGCAGCTGAGGCGAGACTTAAACTTCCAGCATCATGGGACACCACATGTCACGCCCAAACAAGGCCAAACTCATCTGCCAAAATAACAGAGCCTTACGAGGGGACTGGGAGCACAGGCCAGGCTCCATCACAACATCTCGCTTGTCCAAATTAAAAAGACATGCACTAAAGAACAGCTAAAACTCTGCGCCACATATCTCAAAGTCTCCGTCTGTATGAATGAAACTCTGTGCCCTCTGTGAATTTTGCTGCGTTCATCATTGATTCTGTTTATTTTTCTCATATCTATAAGCTCATCCTTCTTCCCTCAGAATACATGTGGCTCCCTGGAAGGGAATATACCAATCCTTCTACTAGTTCTAGGAAGAAATTTTGTTGGGGGGTCACTTTGCCCCCAGTGACTAGAACTTATGTGGTACCCCAAACCAACCACACTTCAAGAGTGTGCCAGCTGATGTTTGAACACTTTCAAAGCCTAATTGAAATAGGAACATAATGAGACCAATAAAATACTAATTGTCCAGAGGGACAAATTGCAAGGAGCTCCCTCTGGAGCAAGAGAAGGCAGACACTTGAGAACATCCCTCATAATGTTGGGAGAGTAAATAGCAATTGACCCACACTGGAGTTGATATTTCTCTACTTAATAACATCTATTTCCTACACAGATGCAAATCTTCTTGATATAAAATGCTGCAAGCACATCTCTTAGGATCTTGGGTTCTTCTTAAATGCAACTTAAAAGATTCTTAGCCTGGCAGGTGCTACATATCAGTTTCTTCTGTCCACACACTGTGAAATCATGAATGAAGGCAGCCCTCCCTAAGATTACTGAGAATAAGGATGAGAATAATTACAGCTGCAGTATCAAGGTCCCTTCAAAAGGTTCACACGTGCATTGGCTGTGTTCAGCCCCTCCCTGAAGGCACAGGGACAGAAAGATCAGTCAGTATACCTGAAGGAGCATCTCCACCCCCATCGTTCTGCCCAGATGCTGAGGTCCATCACCAAGGGCCTTCTGGTGGTTCCCTCATTGCGAGACGCAAAGCTACAGGGAATCAGGCAGAGGGCCTTCTCGGTAGTCGCGCCTGCCCTGTGGAACGCCCTCCCATCAGATGTCAAAGAGATAAACAACTGCCTGACATTCAGAAGACATCTGAAGGCAGCCCTGTTCAGGGAAGTTTTTAATGTGTGATATTTTAGTGTATTTTTGGTCATTGTTGGAAGCCGCCCAGAGTGGCTGGGGAAGCCCAGCCAGATGGGCGGGGTATAACTAATATATTATTATTATTATTATTATTATTATTATTATTAGCATCCCAACTGCAGTGTGCCAAGGCAGGTTACATGCCCACTCAGACATCTGGGCCACAGCAATCTTTTGCTCTCCCAGAGGCATCTGGACACACCAAGGAAATGTGCAATGGGGAAATGGCGCAATGGCCATTAAAAGCTGCCTATGGAACGACGGATGACGGAACCCAGCTCTGGGCCTTACACAGACAGAAACACAAGAATCACTACATTGTAAACCCCTCGGGGGGGGGGGGAGAGAAGTGCAGAAACACCTTAAGCAAACAAATAAGTCAATGACCACAACAGGGGAGTGTCAGCTGCCTGGTTCTGAACAGCAGAAAAGTCTAATAACCCTTGGTAGTTGGAGAGATGGGGAAAAGAGAGCATTAAGGCCTTCTTTGGACAACAGATACCAAGACTGGGAGACGGTCCCAGATGGTGATCTGATCTTGCAGGCAATGGCATGGGATTGGCTATGCACAATCACTGGATTCTCAGGAACCAGAAGGCTCTTGTCTTTAATGTTTGCATCCCTGCCTTGACATGCCTATAGGTCTTTCCTCCAACCAGGAAATAAACAGGCACAGGAGCTGTCAGTTACTGGCAGGAGATATTGCATGTCACAGGGGTCTAAATAGCCACCCATGTGTTATATTTATAGTGGTTTATCTGATGCTTTTATCATTTTCTGATTTTTATGTTCAGCTGCAACAGATATTACTGTAGGCCCAGAATACACACACACACACACACACACACACACATATATATAAAATAAAGGCAGATAAAATAAGCAATACTGAGCAGCTAAGAGTATCACTTATTAACTAGATGAAACAATATAACAGGGATATTGGTAAGTATACAATAGTCCTTCCAGGTATTCTCTCTTCGCCAAGCTTATTAATGCATTATCCTGCGCATGTCCGTATTTACCAAAAAACAGAAATGCAAATGCCAATTAGGTAGGTAGCTCCCGGGATGATAATGTTTCATTACAATTATGGTATTTTTGAATTATATTTTATAAATATATTATATGAAAGTAACAGATTGCTCACCCGAGTGAAGGCTGGGGAAATGAAACACAACGTATGTACACTTGCACACACTGTCTCCCACAGGTCTGCATTCATTCTGCACTCTCCATGTTCCAATCAAGACCTTTAGCTGCTGCTTTTCCAAATGCCAGACAAAACAGTCAGGGGAGAGGCAGAGCATGCTGGCAGGCCCCATAAGAATGATGACTGCTATGGATTCTCCCGCAAGAGGAAGCCCTACATTTGCCAGTGGAAAAATCTCTCACAGTGACCAAGGCTAAACTTTTTTTGCAAGAGAAACTATTTGGCTGCTGCGCTTTGGTTCAAAAAGCGTTTTCCCCATAAAAATAGTAACCAAAAAGGAGAAAAGAAAACTATTTACATAACAAAGGATCTATTTCAGCCCTCAGAATGTTTAATATCGAAGAGAAATTCACCAGAAATTCCCTTTCTAGAATAGCAAAATACAGTTTATGGTCAGGGTGCCAAGTATGCTATGGCAGGATGCCTGAATGCTGAATTTATGCACAGCAGAGAATTTAGCAATATGAGAATTTCAGCTTTTACAAACACATGAAGCTTCTAGCCCTCAAGACCATAAAGGTGGGCTTGAAAATATATGTACAGTACAAGGCTTGGTGAGATCTAAGAAAGCAGAACTGAATAAGTCAAAAACATTTTTAGTTTATTAATGGCCTTTCCTATCAAAATGAATTTGAGTATTACAGAAACTTCAATACAGACACCTTTTTGAGACACAAAAGGGCATGCAAGAAATCAGAATTCAATAAACA
Organism: Podarcis vaucheri; assembly: GCF_965113315.1. Lineage (NCBI taxonomy): Eukaryota > Metazoa > Chordata > Lepidosauria > Squamata > Lacertidae > Podarcis > Podarcis vaucheri. The sequence goes on from NC_138759.1 coordinate 3,915,117, forward strand.
AAAGCAACCATTCACTGTCAGCCAAACAGACCACTATCCAATTGAACTGCAATCGCTTCCCAAAAAAACCCCCACCTACCAAAAAATGTGTGCCTGCCCTTAACTTTCAGAGCCTTCCCTCCTGGTCTTCCACCACTGAAGAGGCAATTAGAGCTTTAGTTGACGATTTTACCAATTAAACTTGCAAGAGGAGAGCCAGAGCTGAATTTCCAGCAATCAGGAGGCACGAGTCAATACAAAAGCAGACTTGGATACAAGGGGCAGACATAACTCACATTTGCTTGCTTGGCTGACCAAGAGAGGCTGCTGCAGCCTCCAGCTTTGCCTGGCACAGACAGCACGGATGCTGAATTTGGATTCGCTTAGCACGGAGCTTACTCTGCTCCTGTTAAAGGGGTTTGCAACAAAGCTAATTGCTTTCACATGAATCCCTGCACAGTCTCTTGCTAAACCATATAAACAGGAGGCCGAAGGTAACCCCCTTGAGAGCAGGAAGACCCTAAACGGGCTTCTGAGCCAGGAAGATTCCATCAGAGGGAGTCAGATCTCCTCAAACACGTCACATGGCATCAGAAGAGCACAGGCCCAGTTGGGGTTGCAGATTAAAAAGCAAAACATCAGGAATTTAATTGTCAAACTTAATTGTCACCAGGGGTTGTGCTGGAAATTGTGGCATTTCAATCTGGGCAGCAGACTTTTCCTTAAGCGCTTCCAACATGTACAGACCAGGGTTTTCTAACCCAGCAGAGCATCTGTCTCACGAACCTAGTTATTTGAGAGTGTCAGCAAGCATATCAACAGAGGTGATCCGGCTTACATTGTTTACTTGGACTTTCCAAAAGCTTTTGACAAAGTACCTCACCAAAGGCTCTTGAGTAAGCTTAGCAGTCAAGGAATAAGAGGAGAAGTCATCTTGTGGATAAGGACTTGGCTAAGTTGCAGGAAGCAAACAGCAGGAATAAATGGACAGTTCTCTGAATGGAAAGAAGTAGGAAGTGGGAGTCCCCCAGGGATCAGGGCTGGGACCTGTGCATTTTAACGTGTTCATAAACCATCTAGAGTTAGGAGTCACTTGTTAAGATGAGATTGCAAGGAGCTCCAAAAGGACCTCTTCAAGCTGAGCGAATGGGAAGTAAAATGGTAAGTGCAATTTAATGTAAACAGGGATAGATACATATAGGAGCCAAAAATAATTGTTTCACATATATGCTCATGGGGTCTAAACTGGAGATGATGGACCAAGAATACGACCTTGGAGTCGTGGCAGAAAGCTCAGCGAATATGTCTACCCCATGTGTAGCACCCATGAAAAAGGTAAATTCCATGTAAAGAATAATCAGGAAGGGAATTGAAAATTAAACTGATATCATAATGACATTATACAAATCTATAGTGTTCCCGCATCTTAAATACTGTTTACTATTCTGGTAGCCTCACCACGAGAAAGATATTGTAGAGCTTCAGAAAAGGGCCACCCAAACAATTAAGGGTATGGAGCGACGTCCTGATGAAGAAAAGTTGCAGCATTTGGGATGGTTAAGTTTAGAGAAAAGGCAAGTCAGAAGCAATATGATGGAGGTCTATAAAATTATGCATGGCAAGGAGAAAGGAGATAAGCGTTTCCTTCCCTCTCACAGTACTAGAATTCACAGGGATCCAATTAAGCTGAATGTTGGAAGATTTAGGCCAGATAAAATAAAGTACTTATTTACGCAGTGCCGGTTTAAACTACAAAATTCGCTCCCATGGAAGGAAGTGATAGCAACCAAACTAGATGGCTTTAAAAGGGTATAAGACAAATTGATGGAGGAGAAGGCGATTTGTTGATGGCTGCTAATCACTAGGGACGCGGGTGGCACTCTGGGTTAAACCACAGAGCCTAGGACTTGCTGATCAGAAGGTCGGCGGTTCAAATCCCCGCGACGGGGTGAGCTCCCGTTGCTCGGTCCCTGCTCCTGCCAACCTAGCAGTTCAAAAGCACTTCAAAGTGCAAGTAGATAAATAGGTACCACTCTGGCGGGAAGGTAAACGGCATTTCTGTGTGCTGTTCTGATTCGCCAGAAGAGGCTTAGTCATGCTGGCCACATGACCCAGAAGCTGTACGCCGGCTCCCTTGGCCAGTAAAGCAAGATGAGTGCCGCAGCCCCAGAGTCGGCCACGACTGGACCTAATGGTCAGGGGTCCCTTTACCTTTACTAGTCACTAGTCTGCTTCCATTGTTCTGCTTCTGAATACCAGATTGCTGGGAAAACTACAGGAGGGGAGACAGCTCATGTTCTCGGGTCCTGCTTGCGCGTTTCCCACAGGCATCTAGATGAGCCATTGTCCGGATCCAGCCCACCAGAGACTGTGACTACTTGCAGGACAGACTGGAGGAGAGAGCAAAAGGATCTCAAGGGGTCTCAAAAGCAAGAGGAGGTGGGAACCCACCAAACACAGTCATTCAGCCCTAACTCCAGGGATAAAGGCAGGGGCTGGGGGCTTCCCCCACCTTGCTCCAAACCATCTTGGGGAGGCATCTTTCCATCTTGGCAGACCAGTCTTGCAGGGTCTGTTTTGGGGGGGTGGTTTTGTGTGTTTTTTTGCTAGGCACCCCCCAAAGAACCACCGCTCAGAACCTGGTGGTCAAGACCAGGCACTTATAATCTAAATTTCCAGAGTCCAGGGGTTTGTCTTGACCAGCAGAAGTGAGCGGATCTGACCCCCCCCAAAAAAAAAACCCACCCCAGGTCCCTCCCAGCTTTCTCCATAGTGGCAGCATCCTTCTACATTTTGGAGACAGCTGCGTCTGTTGCAGATCCCCCCGTAAAGATCCTCCAGGAGAGGCAGATCCACTTCCCACCTATCTGGAGACCACCCGTTCTCTGTGGTGCGTGTGAAGGAAACACACACACACGTGTACACGTGTGCACAAGAAGCCTCGCTACCCGCCCGCTTTCGCACGCCCTTCCCTCACCAGCCCACCTCGAGTGGGCCAAGAGGGGGGGTCCCAGCTGCCCCCCAAACCCCCCCCAACCCGGTCAGCCTGTGATCTCTAAATAGGGGGCCATGGACTCCACCTCCTCCCGTCTGGCCTGCTAGGAGAGCCTCCCTCCGCCTCGCAGTCTACCTGACCCCCAGGCCTGAAGGGCCTCTAGTTGGGGGGCTTTGAACCCCCCCCCCAATATTCCCCCCCAGCTAATGAGCAAGCGAAGCCCGCCAGCCTTTCTCCTCAGGCCCGGCCCGGGTCCTTACCTCTCTCGGCCGGCCTCTGAGGGAGGAGGAGGCGGAGGAGGAGGCCCCTCTTTGTCCCGCCGCGGGTAGGCGGCCTCTTGGGGCGACTCCGGCCTGGTCTCCTCAGGCCCGGCCTGGTCTGCTCAGTCCGCGCGGCCTCGCCCGACACCGCCGCCGCCGCTCGAACCCTCTCCGGGCCACGCCAGACCCAGGCAACCGCCGCCGCCGCCGCCGGTGCCGCCTTCGCCTGGCCGTCCCGCCCTCGGCCCGGCCTCCTCGCCCGCCGCCCGGCTGAGGCGGAGCCACAGCGCCCCGAAGCGGGCCTTCCGCCGCCCAGCCGGCCTCCTCCTCGGGCCTCGGGCTCGCCTGCCCCTCGCAGGAGCCCTGCTCCCCGCGCTCTCCTTCTCCATCCCACTCCGAATTCAGGAATCCGGCGTGGAGTAATTCTGGGCTGCATCAATAGGAGTATAGCATCTAGATCAAGGGAAGTAATAGTGCCACTGTATTCTGCTCTGGTCAGACCTCACCTGGAGTACTGTGTCCAGTTCTGGGCACCACAATTCAAGAAGGACACTGACAAACTGGAACGTGTCCAGAGGAGGGCAACCAAAATGGTCAAAGGCCTGGAAACGATGCCTTATGAGGAACGGCTAAGGGAGCTGGGCATGTTTAGCCTGGAGAAGAGGAGGTTAAGGGGTGATATGATAGCCATGTTCAAATATATAAAAGGATGTCACATAGAGGAGGGAGAAAGGTTGTTTTCTGCTGCTCCAGAGAAGCGGACACGGAGCAATGGATCCAAACTACAAGAAAGAAGATTCCACCTAAACATTAGGAAGAACTTCCTGACAGTGAGAGCTGTTCGACAGTGGAATTTGCTGGAGCTATTATTATATTATTATTGGAGGGCAACCAAAATGGTCAAAGGCCTGGAAACGATGCCTTATGAGGAACAGCTAAGGGAGCTGGGCATGTTTAGCCTGGAGAAGAGGAGGTTAAGGGGTGATATGATAGCCATGTTCCAATATATAAAAGGATGTCACATAGAGGAGGGAGAAAGGTTGTTTTCTGCTGCTCCAGAGAAGCGGACACGGAGCAATGGATCCAAACTACAAGAAAGAAGATTCCACCTAAACATTAGGAAGAACTTCCTGACAGTAAGAGCTGTTCGACAGTGGAATTTGCTGCCAAGGAGTGTGGTGGAGTCTCCTCCTTTGGAGGTCTTTAAGCAGAGGCTTGGCAACCATATGTCAGGAGTGCTCTGATGGTGTTTCCTGCTTGGCAGGGGGTTGGACTCGATGGCCCTTGTGGTCTCTTCCAACTCTACGATTCTATGATTCTGAATAATCTGGATTAACGCCGCCCAGGGATTAGCCGCGGCCGGCCCTCTCCCGCCAGGTGGATCCGGATTCACGGCCACCGCCGCCAGGACCACGCTGCTTAATTGGGGGAAAGTGACAGGCAACAGGATTAAAACGGGGGGGGGGGGAGGAGAAAGGAAAAAGTGTCTCCCATTCCCTCGGGGACAACCCGGGAGATTCAAGGCAGAGGAAAGGAAGGTGGTTGTTTTTCCCCCTCCGCGCAGCAGCGCAGCGTTGTTAACCTGTGGAACTCCCTCCCACAGGAGGAGGCAGCGGTGGCCACCAACCTGGGTGGCTTCAAAAGTTGTTGTTGTTTAGTTGTGTCCGACTCTTCGTGACCCCCTGGACCAGAGCACGCCAGGCCCTCCTGTCTTCCACTGCCTCCCCCAGTTTGGTCAAACTCATGTTTGTAGCTTAGAGAACACTGTCCATCCATCTCTTCCCCTGTTGTCCCCTTCTCCTTGTGCCCTCCATCTTTCCCAGCATCAGGGTCTTTTCCGGGGAGTCTTCTCTTCTCATGAGGTGGCCAAAGTCTTGGAGCCGCAGCTTCAGGATCTGTCCTTCCAGGGAGCACTCAGGGCTGATTTCCTTCAGAATGGAGAGGTTTGATCTTCTTGCAGTCCATGGGACTCTCCAGAGTCTCCTCCAGCACCAGAATTCAAAAGCACCCATTCTTTGGCGATCAGCCTTCTTCACGGTCCAGCTCTCACTTCCATACATCACTACAGGGAAAACATAGCTTTAACTATACAGACCTTTGTTGGCAAGGTGATGTCTCTGCTTTTTAAGATGCTGTCTAGGTTTGTCATTGCTTTTCTCCCAAGAAGCAGGCATCTTTTAATTTTGTGGCTGCTGTCACCATCTGCAGTGATCATGGAGCCCAAGAAAGTAAAATCTCTCACTGCCTCCATTTCTTCCCCTTCTATTTGCCAGGAGGTGATGGGTCCAGTGGCCATGATCTTAGTTTTTTTGATGTTGAGCTTCAGACCATATTTTGCACTCTCCTCTTACACCCTCATTAAAAGGTTCTTTAATTTCTTCTGGCAATCTTAATTCCGGCTTGGGAGTCATCCAGCCCAGCCTTTCGCATGATGAATTCTGCATATAAGTTAAATAAGCAAGCTAAATAAGCCTTGTCATACTCCTTTCCCGATTTTGAATCAATCAGTAGTCCCCCTTCATGGATCACTGCCTTGTCGTGGCGAAGGGGCTTGAATGACTCAGAGAAGCTATGAGCTACGCCGTGCAGGGCCACCCAAGATGGACAGGTCATAGTGGAGAGTTTTGACCAAACATGATCCACCTGGAGCAGGAACCGGCAAGCCACTCCAGTATCCCTGCTAAGGAAACTCCATGGACAAAGACAACAGGCTTCAAAAGAGGAGGAGACAAATTTGTGGAGAAGACAGCTAGCTGCCTGTGGCTACTACTGGCCACAGTGGCTCTGCTCTCCCTCCACGACCAGAAGCATTTTTGGAAGGCCAGTTGCTGGGAACCACCCAGGAGAGAACTGCTCTTGTGTGGATCCTGGGCTAGAGGGGCCATTGACAGGGTTCTTGTAATGTTCCAGATTAACTCATAAGGAGTAGCAGGCAATCTTCATCTCTCATGCACACATGAGCCCAATGGGCAAGCTCATAGTAATAGTAATAATAATAATAATAATAATAATAATAATAATAATAATAATTCATTGTTTATACCCCGCCCATCTGGCTGGGCCTCCCCAGCCATTCTGGGCTGCTTCCAACAAAATATTAAAATACAGTAGTAATGCATCAAACATTAAAAGCTTCCCTAAACAGGGCTGCCTTCAGATGTCCCCTAAAAGTCTGGTAGTTGTAGTTCTCTTTGACGTCTTCTGGGAGGGTGTTCCACAGGATGGGCGCCACCACTGAGAAGGCCCTCTGCCTGGTTCCCCGTAACTTGGCTTCTCACAGGGAAGGAACCGCCAGAAGGCCCTCAGAGCTGGACCTCAGTGTCCAGGCAGAACGATGGAGGTGGAGACACTCCTTCAGATAGTGCTTTCAATGTGTGGATACCAATTGTTGCCTCCCTTTTTTTAAAACACAAGCATATGATCACACCTCTTTGGGATAATTAATCTGGCACAAACTGCGGGGCTGGATGCTGCCTCTGGGATCAGAGGCGTTTTGTCCCTGAATGCCAGGTACTGGGAGGAATCACCAATGGGGAGAGGGCAACTGTTGGCCTGATCCGGAAGCAATGCTCTTCCTATGTTCTTATAGAATTATAGAATATTAAGAGTTGGAAGGGACCCCGAGGGTCATCCAGTCCAACCCCCTGCAATGCAGAAATCTCAGCGAAAGCATCCATGACAGATGGACATCCAACCTCTGCTTAACCTCCAAGGAAGGAGAGTCTACCACCTTGCATGGGAGTCTCTTGCACTGCCAAACAGCTCTTACTGTCAGAATTTTTTTTCTGAATGTTTAGTCTGAATCTCCTTTCCTGTAACTTGAAGCCATTGGTTCCAGTCCTGCCCTCCAGAGCAGGAGAAAACAAGCATACTCCCTCCTCTATGTGGCAGCCCTTGAGATATTTGAAGATGGCTATCATATCTCCTCTCAGTCTCTTCTTTTCCAGGCTTAAACACCCCCAACTCCTTCAACCATTCCTCATCAGGCTTGGTTTCCAGACCCTTGATCATCTTGGTTGCTCTCCTCTGCACACCTTCCAGCTTGTCAACATCCTTCTTAAATTGTGGTGCCCAGAATTGGACGCGGTATCCCAAGTGTTGTCTAACCAAGGCAGAAGAGAGTGGGACTATTACCGTATTTTTCGCTCTATAACACGCACCTGACCATAACACGCACATCGTTTTTAGAGGAGGAAAACAAGAAAAAAAATATTCTGAATGAAACAGTGGACGTATCATTTTTGTGCTTCATGCTGTGGCCACAGACATGTGATCTGATGGTGAATTTGGGGTGACCCAATGCAAAAATCCTGAGAATCCCTGTAACCACTTTTTTGCACCATTGCAGCCCCAGGCATGATTTTTGGGGGGCAGGCTGTAGCCATGGACATGCTATGTGCTCTGATGGTGAATTTTGGCTGATCCAATGCAAAGATCCTGAGGATCCATGTGGATCCATGCTTTGTAACCACGTTTTTGCACCATTGCAGCCCCAGGCAACAGTGGGTGCGTGATTTTTTTTGGGGGGGGGCAGGCTGTAGCCATGGACATGCTGTGTGCTCTGATGGTGAATTTGGGGTGACCCAATGCAAAGATCCTGAGGATCCATGTGGATCCATGCTTTGTAACCACATTTTAAGTGGGGAGGGAAGGAAAAACACAGAAGGCTAAGAATGCAGGAGAGGGCTATAACGTGAGGAAAGGAAGGCAAAAGTCCCCCCACCCACCCACCCAAGCCAGCCAGCCAGCGCTCTCTCTCTCTCTCTCCCTCCCATCTGCATGTTTTCCGGCTGCCTGATATTTATTTTTTTTAATTGCCTTGACAGAAGAAAGCATTTTAACTGCATTAAGAACTATTTAGCAGCGAAACCTAAGCTTTGCCATCCCTTAAGAGGTACAGACACTGTAATCTTCCAGATCGCATGAATTTACAGGCAAAACACTGTTTAAGGATTTCATCCTTTTAAATTGAAGAAAGCATATTTGAATGCTGTGTGTCCCCAAAAACAAAAAGCAGGAAGTCAAATCAGAATTTTAAGCCGAACCTGTAATCTCTCTTCCCTTCACAAACATTGTTCCCTCCGGAGCAGGGAGAGGATAGAAGGACGGACGCTCTGCTTTCCTCTCTTCTTGCCTGGAGGGGAGGGGCTTTCCCTGCTCTTTGTTCCATTTCAGCAAACACAGCAAGGAAACAGAGCGGGTGGGCAGTAAGACCCTGAGGCAGAATGCAGGAAAGCTGCCACTTCCTCTTCTTGCCTGGAGGGGAGGGGCTTTCCCTGCTCTTTGTTCCGTTTCAGCAATCTGAAGCCCGATTTGATTTTTGTCCGATTTTTCGGCTCCAGGGACCACACATTCGCTCCATAACACGCACAGACATTTCCCCTTCCTTTTCAGGAGAAAAAATCTGCGTGTTATAGAGCGAAAAATACGGTACTTCCCTTGATCTGGACACTAGACTTCTGTTGATGCAGCCAAGAATAGCATTCACTTTTTTTGCTGCTGCATCACACTGTGGACTCATGTTCAGCTTGGGGTCCACCAAGACCCCTAGATCCTTTTCACGTGTACTGCTAGTATGCCAGGTGTCCCCCGCCTTGTATTTGTGCTTCTGGTTCTTCCTAAGGGCAGAACCTGACATCTGTCCCTATTGACATTCATTTTGTTAGCTTGTGCCCAGGTCTCCAATCTGTGGAGGTCATTTTTAATTCTGATTCTATCTTTTGCGGCATTAGCTACCCCTCCCAGTTTGGTGCCATGTGCAAATTTGATGAGCATCCCCTCAATTCCTTCATCCCATACTCTGTGCATTTGTGTAGAGACAACTGAAACCATGAGTTGTTCCCTGCAGCTGGTTTCTTCCCTTGGTGTCTTGCCCTTTAGCGGGTTTCTGGAACACCACCTCACTTTCCTGTGCATCAATGAAGCTGTTGCCCCCAGTCCCAGGTGCTCTTTTGTCGTTTGTATTGTTTTCTCCCCCCCCCCACCTCAAGATCTAGTTTCAAGCTCTCCTGATCAGATTCTCAAGACTCTTGGCAAACACATTCTTGCCAACTGCTGTGAGGTGCAACCCATCTCTCGCCAGAAGTCCTACCTCAAGGAAGCGGAGACCGTGATCCAAGAAGCCAAAAGCCAGTGGTTGACCTCAAGTATTTTCCTCTCTCTTCTTGGGCCACGGCCTTCAGCAGGAAGGAATGATGAAAAGACTACCTGTGCACCAAAAGGTTTTATATTCACAAATATAAAGGCCACACCGTGCAGTTAAATAATAATAATAATTTATTATTTGTACCCTGCCCATCTGGCTGGGTTTCCCCAGCCACTCTGGGTGGCTTCCACAGAAACCAAAAATACACTAAAATATCACATATTAAAAACTTCCCTGAACAGGGCTGCCTTAAGATGTCTTCTGAATGTCAAGTAGTTGTTTATCACTTTGACATCTGCTGGAAGGGCGTTCCACAGGGCGCTCGCCATTACCGAGAAGGCCCTCTGCCTGGTTCCCTGTAGCTTTGCTTCTTGCAATGAGGGAACCGCCAGAAGGCCCTCGGCGCTGGACCTCAGCGTCCAGGCAGAACGATGGGGGTGGAGACGCTCCTTCTGGTATCCTGGGCCGAGGCCATTTAGGGCTTTCAGAAGCCCTAAGTCAGAAGCAACACTTTGAATTGTGCTCGGAAATGTACTGGGAGCCAATGTAGGTCTTTCAAGACCAGTGTTATGTGGTCTCGGCGGCCGTCACCAGTCTAGCTGCCGCATTCTAGATTAGTTGTAGTTTCCGGGTTACCTTCAAAGGTAGCTCCACATAGAGCGCATTGCAGTAGTCCAAGCGGGAGATAACCAGAGCATGCACCACTCTGGCAAGACAGTCCGCAGGCACATTTAACATGCATGACTTTCCCCAAAGAACCCTGGGAACTGTAGTTTGTTAAGAGGGCTGGGAATTGTAGCTCTGTGGGGGTGAAACTGCTGTTCCCAGATTCTTTGGGTGAAGTCATGTGCTTTAAATGTGTCTTGCTTTAAACGCACGTTGTGGTTCTGCCCTGTATGAACACCACTCCCCTGGTTCTGTAGTCACACAAACACTTACTTGGATTGGAAGCCCGTTTTGACTACCCAGCTTGATATGAGTGCGTTTCCACTTACAAACTGTCCTGCGCAAGGTATTGGGTAAGGAGAAAGTCCATTATGCTCTCCACTTACAATGTGGATAAAGTTAAATGGCTAATCTCTGTGTGTAACTCATCTGCACGCCGGATGCTCCTGCCTGTATCTCCCCCTCTAAACAGACTTGTAGAAGCTTAAAAAGTAGCAGATTTATTTTGGCATAAGTAGATTAGAGCCTAGTTTATCAGATTAATGAAGTGCTACCGTCATCTTGCAGATATGCTGTATGTATGCATGTCTATACCAACAGACGGACATATTCATGGGGGGGATTATAACAGTGAAACTAAATGGTCATGAAATGCTAATAATAATAATAATAATAATAATAATAATAATGGCTTGATTCTGTATGAAGCTGGAACTAACCAACTGACCGCTCAAATATTAGCTTTTTCCTTGATTCTTGCAGGATCGAATATTTTTAAAAACACCATTGAAATGAGTGCTTTTAGTCTCGTGATGAGTGTTTGTGAGTGGCCGAGAAAATCCTTCATTAACTCAGTGGGGGGGTGGGGGCTGTTGGGGGAGCAGCAGAATAAGCTGCTCCCCCGATATAGCAGTGGCATTCTCTGCAGGGCCTGTGGCAATCCATCCCCACCACAAATATAATCAGTACTCTCATCAGAAACCATTAAAAACCCACCTGCCCAATACAGGAAGTGGTTCTGTAATGTAATGTAAGGCTCCAACCACCCAGAAAGCAATTATGTGGGTTATCACTGAAGCTGATAATTAGATCACGTCTTACCTACATGATGGGCTAACAAAAGGGCTGTTGCTTACTATGGAATGCTACTGGTTCAGCTGCCGTGATGTCATGGAATCCTAAGTAAACATATATTAGAAATATGAATCTCCATGAACCTTAAAACAGCAGTGGAGAAGTGTCAGCAGTATAATTTAAAAAAATTAAAACTCTAGGCTAGGGCCTGGTAGCCTCTGGCACAGGGGCTGGATGCGGCCCCCAGGCCTCTCTAACTGGCCCTTGGAATTCTCCCCAGACCACACTCATCACTGACCCTACTTCTCATCCTGTGTAGTTTTGGCTAGAACTCCCGCCCCGCCCTGGCCACAGTGATCCATGCGACTGTAACCTCCAGGCTTGACTACTGTAATTTGCTCTATACGGGGCTGCCCTTGAAGCTGTCCCAGAAACTCCAGCGGGTGCAGAATGCTGCAGCGAGGCTCCTCACGGGGTCCCTGCCATGGGAGCATATTCACCCAGTGCTTTTCCAGCTGCACTGGCTCCCGGTGGAGTACAGGGTCAGGTTTAAGGTGCTGGTTTTGACCTTTGAAGCCCTTCACGGCCTAGGACCCTCATACCTACGGGACCACCTCTTCCGATATGCCCAATGGAGGACCTTAAGGTCCATAAATAGCAACACCCTAGAGGTCCTGGGCCCCAAAGAAGTCAGATTAGCCTCAACCAGAGCCTTCTCAACACTGGCTCCACCTGGTGGAACACTCTGTTTCATGAGACCAGGGCCCTGCAGGATCTGATTTCTTTCCGCAGGGCCTGTAAGACAGAGTTGTTCTACCTGGCCTTTGGCTTGGAGTCAACTTGATTCCCTCCCCCTCTTTCTTTTTCCTTTCTCCTTCTGTGATGAGGCTGCATTTTAATTGTTTTAATGTTGTATTTTAATATTGCTTTTAAGTTGTATTCATTCAACTCGTTTTTATTATTGGTTGTTAGCCGCCCTGAGCCCGGCCTTGGCAGGGGAGGGCAGGGTATAAATAAAATTATTATTGTTGTTGTTATTGTTGTTGTTGTTATTATTATTATTATTATTATTGCCTTTTTCTTGCCTGGATGGAGGAGGACACAAAGGGGTGGGGGTGAATGTGTATGCAAATTAATCTCCTGTACAAAGGTAACATTTACATTTGTTGTGCTACCCGTTTTTGGTTCCACCCACTAACAGCATGTGGCCCCAAGGAGATTGCCCAGAAAGCAATGTGGCCCCTGGGCAGAAAAAAGGTTCCCCCATCCTGCTGCAAGTCTCTCATGTACAAATGATTTTGAACCATTGCTACATAGCAGGCATGGGCAATCATTCCTCTCTGAGACCTCATTCCACCGGCCAATTCGCACAAACACTTTCTGCCCATCAGGTGGCCTTTGGAAGTCACTTTCTTGGGGTGAGCCGCATAAAATCTGTTCTTGCACATGGGTTCAGTAAAACAGGCTTCTTCCGCCACAGCCTGCCCAGAAAACCACACAATCACACACATATTGCTTGCGCTGCCGCATTGTATCTCTAACATGCAAGACCAGAGTGGGCCAGATTCCCATGCCTCTGTTCCTTTACTTCTGAGAAAGCATTGTAGACAACACTGAACTGTTTTCTTTATTTATTGCATTTATTGCATTCATAATAAATAAATAAAGGAGCTCAAAGTGGCCTGACTGGTTCACCCCTTCCTCATTTGTTTCCCACAACAACCCTGTGAGGTTAGGCTGAGAGATAGTGGCTGGCCCAAAGTTATCCAGTTAACTAGACAGACAGAACTTCCTCCTGGATCAGGCCAAAAAGGCCCACCTGGTCCAGAACCCTGGATCATACGATCCATACTGTACTACACAAATTGAAATATGTTTTCCTATCTGTGAAACTTGTCTGCCTGCCTTCTCTGTAGCCTAGATGTACTGCATCCAGACAAGGAACTGGCTGTTAAGTGTGGCATTCACCAGTTTGTGTTTGTGTTTTATTGTGTACTGTATTTTGTATTCTCATTTTCTGTTTTTTTCTGTTGTGAACCGCCCTGGATCTCCAGATGAAGGGTGGTATACAACATAAATGCATGCATGCGTGCCTTGGTCCTGAAGCTGCTGAATTGCAACTCATTACCAAACTTAAAACCATGGAGAGACCTGGATTGAACAAAGACATTGGATTCTTATCCCATTATACATGACTAAGCCATTTTTCACCTCCTCACCCCTTGCCTTTTCCTGTAAGACCTATTACAGTCGTTAAGAGTCGTCAACAGGCTCCTCTCAGCTATCTGCCAATCTCCCATTCCCACCACCCTTCTGAGTAATACCCCTCCCCACCTTCTCACTATATAGAAGGGTCTGGCAACTTCTGTTTCAGTGTATCTGAAGAAGTGTGCAGGCACACAAAAGCTCATACCAAGAACTAACTTAGTTGGTCTTTAAGGTGCTACTGGAAGGAATTTTTTTATTTTGACTATGGCAGACCAACACGGCTACCTATCTGTAACTTGGTCCTGAAGGTTTGGGAACAGCTAAGGAGATGCCGGTCCTTAAGAAACGCTGCATCCTCTGCTTTTCGGTACCCAAAATTGGCCTCCGCACCCTCCGCAGCTCCTGTTGTGCTTTAACCCACCTGCAGAGATGCGGAGACGGCTGTCCTCTAGGCAACGCCTGTTGCAGAGGACCCCACTCCCAGAAACACGCGTGTGCCGTTCACACGTGCGCGCCCGTCCTTTCCTGTTGACCCCAGCCTCCCTATCCGGCAGGGCAGCGCACCGCAGATTGTAAGCTGCCCGGGGCAGGGACTTTTCCCAACCCAAAGCCAAGCTGAGCTGCATCCGGCTCTGGGGACAACCCAAAGCGCCTCTCGTGGTACCCGAAGGGGCGTCCCTGGAAGCTCGAGGGGTCCCGTGCGCCTTGCGATGCTGCTGCTGCTGCTGCTGCTGCTGCTTGGGCGCATTTGCAGTGCCGGCTGCGCGCCGGGAGCGGCGCCTCCGCCGCGCGCGCGCGTGGCCGCGGCCGCCTCCGCCGCCTGCAGGTGCTCCCGCGCTGCGGCCTCCCCGCGATCCCCGACGCGCGCGCGCGCCACCGAAGCAGGCGGAGGCTGACGCCGGCGGAGGGGGCGCCCCGTCTCCGCCCAGCCGCGGTTGCGCCCCAGCCGGATTGCGCCGCCACTCCCTGCGCCCTCCCGCCGGAGATGCGCAGCTGAGCGCCGCTTCCCTCGGCCAGGCAGCAGCAGCAGCCGGGCAGCGCTCGTCCTCGCCGCCGCCGCCGCAGCATCCCCAGGCCCGGCCCAGGCTTCCCAGCGCCTCCCTGCGACGCGGCAGCCGCAGCCGCCGCCACCGGGCGCGGCGATCATGGCCAAGCACCGCAAGGAGCGGAACAGCTGGGGTAGGTCTGGCCCGGCCGCGCTTCCTGCGGCCTTCCCCGGCTCTCCTGGAGCGGGGCGCGCGGTAGGAAGGCCAGGAGGAGCCGCTCGTCCCTGCGCCCATCCCCAATGTGGCTCCCAAGCGACCCCGGCTGTGGCTCCACCCCGGGGGCGCATCGCGCAGGGCGCAGGGAGGATGGATGGATGCAGCCCCGCCGGCCGGCAGATTGTGGGGCTGGGAGGGGGGGGAAGAGGGAGAGGGAGAGGATGAACAATGGGGCCAAAGAGATGCAAGGGGGGGGGAGCGGGGAGCCATTGTTTCTCCTCCTCCCCCTGGTCAGAAGTAAACAAACCCTGAATTGGAAGACGGTGGTCGAGACAGGGTGGCCTTGCAAAAAAGAAAAAAGGGGGGGTGTCTGGCTGTTAGATGCATTTTAGTAGCACGTTAGCACTCCTTGGTGGCCAAAGGTAGTGTTTCTCCCCCCCCCCCACCTGTTTAGAATAATGTGTGATGGTTGCTTTTGCAGGAGTGGGTGCATCCCGATGCTTTTTAAATCATGAATTTTAGGCGTGATCTTCCTGCACAAGGAGGCACCGGATTCTAAGCCCCCCTTCCCCAGGCTTGGGAGTTTTGTGCAGGGTGTCTGCGTGTTGTGATAATGTGTGAACTGATGGACCTCTCCGAAGCCAAAAAGGTGTGGTGCCGAGTGTGTTTGCTAGGAGGTTGAATCAGCAGGAAAGGGGGTGAATTTTAATGCACGTGTATATGTACTGCATTTTGTGGGCTGCCTTCCCATCCAGAGATGCTGCAGGCAGCTAACGGAATAAGGTAGCGTTGTGTAGAAATTCTGGGCGTCGCGTAATCCTTGTGAAACTAGCGGATGACACAGAACTGGGAGGAGCACCTGACACCATAGGAGTCTGGGATAAAGCCCAAAACAGACCTTGATAGAAAGGAGTAGAAAACAGAGGTCCAATAGAGACAAATGCAAAGTTTGGGGAGGAAGCAACAAACATGACGAGGGATCCCTGATGTGTTCATGTGAAGGGTGTATTGGAGGTTGCACTTGATCACAAGTCAAACATGAGTCAGCTAACACAGTTTTAAGGCTGCTTTAAGGGAAGCTTTGTTTCTGAGTCACGAGGAACAAGAGTTTGACTTAATTCTGCACTAGTCGGACCTTGTCTGGAGTGCTGTTTCCTGTTCTGGGTGCTGTAAGGAGGATATTGTTCGGTGTGGGGAACCTGTGGCCCACCTGATTTTCTTGGACTCCAACTCCCAGCAGCCCCGCCTGGCATGGCCAATGGTCAGCGATGGTGGAAGTGGGAGTCCAACTTCATCTGGAGGGTACCACTTTCCCCAGCCGTGGTTCAGAGCTTTAAATGTAAAGTCCAGGACTGAGACAACTGAGCCCAGGAATGAATTGGGAGTCAGCGCAGCTGGAACAAAAAAAGAGGTCTCCTGATCTAGGGAACTCAGTGCCTTCTTCTAGCCCTGCCTTGGCCACCCAGTCATTTAAAACAACAACAACAACAACATCAACAACACCCTTATCCCATGCACACTTATGACACATACCTGATTACAAACCATATCAATAGTGGTGACCACTGAACTTGTTGTAAATGCCCCATTAATTAATCCTGATTAAAATGGTGGTGGTGGGCTGTGCACAAGGGTGGTGGTGGAATAGATCCGGTGTGTGGGATTGTGGGTTTGGAACTGGGAATGTAGTGGGGGGTTTGCCTTAAAAGGGGGGCACACACCCAGTTATTGGAACGCTTCATGGGGGATCCCCCTCCCTTTTCACCCAATAGCTTTCCAGATAAGTTATCTGGTTGTGCTTGGAGAACAAAGTGCGAAGCAGGGAAGGTGAGTTGAGTTTAAGCGACTCATCGTGACTGTGCAGTGTTCCTTTGGAAGAGGAGAAGGAGCTGTCCAGGTGAGAGGAGAGGAAGCAGAATGAAGAAGGGGAAAGGCCACTGTGGTGTTTTCCAGTTGGAATAGTCCCTCTCTCTCTCTTCCGCCCCTCACCAGGATTTACCAGCTAGGGAACAATATCAGACAGCAAATACCCAGGGCTAAGGGGATGGGTGGGATGGGGTGAGTTGCTGAAGAAAATTCTAAAGTGTTGCGTACGGTTCACCAGTCTAGTTCACTGCTTCCAGAATTGGCAAACACCCTTATTAATTTTAAAAAATACCCCCCCCCCAAAAAAAATCTATTTGCAATTTTAAAAAATGCATATGAAACCATTACTCATATCTGTACATTTCCATGAACAGGCACTGGGAAAATAGCTATGGTATTATATTTTTGAAAATGCAGCTGCTGTCCTAGACCAGGGTGGTTCACATTAACTGTGTCCAAAGCAGCCAAATGAACTTTTCTTTTTTTAAAAAAATGGTAAATACAGCCTATGGTTAGGTCAAATGGGGCACTGCCCCATCAATCTCAGTCTGGCTTGCCTGCCTGCCTTTTCATTGGGTAGTTCTGGCGGTCAATGCCTGCCTATTGTGGGTCTCTCTGCCTTCTGTCCCACCAGCTCCAACAACCACCAGCCACCACTGGCTACGACCTTGTAGCCTGGATCATGTAAAAGGCTGACCAGATCAGTTAGTCTTCCGTGTTCCAGCCTCCTCCAAAGTGAAAATGGACCCTGCAACACCCTCAGTATGTTCCACAAAGGCTGCATGTGGCTGGAGACCCAGCTACCTTCAAAGGCAACAGATCACCCTTTCCCCAAGAGAGGTCCTGGAGCACAGTTTGTAGACTCTTGACCCAACTCATCACTATGAGGAACAGCTGAAGGAGTTGGGTATGTTCAGCCTGAAGAAGAGTGGACTGAGAGGTGACATGATAGCCACCTGCAAACATCTGAAGGGCTGTCAAAATAGAAGATGGAGCAAGCTTGTTTTCTGCTGCTCCAGAGGGTAGGACTCCAACCAATGGACTGAAATTACAAGAAAGATCTCGACTAAACATTAAGAAGAACTTTCTAACGGCAAGAGTTGTTTAACTGTGGAAAGGACACCCTCGGAAGTGGGTGGATGTTTTTCAATAGAGGTTGTCTTATCCGGGATGCTTTAGCTGTGATTCCTTCAGTTCATGGGGTTGAACTGGATGCCCTTTGGGGATCCCTTCCAACTCTACAGCACAATTCAAAGTGTTGGTGCTGACCTTTAAAGCCCTAAATGGCCTCGGTCCAGTGTACCTGAAGGAGCGTCTCCACCCCCATCATTCTGCCCGGACACTGAGGTCCAGCGCCGAGAGCCTTCTGGCGGTTCCCTCGCTGTGAGAAGCCAAGTTACAGGGAACCAGGCGGAGGGCCTTCTCAGTGGTGGTGCCCTCCCTGTGGAACGCCCTCCCACCAGATGTCAAAGAGAACAACAATGACCAGACTTTTAGAAGACATCTGAAGGCAGCCCTGTTTAGGGAAGCTTTTAATGTTTAACAGACCACTGTATTTTAATACTTTGTTGGAAGCCGCCCAGAGGGGCTGCGGAAACCCAGCCAGATGGGCGGGGTCTAAATAATAAATTGTTGTTGTTGTTATATTCTATGATCTGGAACCTGCAAATAGTAATGTCACCTTGCTGTCTTTGTAGAGAGTGCTGAGATCAAGTATGTGAAGTGCCTTCAAAGATGGAAAAATTGCGTTGTGTAAGGTGTTAAGATTTATTTGTAACCAACCGTGTTTCTTAATATGGCTGCCGAGTGCTATGTGCATCTTTTTTTAATGTTAGAAAATGATTTCCTCCTAAAAAACAAAATAGCCTTTATGCTAGCTATTTTGCTAGTGACTCCTCCATCACCTGTTTCCCCAGCCCTGCCTCACTTACATTCTTCTACTTTGCAAGCAACTGCAAACCCTGAGAAGCAAATTTTGTCTTTGCAGCAAGTCCTCCGATGCTAATTCCTCCGGAGCAGTTGTGACAGAGCTCTTCCCATACTGCTCTCCCTCCCTCCCTGCCTTAGCCACGCAGCTGCGATGGAGAGAAGGGTCTGGCTGAGTTGCAGGCTTTTCCTTTAAATACTGCAGGGAAGTAGAACAAACTCTGCTGGAACTCAAAATAGTTCAAGGTGGTTTGTAGGTATCTTGTTGTTGTTGTTTAGTCATTTAGTTATGTCCGACTCTTCGTGACCCCCTGGACCAGAGCACGCCAGGCACTCCTGTCTTCCACTGCCTCCTGCAGCTTGGTCAAATTCATGCTGGTAGCTTCGAGAACACTGTCCCACCATCTCGTCCTCTGTCATCCCCTTCTCCTTGTGCCCTCCATCTTTCCCAACATCAGGGTCTTTTCCAGGGAGTCTTCTCTTCTCATGAGGTGGCCAAAGTCTTGGAGCCTCAGCTTCAGGATCTGTCCTTCCAGTGAGCACTCAGGGCTGATTTCCTTCAGAATGGAGAGGTTGGATCTTCTTGCAGTCCATGGGACTCTCCAGAGTCTCCTCCAGCACCAGAATTCAAAAGCATCCATTCTTCGGTTATCAGCCTTCTTTATGGTCCAGCTCTCACTTCCATACATCACTACTGGAAAACCATAGCTTTAACTATACGGACCTTTGTCAGCAAGGTGATGTCTGCTTTTTAAGATGCTAAGTTTGTCATTGCTAGGTATCTTAATGTATAATAAAAAAAAGAGGTAAGGCTCGGATGGCCTTAAAAGAGGATTAGACAGATTCTTGGAGCATAACACTACCCATGGCTACTAGTCCCAGTAGCTGTGTTCTGCCTCCACAGTTAAAGGCAGCATTTATTCTGAATACCAGTTGCCAAAAACCACGGGAGGGGAAAGTCCTGCTTCCCAGAGGCACCTGGTTGGCCACTGTGAGAAGAGAATGCTGGACTAGATTTGCCATTGGCCTGATCCAGCAAACTCCTCTTAAACTCTTATTGGGCATAAACACCAGGAAGAACGTCAGTGAGAGCTCTTCAACGGTGAAACAGTCTCACTTGGAAAGTGGTGAGCTTTTCTTCCTTGCAGAAGAAGAATTTTGGATTTTATATCCTGCTTTATTTTTATTTTTTTATTAGTTTTTTAACATATCATTTTCAACAGTAATTAAACATACTTTTACATCTTATACATTTTTTTTTGACTTCCATCAATCTCATCTGAAAATTTTCCAATCTAATCTCTTAGTATACATTTCTTACTTTCCCTATTACATTTAAATCTCATAACTAATATCTCTATTCTTTTTCTACGTTGTAATGTTTCAAATATTTCTCCTTACAGAACTTCTTGTAGTCCTACTAAGCGTAATTTGTTGATTACAATTGCTCTTCAGTTAGTTCATATACATCTTCCAATCTTCTGTAAATCTCTGGTCCCACAGGTTTCAAATCCTTCCTTTCATTTTATCCAGTTCTGCATAGTCCATTAACTTTGTCTAGCTGTGATTCCTGCATTTAAGGGGGTTGGACTAGATGACCCCTGGGTCCCTTCCAACTCTACAACTGTATGATGACATGACTTAATGATGGAATTCACTGTCACTGACCACGGACGCTAGCTAAGATCTCACCAAAGCTAATTTCCTTTTGGCAGCAGCTGCAGCTAAAATGGAATGTCAATATTCCCAGAAGACATCTTAGATTAAACAGTATTTCCTTCCTGCCCGGAAGGTGGCATCAACTGGAAATGTTTTGCCAGCTCCGTTGCCTCTTGGCCTAACCTATTTCAGAAGGTTGTTGTCCCTTCCAACGCTGTGATTCTTTGTGTGCCACAAAATGGTGGGATATACATGGAATAAATCAAAGATGCCCAACTATTATGGCTGAAGTTTCTGTTCAGCTTGGTGGCGAATTGCACATGTGATAAATACAGGTCTGGTGTGTTGTTGTTGTTTAAATTATTTAAGGAAAACTTCCCCGATGACTTTTTAAACCAAACAGCTTAATGGGCGATATAATTGCAGAGGTGACATTCCCTAAGATGTTGCCAAAGCAAAGGAAGACCAGGTTGGCTTGAAAGCACATCTTGGGTTCTGTGATGGACCAAGTCCCTTTATTTCCAGGCAAATGAGAATCAGTTGGGGCCAGAAATAGCTTTCTTGGAAGTCAGTTTCTGTGCTGGCTCATGCTAGGGCGGGGGATGGTTTCTCGCAGTGCAAAAGCAGCTTTAAAATACTGCCAAATTCACTGATAATTGACAGTGAGTTTGCAACCAGATTGAATGGCAAGGATGGACGGGCCCATAGCTCAGTAAAAGAGTGTCTATGTACTTTGCATACAAGATAGCCAGGGCTTAGTCTTTCATCTCTCCTTAAAAGAAGGTTCAGGTAGAAGCTGGTGCAAAAGACCTTCTTTGTCCGAGATCCCAGAGAGTCACTTCTGCTATAGGAAGACTACCTGGGTTAGGTGGTTTCTAAAGGTAAGTTAGACGTGGGTGGTACTGTGGGTTAAACCACAGAGCCTAGGACTTGCGGATCAGTAGGTCGGTGGTTCGAATCCCCGCTATGGGGGGAGCTCCCATTGCTCAGTCCCTGTTCCTGCCAACCTAGCAGTTCGAAAGCACGTCAAGTGCAAGTAGATCAATAGGTACCGCTCTGGCGGGAAGGTAAACGGCATTTCCGTATGCTGCTCTGGTTCGCCAGAAGCGGCTTAGTCATGCTGGCCACATGACCCAGAAGCTGTCTGGGGACAAACGCCGGCTCCCTCGGCCAATAAAGCGAGATGAGCGCTGCAACCCCAGAGTCAGTCATGGCTGGACCTAATGATCAGGGGTCCCTTTACTAAAGGTAAGTTAAAGGACCCCTGGATGGTTAAGCCCAGTCAAAGGTGACTATGGGGCTCATCTTGCTTTCAGGCCAAGGGAGCCAGTGTTTGTCCGCAGACAGCTTTCTCGGTCATGTGGCCAGCAGGACTAAACCGCTTCTGGCGTAACGGGACACCGTGATGGAAACCAGAGCACACAGAAGTGCCATTTACCTTCCCGCCACAGTGGTACCTATTTATCTACTCGCACTGGTGTGCTTTCGAACTGCTAGGTTGGCAGGAGCTGGGACTGAGCAACGGGAGCTCACCCCGTCACGGGGATTCGAACCACTGACCTTCTGATCGGCGAGCCGGAGAGGCTCAGTGGTTTAGACCACAGCACCACCCGTGTCCCTAGGTGGCTTCTATAAGGCAAACTTAGTTGGTATCTAAGGTGCTACCGGACAATTTTTTTATATATTTTGACTGCGTCAGACCAACACGGCTACCTACCTGAATTTAGAACCTTCCCTCAGGTGTTCTGGGCTACAAATCCCAACAAAAGAGAGTCAGGCTAAACATCAGGAATACATTTCTGACAGTAAGAGTTGTTAGACAGTGGAACAGACTCCCGTGAGAGGTGGTGGACGCTGTTTCCTTGCAGGTTTTTAAGTAGAGGCTGGATGGCCATCTGTCAAGGATGTTCTAGTTGAGATTCCTGCATTGTGTCAATAATAATAATAATAATAATAATAATAATAATAATAATAATAATAATTTATACCCCGCCCATCTGGCTGGGTTTCCCCAGACACTCTGGGTGGCTTCCAACCGAATATTAAAAACAATACAGCATCAAACATTAAAAACATCTTCAGTTGTCTTTTAAAAGTAAAATAGTTGTTCATTGCCTTGACATCTGCTGGGAGGGCGTTCCACAGGGCGGGTGCCACTACGGAGAAGACCCTCTGCCTGGTTCCCTGTAACCTCACTTCTCGCAGGGAGCTGGACCTCAGTGTCCGGGCAGAACGATAGGGTGGAGACGCACCTTCAGGTATACTGGGCCGAGGCCATTTAGGGCTTTCAAGGTCAGCACCAACACTTTCATTTGTGCTCAGAAACGTACTGGGAGCCACTGTAGGTCTTTCAAGACTGGTGTTATGTGGTCTTGGCGGCTGCTCCCAGTCCCCAGTCTAGCTGCCGCATTCTGGCTTAGTTGTAGTTGTAGTCACCTTCAAAGGTAGCCCCACGTAGAGCGCATTGCAGTAATCGAAGCGGGAGATAACCAGAGCATGCACCACTCTGGCAAGACAGTCTGCGGGCAGGTAGGGTCTTAGCCTGTGTACCAGATGGAGCTGGTAGACAGCCACCCTGGACACAGAATTTACCTGCGCCTCCATGGACAGCTGTGAGTCCAGAATGACTCCCAGGCTGCACACCTGGTCCTTCAGGGGCACAGTTACCCCATTCAGGACCAGGGAGTCCTCCACATCTGCCCGCCCCCTGTCCCCCAAAAACAGTACTTCTGTCTTGTCAGGATTCAACCTCAATCTGTTAGCCGCCATCTATCCTTCAACCCTCCTCCATCCTCCGCCATCCATCCTCCAGTGTATGACCATTGCAGAGGGTTGGACTAGATGATTCTTGAGGGTTCCTCGCAACTGTGATTCCTGGCTGTTGGGCATGATGGCTGGGGCTGATGGGAGCTGGAGGGTGGTGGTTGAAGGGGCCTGATTGAGCTCTACCTTCTGTTGCTGGGACCTGACCCTGGGGGCTGCTCTCTCCCAACACAGGTGGGTTCTCTGAAAAGAATTACGAGTGGAGCTCGGAGGAGGAGGAGTCCGACGGGAAGGCCCGCCCGGTGCAGGTGCTCATCGTGAAGGATGACCACTCCTTTGAGCTGGACGAAGAGGCCCTCAACCGCATCTTGCTTTCAGAAGCCGTCCGAGACCGCGAGGTGGTGGCCGTCTCTGTGGCCGGGGCTTTCCGGAAGGGCAAGTCGTTCCTGATGGACTTCATGTTGAGATACATGTACAACATGGTAGGTCTCATTCCACATAGCCTCGTTCCACATCTTCAGGGCCTGCCCACAAGGGCAGGACCAAATCAGCTTTTGGGATCTGTCCACTGCCCTCGCAATATTATATTATGGGCTGTCCCGTGAATCCGCTGGATGAAATAGCGGAAGAAGGTTGCCTCAGGAGAGTGAGGAAAATTCTCAGGGATGGTTCACACCCTGGCTGGCACTTTCTTCATCTCCTGCCCTCGGTCAGAAGATATAGAAACAGGATTAGTCGCGCCAACAGGGTAAAGAACAGCTTCTATCCGTGGGCTGTTAGGCTGCTGAATAAAAAGATAACAATAGGGCAACCGACTTTGGGGTTTGGTGGGTGTGCGTCAGCAAACGAGGGGAATTAAGACTAAGAGAGCTGAGTGGGGGGTGCTCTCATAGCTGTCAACTTTCAGATTTGAAAATAAGGGATCAGCAGCCTCACCTGTCCTGGGGACAGTCTACGGGATATCTAAAAATGTAGGAAGCAGCAGGAAACGGCGCTGGAATAAGGGGATTTCCTGCAAAAAAAGGGAAGGTTGACAGCTATGGGTGCTCATGTAATCTCACTGTATACAAGTTGTACAAGTGACAATAAAGTATTTCAATTTCAAAAGGCAAGGTTGGGCAGATGTTCTCTTCTTATTTATTCATACGCCTCCTTTCGGCAGAAAAAAAGCACCCCAAGGCGGCTGACAAACAGTGCAAATGCAAATTTGTGTCAGCTTGGAGGGCCTTTTCTGTGGTGGCTCCCTGCTTGGGGAACGCTCTCCCCAGGGAGGTTTGCCTGGCACTTTCACTCACTGCACACCTTTAGGCACCAGGCGAAAACATTCCTCTTTCACCAGACTGTTGGCCTTTATCTTTAATGTGTTAAAATTAATTCTTGATTTTATTTATGAACGTATGTGGGCTTTTGTTTGTTAGGTTGTGGTATGCGTTTGTGTATGTGTATAAGCCACTTTGAGTCAGGTGGGGATGGGGAGGCCAGTGAACTGGCTTGCTCCTGATGGTTCCCAGAGGCTTTCTCCTGCTGGGGTGGTGGTGAAGCATGAGCTGTGCCCTTGCCACTTGGGTGGTAAACGGGCTTGGCCCAGTATACCTGAAGGAGCGTCTCCACCCCCATCGTTCTGCCCGGACACTGAGATCCAGCGCTGAGGGCCTTCTGGCAGTTCCCTCATTGCGAGAAGTGAGGCTACAGGGAACCAGGCAGAGGGCCTTCTCAGTAGTGGCACCCACCCTGTGGAACGCCCTCCCATCAGATGTCAAAGCGATAAACAAATACCTGACATTTAGAAGACATCTGAAGGCAGCCCTGTTCAGGGAAGTTTTTAATGTGTGACATTTTAGTGTATTTTTAATCTTTGTTGGAAGCTGCCCAGAGTGGCTGGGGAAACCCAGCCAGATGGGCGGGGTACAAATTATTATTATTATTATTATTATTATTATTATTATTAAGCAGGGAAGGTGGTGTGAGGAGCAATGCCTGGCTCTCCTCTTCGGGCTAGGGGACGTGGGCTAGGGGTCAGCTCCTTGTCCCAGAACTCACATAAATGTCTGGCCAGTCCTAATGTCGAGGGGATCTGTCCAGCGTCCAGAATGCAACACAGCGCACTGTTCTGACAGCTCCGGGGACGCCCCAGACATTTGGCACCCTAAGCAGACACGTTGCCAAGATCCTGAGAGCTATTGATCTGTGTGTAGCCCCAGCTTCCCAGCTTCCCAGCCATAATAGCAATGTGTGTTTTCATTGTCATTGATTTATTTCCTTTACCCATCAATATCCACATGGCATCCCGGAACATTTTACGGTGCAATAAAAGCATGCTCAGAACAATTGTGCGCTTGAAGCGAGGCTGCTGGAACATTTGCATCTATTTAAGCCATTATAGGTATCTATAAAAACAATTGAAAGCAAGAAGAACAGGAACACACGTCTAAAAGCCATTCAAATGCAACAGAGACGCCAACCAGGATCTTTTCACCGTAAGGTCCCAGGACACGTTACAGCACTGTAAAGCTGCAATATTAAATCCAGTTAAAAGAATATGGTGGATCTGGTATGCTTCCTGCTTTTCCCAACTTTTCCACTGAAAAAGCCTCCAAAGTAAGCCCTATGGATTGTACTTGGGACAGCACTAACGTGGGGGGACACGGGTGGCGCTGTGGGTTAAACCACAGAGCCTAGGGCTTGCCGATTAGAAGGTCGGTGGTTCGAATCCCCGCGGCGGGGTGAGATCCCGTTGCTCGGTCCCTGCTCCTACCAACCTCGCAGTTCGAAAGCACGTCAAAGTGCAAGTAGATAAATAGGTACCACTCCGGCGGGAAGGTAAACGGCGTTTCTGTGCGCTGCTCTGGTTCGCCAGAAGCGACTTAGTCCTGCTGGCCACATGACCCGGAAGTTGTACGCCGGCTCCCTTGGCCAATAAAGCGAGATGAGCGCCGCAACCCCAGCGTCGGCCACGACTGGACCTAACAGTCAGGGGTCCCTTTACCTTTTAAGGAAGGCATTTCTTATTTCTCCTTGAGCAGTGGGACATTCTCCCCAGTGCTCCCTCTAAATCTGTACTGGGGTATCCTCCGCTCCCCAGAGCAGATCTGGGCTTGGTTCATGGGGAGGAGAGATCCCATTGCACTAACACTAATCCTTTTCCTAGTGCAAATTTCATGGAATAACGCCCCGTATGATGACACACAAACCCTGCAGTCCCTCTCACTCACCCCTTCATGCAGGCTTGCATCTCTAGTGACACACACACCCTGGGCCAAAGCGACGCTCCAGCCATGCTCTGTGACCTGTGCCAAGCTCTTGACAGGTAGCAAAAATGGGAGATTGGTTTAGCCTCTAGGTATGATACTAATAAGGGACGTGGGTGGCGCTGTGGGTTAAACCACAGAGCCTAGGACTTGTTGATCAGAAGGTCGGTGGTTCGAATCCCCGCGACGGGGTGAGCTCCCGTTGTTCGGTCCCAGCTCCTGCCAACCTAGCAGATCGAAAGCACGTCAAAGTGCAAGTAGATAAATAGGTACCACTCCGGCGGGAAGGTAAACGGCGTTTCCGTGTGCTGCTCTGGTTCGCCAGAAGCAGCTTAGTCTTGCTGGCCACACAACCCGAAAGCTGTACACCGGCTCCCTCGGCCAGTAAAGCGAGATGAACGCTGCAACCCCAGAGTCGGTCACAACTGGACCTGGACCTAATGGTTAGGGGTCCCTTTACCCTTTACCTTTACCTAGGATGCTAATCTTGGCCTGATTTGGCCCGCCAGTTACGGGAACCAACAGAATCAACTACCGCTTGCCATCTCTCCACCTTGCAGGAGTTGGCCGACTGGGTTGGCGACTACAATGAGCCTCTGACGGGCTTTTCCTGGAGAGGCGGCTCGGAGCGGGAGACAACAGGCATCCAGATCTGGAGCGAAGTCTTCCTCGTGGACAAGCCCGATGGGAACAAGGTAGGCAAGTTACAGGGAACCAGGCAGAGGGCCTTCTCGGTAGTGGCGCCTTCCCTGTGGAACACCCTCCCACCAGATGTCAAAGAGAACAACAACTACCAGGCTTTTAGAAGACATCTGAAGGCAGCCCTGGTTCGAGAAGCTTTTAATGTTTGATGTATTATAGTATTTTAATATTCTTTTGGAAGCCGCCCAGAGTGGCTGGGGAAACCCAGCCAGATGGGCGGGGTATAAATAATAAATTATTATTATTATTATTATTATTAGGCAGCTCCTTGACGCTACTCTGTCCCATGAGACCAGGACCCTTCAGGATTTAACCTCCTTCTGCAGGGCCTGTAAGACAGAGCTATTCCGCCTGGCTTTCAATTTGAACTTAGCCTGGTCTTTTATTCCCCTTCCTTCCCCCCCTCTCCCCTTTTTATGAATATTACCCGCTCTGGGATCCCACAGCTAATTCTCCCCTGGTCTCCTCGCTGGCCCAAATAGGACTAACTTAGCCAGCTAGCCTGGGTGATCATCGAATGTTTATTGGATGGATTCCCCCACTAAACTGATTTCTGAATTCTGAATTTATTGTTATTCACATTTTATACTGTATTTTATGCTGTTTATTGTTGCATCAATTAAGTGTTTTAAATTTGTTGTTAGCCGCCCTGAGCCAGGTTTTCTGAACCAGGAAGGGTGGGGTATAAATAAACATTTATTATTATTATTTATTATTATTATTATTATTATTACTCACAGCTATCACTGTGCAGTCCTTTCGGCTGATCCGGTTGGTCTACCTCAGTGGTTCCTAAAGTGGGTGGTACCACCTCTTGTGGAGGAATAAAATTGCAAATTGTGGGGGAATTAAAATATATCTATCCCTGTGGACCTGCATGTGTGGGGGAACAACAAATGAACTGGCTGGGTGCCTGGATTCAAAATGCAGGGCTAGCATACAGAGATCCCCCCCGTAGCAGAGTCTTAAACTAATAAAAGTTAAGCAGTAGCATAGCATTGGGAACATAGATTGTTAAATCTTTTTATCCTGTCAGCTGAACACAGCAGCTGACTCTTTCTACCCCTCTTGCAATGTGCAGAGTACACACTGTTAAGTAAGTTTA